>NC_061120.1:103868180-104230465 GCF_002878395.1 Capsicum annuum | reverse complement strand
TTCTTGTGCCTAAAGATTTACTTTCTATTATTGATTTACATGATTTCTCAAGTGGGTTTACACCCAAATTTCTTCATTTATGATTTATGAGATTTGAGTTGAATAAGTTTGATATTTATGATTATTTCACCATCATGTTTCTTAAATTGAGAATTTATTCCATGAGTTGTATATTGTCATTATGTATTGATGATTTCTAAGCGATTTAAGACAAGTGTCATGAGTTATGCCTTTTCATGAGAAATTTGACTATTGAATATATATCGATATTTGAGATTGAAAGTCAAGAATGAGTTTTATGATATTTCCTTGAAGCTTTTGATATTTGAAATGATTTGATAAGCAAAGGTACTTGATGTTGAGAAAGATTGTTTTGATTTTGAGCCGAGTTAGGAATCCACAGTTGTTCATGATTTATAAATGAGATATATTTATGTTTTGGTCTCTATGATAGACCCATGAGTTGATATTGATTAAGGTAGATTTTCTAACGCGTTTTGAGCAGAGTCTGGGAGGAGTATTTAGCACCATGCGGGAAATGTGGTATTTCCCCAAAACTACGTGCCATCGTAGGATTGATATTGATAATTGTGGGCCAGAGGCTGAGTATGGGATTGTGATAATGAGATTGAGGTTGTACTCCCTGGCAAGAGTACGACACCCCCGCTAATGTGGGGTTTTCTCTTTAGAAGGGAGAAACATTGGACTCCATGCGGCTCACATGGTGTAGTTTTGTCGATTATAAGAAACTCCCACATCCATAATGATCTAAGTACCATGAGTTACCGAGTCACTCTAAGTCATGAGTCAAAGAGTTTGAGTTGAGTTAAATGATTTATGAGATTTATGAAGCATATGTTATTACTGATGACTTCCAAAAATAATGTTTTAGATAATTCAAGCGAAGAGAGTTATTATTGTCAGCATGCATGATTTTCTTATAAATTTATGATATTATTTAAAATGTTGCATCCACTCCCACATACTCAATACATTCCCAAGTACTGACTCCCATACTTTTCTGTATTCTATACCTCATGAAATAGGTTCAGGTGCTCAGTCCCAGCAACTACAGTGATCTTCGAGTATTGTTGGTATAAGAGCAAGTGTCTAGTAGAGTTCTACAAATCAGAATAATTACTTTTATTTCTTATCGTTTGTAGGCTATGTGACATTTTAAAGAGTTGTTCACTTCTTTCACTCATATTTTTCTAGGAGTCTCAGTTTTTTTTATAGAACATTCCTTTGATTTCACTCTTTCATAAATTGCCTGGGCACCTGCTATCGCTACATGAGATGAGGGTCATGAGATAGAGCCTAGGTATCCTACTCTTATTCGTGGATGAACTAGAGGTCGTGGATAGCCTAGAGATGTGTCCCCAGCTAGGGGATAGGATACATGGCCTTTATTAAATCCTGTTTATGCTCCTAAGCCATAGATTCTTTCACCATAGCCAGCGGTGGGCTAGGGACCAGCCCAGGCTCTACCAGGGTTTTTTCCTCTTCAGTGCTTAGAGATAGTATGGTTAAACTTTTGCGGATAATTGGTGGTGCACTATATTATGGTGCATAATCTATGGATTAGAGTGGTATAAAGGTGGGGGCACCATTGGTAGCTTCGGCTCTTGAGTTGAGGTCCCTCCTTCATCGATGGTTGTTCAGTTGGTAGTTTCTAAGCCAGTGGTTACCTAGCCTTCTATGTCTATTGAGAAGCAGAAGATGTTTGGTAGATTTTTGAGGTTTGCTCCATTAAGGTTTTTTGGTACTCTGAGAGAGGATGTATATGAGTTTCTAATCATTTATGAGGGTAGGATCTATAATTTAGGCCTTCTTGAGACTCGTGGTCTGAATTACACAATATTTTAGTTGGATTTGGATGCTAAACATTGGTCGAGAGGTTATATTGACTCTATACCAGTTGGATGTTATATGGATTCTAGAGCAGCTAGATCTTCTCCCTTGACACAAACTCAATTCTCTGAGATATTGTTGAAGAAGTACATGCCTCGTAGCCTTGGGATCATTCGAGGGATCAGTTTTCTAGATTTTAGAAAAGCTCCATAATAGTTGTGGAGTATGAGGCTCATTTTCATGAGTTGGATAAACATGCTACTATCATTCTGGACACTAAGTATAAGAGTGTTTGTTGGTTTATTTGAGGATTAATACTCCTCCTTTGCATGTCTACTCAAAGTCTAGTTGTTGTGGGTAGGTCTTTTGCTGAGGTTTTAAATCACGCTCAGGTGATGGAGGAGATGCACCATGAGGCCCAAGGGGGCAATGATAAGAGGCCTAGATATTAGGGCAGCTCATGTGGGAGCCTGAATAGTTTATGATTCAAGGGTAGTTTCTCTTGGTGGGTATCCACTGCGTCCATCCCATTAGCCTCCGATTCAGCCTTAACTCTCAATATTTTTGAAACTGAAGAATTATTCACAATGATGAACTCTGAAAGTCCAAGTCTAATGGGTAATATGAAAAAAGTAAATAGTGTTGATAATAAATGAAAAAGAAAGAAACAAGGGTTGAGATTGATACTAAGGAGAAATTGAAAGATTCATAAAAAGACCTTATGTCAACACTTCACAGGAATGAAGAATTAGAGAAGGACCTGGTCTGCTTGAAAGAAGAATTGAACAATTCACTTAAGTGGACTACTTCCTCACTAATCCTATTTGACTTAACTAGTAAAAGTGTTAATGATGGTGGGGGACTAGGCTACCAAGGAAAATTCCAACCCAGTGAGTCCAAAGGAAAGGCTACTCATGATGATAGAAGCAAAGGG
The DNA here is from genome assembly GCF_002878395.1 of Capsicum annuum. Classification (NCBI taxonomy): domain Eukaryota; kingdom Viridiplantae; phylum Streptophyta; class Magnoliopsida; order Solanales; family Solanaceae; genus Capsicum; species Capsicum annuum. The sequence goes on along the minus strand of NC_061120.1, from coordinate 104,227,680 downwards.
AACAAGCTCTTATGCACTCACTGTGGAAGAGATGGACATAGGAAAGAAAGATGTCAGAACTAGACTAAGGTAGAATTAAGGAATACTAAACACATTCAATAGGATAGTGAACATCTTAAGAGCTTTTAGTTTTAAAAAAGAGTGAAGAGAAACCTATCTCTGCGTAGGTGAACTAAGAAGAATTTGATCACTCTATTGTCCATACTACTGGGAAATCAAATTCAAGTGGGTTCCCTAATCTAAAAAGTGATCATAATTCTAGCCATGAAAAGAGGATTACAGTTAGAAGTAGCTCATTGATTAAAAGGGTCCAAAGCTAAATGATGAAAGGCCTGACTATGTTCTCTCTCTCAAGACACTTTAGGTGAAGGTGTCTTATTATGAAAAGATGAGTTCAAGGACCTAGTCCTTGGCTTTTAAGAGCTAATATTCAACAAGGAGGTGTATGAAGCTTGTGTTCAAAAGGAAGCCATAGAATGATCTTTAGATTTGATGAATGAAAAACACACCGGAGAATGAATAGAAAAGGAATTTTGTAGCTAGATGAAAGGAGTGCATATACTTCTTGATTAGTCAGGAAAATTATTGATCTTTGATGATGCTGAAAATGATGAGGAAGAGGATGAAAAAATAAAAATAAGTCATGATTCTCAGGGACCTGTCCCTAGGAAATTTATCTTAAAAGGAGAAGCTTCAGTAGCCTGAATTTACTCATCTGGGACCTGGTCCTCAGACCTATATTAACAATAGGCTGTGGAATAAAAAGAGTGTGTAGAGGCAGAAAGACTGAAGCAGGATTGATCAAAGTAACATCGCCCATTATATGCATCAGTGTCTCTCCACAAAAATTAGTTATGATAAGGAGACAGGTATCCTTGATAAAGTGGGTACACATTAGTCTAACTCAGTACCATACCCTTGTAGGTATATACCCATGGGAACAACACTAAAAGTGGAAAATAGTGACTTGCACAAATTTGAAGATTTACTTAAAATGGAGAAGGGATTTGGTCTCATCTCTCAGGTTAGTGACACTAAATAGTGTTTTAATAATGATAAAATATTGTCTAGAAAGCCATGTGTTTTTCTTCTCTTAATAAAGCAGTCAATTTCTTTGAAAATAAAAAATCACTCTTATTAAAAACCAGACATATCATTCCAAAATAAATGTCTTTGGATGACAATGGTCACCTTTTCAAATTGCTAAATAAGGATATTTCCCATTCTTAGTCTCAACTCATCACTCTTTGCCTCCTTCAAACTAAACTGATACTTCTTATTCTCTTTAACACATAAAACCAAATTAAATATATCCTCATCAAATACCTTAAGCCTTTAGCAACCAAAGCCATATAAAACTTTGCCTTAGGTCCCCTAAGTCAAACTCTGGTAACCTTGCTGGAATAAGGTAGAAACACATAGCTGTGAAAAGAGAAGAAAGCCTCTGAGAGACCATATCCTAAGAAGAGAAATGTAACAATTAAAATATAAGGGGTAAGTAAAGAGACCAAAGAAAGATATGAAGGATGTAGGCAGTTAAATAAGGAATAAAATACTGATGACTCAGAAGGTTCTCTCAGGAAGAACTTTTGATCCCAAGATCTGTGAGAAGAAAAAAAAACATCGAATGCCATATGGGTACTTTCTTAACAAAGTATTCAACCACTTTATGGTAATTGGGATGAAGGAAACACCTAAAACAACCAAGATAATATCTAGTCTAACAACACTTGTGATGAATAAATGCATAGAAGAGCAAAGTTAGATTGGAGTTTCAAGAATTTGAGTTTCTAGCTTTTCAAAAGGAGTGGGAATTGAAAATGGAGAGTTAAATATCAAATTTGACTGATAAAGATGCTGAATTAGTGAACCTAAAATTGTAGAACCAAAAGTTGTCCTCTGAGGGACCAGGTGTCACTGATGAACTTGTCGCTGAAAATGACCAGGTGCCACTGATGAACTTGCAGCTGAAAATGTAAGACTATAGGAAAGAGTGGTTGAAATGAAGCTGAAGTGAAGGACCTTACCATATAACTATTCGATGCTCGCATTTCTAAAAATACAAGAATGGAGATACTGCTTAAGTCCTTTCACCTAAGCCTCCCTCTACTTGAATCCTGTTATTCTAATTCTCTCATCAACCTTGTGTCAGCTCCATATCTTCTTTTTTTATTTTTATGGTGATTATTTATCTTAATACACTGGTACTAACTATTATGAATGAATGAATATTTGCTTTGTGTGTTACAATTATTCTCTTTATATTGCAAAGCTATTCTTTATATTAGTGTTGCCCCAGCGGCCATGAGTTAACTGATTTATGCTTAATTTACTCTTGGTTTACTGTTCTTTTTTTTTTAATGATGCTAAAATGGGGAATACTGATTTCATATAGTAGGGACTAGCAAGAAGATTTGAATAAAGTATGTGATGTGATGAAAAAATGAGTCATGTTGACAGGAGGAAGTGAGCAAATGCATAAAATGAAGGTGCATACTGATATGGAAAGTGAGTAATGTGCTAATTGAATGATAAGGCACAGTGACAGAGGGAAAAAGACTTTTTTCTACATATGACAATGAGGGACCAGGTCTCTGTATTGCTTGATAAAGTAGGAAGCATGATAATAGAGGGAAAATTCATCTTTAGGTGGTAATCACACTGATTAAATGTGATGAATGTGCACTGATGCTCAAATTGTATGGTTTGGTTTGTCATTATCAAAAATGGGGAAAATTTCTATATGTAGTTTTGATAATGAGAAACTGAACTGCAAGGGGCCAAGTCCCTAGACGTGCAAGGACAAGTACAACTGGCATACAGTATTTACACAGTTTTGTCCTCTTGTGAACAAACTTACAGGTTCTATTTTGTACCAACTTGGACAGCCGGTCCAATGATATTTCAACCCTAATTATAATATAAAAGGGAAGAGACGCCTTTTCATTAAACTATTTTTGTAAAAATTAGAGAGAGAAGTGAAGAAGCAAAAACTCCATTTCAAGACTGCTCAAGCATTGCTCACATTCTTATCTTTGTAGTATGCTTAAAGAGTGAGCGAGTGTTCTTGGGTATTGATTTGTAACTGAATTACTCATGCTATAAGAGTAGTGTTTGCTCATTGAGAGAGTTCCTTAGGTAGATTTACCTAAGTTTTGACACTGATTAAAGCTAATCAGTGTAGGGAGGGTCCTTGGTAGAGTTACCAAGATGAGCTTGTAGTAGAGTTACTACTAGAGAAATGAACCTAGAGTTAGGTTCAATGAAGATTGTAATGAAGATTTTGATTATAGTAGATTTGGAGGTGCTTGTGAGGGCAAGCCGTGTTTTTTCCCATTCTGGGTTTCCACGTAAGAATTCTTGTGTCTTTAATCTTTCTACACTTTTTCCTACTTTTTGGTTCTTTTTGTGTATTTTTCCTGTGATTGACGTTGAGAGACCTGGTCTCTTACTTTATAGGGAAAACCCTAAGGGTTCCAATAGGCAACATGGGAATCAAAATAAGATATGAAAGCCAAGTAACCATTACTGTTCCCTGTGTTGGATGAAAGTGCTTAAGGTATGAATTTCTTTTCCCTCTTGTCATGGTTTAAATTTGTTCTTAGATTCTACTATATCATTTCTATTATCATGCTAAAATATCCTAACTTCTTATTTGAGGAAGAATGATCCAGGGGGGGGGGGGATAATGTAAGACCCCATAAAATTTGGTCTTTTTGATCCTCTTATGTGCGTAATGTTAATTTTGGACTTGAATCATGATAAATGTTGTTAAAAGGGTATTCTAGGAAAGTTTAAAACTTTTTTAGAATAGGTTCAGGGTTATTTTAGGACCCTGAGGTAGTGAGAATCCGCGATAGTGGCATGCCACACCACTTATGAACCACGATAGGAGCGTGGCACGGAGGCTATCCTCTGCAAATGTGGCGTTCCATGTTTATTTTGATTTTTCATCCAATTTTTATTTTGTTCACTTGGGTGAGGTGCTTTTTGGTCCTTTACCCCTTAAATGAATTTTAAACACCATATTAACCCCTTTTCCTTCAGTTATCAAGATCAAACATTACTTTTGTCTTCTTTAACTCCCAACCCAAGAAACTTCAAGGGTTTTACAAGAAATTCATCATTCGGGCTCCAAACTTGAATTTCTCTTTTATTTATTCTATATATTAGGCATGTTTCTCATTCCTTAACTTGTATCTTATATCATGGCATAAATTACGTGATATTCATGTGTTTTGAATGATGGGTTTGAAATTGGGTTGAGGGGTTTTGGTTGTTATTACTTGAATTATTTTCCCCATATTTTAAATGAATTGTTCATGCTTTAAATTGATGGTTTTGGGACCAAGTTGGTGTATTGTAATTATAATTGAAATGGGTGACATGGATTGCATAGAAATTGATAAATTTTGCTTGGTAATGTTATTAAACTCAACCCAAAATGTAAATTTGATTGTGAATATGGATAATAGCATAATTTAACTTGTCTTTTTAAGATATTGCATTGCATTAAAGGATAAATTGATAAAAATTTATTTGGAATGGCCTTGGTGGCTATAGTTTTGGATTTTGATAGATAAATGGACTAGTGTGGCATAATTTAATTATCTTGCAAGCATATTGGTATGATAATACTAAATTGGTAAATTCCTTATTAAATAACTCCCCAGTTTATGGTCGGTTTATGCATAAAATGTTTTAATTAAGGCTTAAAAGGAATTATGTAGCTCACCGAGAAAGTGTAGTCTCAGGGGGACAAACAATGGAAACCACATCTGCTAACATTGGGGGTCTTATGATCATGTGTAGATACACATTATATTTTTTATGGCTATTGCCTTAGTGACTTTAGACATTCCTTGATACATGTGACTAACATGGACTGGGGCCCTTCTGAAAAGGGGAATCGAAAATATATAGGTTATGGGTGCCTAGAATATTGATATAAGCTACATGGTTTAGGATAATATTTTAAAATATTATGTTTCATGAACCTTGTCCCTATCCTGACATCCTCTTCCCTCTCTCTCTTTCTCTCTCTATATATAATTGTATGCATGTGGTTTGTCACTAAATTTTGACAATTGCATTATTTTATTCCTTTCCCTTGAGTTACATACTAGTGCTTGCTCCACTGACCATCCTCAAACACAACATCATTTCATGATGTAGGTTCTGAGGACTTTTTTGTTACTCCTGTGTAGCATTAGGCATTTGGGTACTCCTGTTGATCAACTGTGAAGTGGTAAGACTCCATTATTGGAAGGCCCAATCATTTCATTACGTTCCATATATTTATAGTGCTTTTGGATTCTTTTGTCATATTTTTCATATTTCTCTCTCTATATATAATTGTATGCATGTGGTTTTGGGTACTCCTTTTTGATGCTTTTGGAAGTCATACATATATATTTATATATATCATTGAATTGGCTCGCTTTTGTTATTTATATTTACTATGTTCTTGAGGTAAGGGTAAGGGGGTTGTCTTTGGCCTATGGTAGGCTTGAGATGCCCGTCACAGCCAGGTCCGAGTTTGGGTCATGACAGGCCTACTCCAAAAAATTCACCAATTTTTGGAAATATTCAAAAGGCATACTTTGTTCTTTTCCTACTCTCTTAAATACCAAATTATGTCCTTTTATATTTCTTGGAAAGGTAATGAAGGTTAAACCATCAATTCTTTCACACATTCATAGATTAACACTTAGATTTAAAAAAAAAGCACAATTCAAGTACTTTAAAACCTAAGCCCCTAGTTCTTCTTAAAGTCGTACTCTTGGGCCTTTAGTCCAGGTATATGAGAATTTAATGGGGTATTCCTTTAACTCTCATGCCCAAAGTTTTATAGATTTTTAGTGCAATCTCCATGATTCAATGAATTAGGGTTAACACCTAACTTGCTATCAATTTTTAACAATCTCTGTCCTTATAATTTCTCATGCTGCTACGGCTATTGATGTCAGTGAATATATATATATATATATTCTTAGTAATCCTAAATTAGTTATTTTATTACATGAAAGATGGTGTATGGTTCGACAAATTTCAAGATGGTCTCAGAGAACTTACTATGTTATGAACATATGATCCCTAAACTCAGTGAGTTTAGCATGACTAGTTTTCGGTATTAAAACCTTAGTAAAACAAAAATCAAACTAGTTCATGATTCACTTTCAGATATCAGTTATTACCTATGATCAACTAGTCTATATATTTTGGAAGAACAATTTAGCATCAAGAAAACACAATTTCTAGATAACCCAAGTACTAGAACTACATTGCCACCACGGGTTGATGGTCCTTTCTAGTTGAAAGTGTCACTTCAAGCCCAAATAGGATCAGTTAGTGGATCCATACCAGCTAGGTTTTATACTTTTGGCCGGACATAGGGAACCCTTCCAATTGGGATGTATGTTAGACTCCATGTTGCTCATATTATTTATGTCGATTATAAGAACCTCCCATGAAAATTGTTCTAAGCATGACTTTTGTATGACCCATAATAACAATTCAATTAAGCTATTTAGGACTTACAGTGCTACTTCGTGTTTATAAGTTTGTGATTTTTCTTATTATATCTATAACTAGTTTTACAAACATGTTTCAGTTGTATTAATTATCGCTAATTTCATAGATTTTGAAATTAGACAAGCTTACTTTATAGAGAAGAACCAATGACTTACCATTTTGAATATTCATTATAAAATGATTTATGCTCATAATTTTGATCTATTTTACTTTAGATTTTAACATGATCCCATCATTTTATCATTGCATTGTACTTTAGTTTTAAAGATTAAGATGTAAATGTTTTCACATGATTTTTGCATATCTCACATGCTAAATACATCCAAAGTACTGACTATATACTTTCCTTGAGTTTCATTTTTTCATGATGTAGGTCTTAGTGCTAGTTCAGAAGATTATTATTAGATAGGTCATAGATTTCAATCGGTAAGTGATGATTTTTTATTATTCAAGAACTTTGATTAATTAGCAGTCACAATGCTTTATTTTAGTTCTTACACAATAATTAGAGATAGTTGGGGGTCATGTCTCGACTAACTATGAATGTTAGTACAGGTTTCACAGATAGTCAGTCAACACTTTTTTAGTCATTGTAGTTTCTTGTTTGTATAGTTATTTTGTAAACTTTTTAATTAGTTATATAGTGAACAAATTAGTCAATAAGTTTCTTTCGGACAGTGTTTTCAGAATCTATTTTTTAGTAATATGTCAGTATCAAGGGTTAGCTTGGGATTACTTATGGTTCTAAGAATCATATTAGGTCCAGGGTGTAGACTCTAAATGTAACACTCTTATTCACATAGAGCATACAGATTTCACTATTGATGAAGGAACAAATGACATAAATCAGGTTATGAAAGAGGGATAGTGGAATGTTTACGAAATGTTGCAGACTCTTCCTCGAGATATTATTAAATGTCTGTACCAAAATTAGAAATTTTGAAATATTTGATCTTTGGGACAATGGTAGTGGGCTATTAGTAGTGGAAGATTTACATTGAAGAGTGCACCAACAATTGTTAGAGACAAATACCAAAAGAATGATATTATGATGAAAGTTTGGCTAAATGGTCTACCTTTTAAGATTTTATTCTTTTTGTGGAGGGTCTAGAAACTAAAGATTCATATAGATGAAGTGGTAGATAGGTATGGTATAGACATAATTTCAAGGTGTAGGTGTTGTAGATACATACAATAGGAATCTACTAATCATATTTTTACTATAGGAACTTTTGATTAAGGGATTTAGAGATACTTTATAAATTCAGTAGGGTTTCAAGGATCTTTTCTCCAACTGAATCAAGTTGTAACATATGGTGGACTGTAGAGTGTGTACCTAAGATCAAGACTTTATTCCAAGAAGCTCCAGTAATGATGATATAATCCAAAAGCCCTCAAGACCATTTATGGAAGCTAAGCACAGAAGTTTCAAGTTGTTCAATGGATGTTTATAAAGATAAAAGAACTTGAGCGTGTTTTAATACCATTTAAAAGATCTCATACCATAGTAATTAGGATGGGAACTAAAAGAGGATCAAATATAGCCTGCCCAAGGTTGATGTCTCATATCATGATTATTAGGTTGGGAACTAAAGACAACAAATGATAGTTTGCCCAAGCTTGCCAAATTGGTTGATGGGCCACCAACTAGAAGATGAGAGACTTGACATTCTACCTAGGTTTGACAACTTAGTCTAGGTATGACAACTTTGTTGATGATATTTCAACTTGTTGATGACCTAGTTCATGAGTTATCAACTTAAGATAGCCCCAGTTTTGGCTATTTTCATAATTACTGTAAGGGGTCATTTTTGGGCCAAAGTGTTATAGATACACAATACTATACATAGTAAAACCTAGGTTTCCATCACTAGTTATCTTTAAATATTGCTGAACACTCTTGAGAGAGTTTTGTTAGCTTTTGATGAATGTTTACTAAGAATCATAGGGTTTTGAGGGCGTTATGATTCCCTTTTGGTCACCATGAGATATTGGTGTTTCTAGGTGAATTAATTAGTGGTTTTTGTTTTTGAAATGTCCCTTAGTTCCTATTTCTTCTACTTTCTTGAGTCTTTCTTCATTATCTACCAATTTTATTCTTGTTTTTGTAGTTAGATTCTTGTTTTGTAGTTTGGTCATTATCATTTAGTATTATAGTTGAGCTTAGAATCATATCTATGATTTTAATCTTGGGTTTGTTGCTACAAAATAATAGTGTTAAAATGTTCTTTTGGTTATTTTTGAATTTGGGTTTTTGTTTGTAAGTTTTGTTTGTATTTTCAATACTAGAATTATAATCTCTAGTATCTAGTGAGTCTTTGAGCCTAATTGGTGTTGATTTTTGTATTTCACCATTGTTGAGTTTAAGTTTAATGAAAAAGAGGAGTGGGTTTTCAAATATGAAGAAATTGGTTGAAAATTAAGGCTTAAAAATATGTGGGCTTTGTTTGGGAGGTTGAAAGAACTTTGTGGTTAAAATTCCATTATTTTAGTTTATTTGAGTGAGATTCAAGTTTTGAATGTTCATACGTTCTTCATAATCTTTATGTCATGTTGAATAATAACATTCAAAAAGATAGGTTTGACTTGGAAGAGAAAAAGAAATGAAAAAGAAAAAGAAGGTGTAGTTGTTTATGCTAATGAATATTCACAAAAGGGAAAGTACTAGGTCAAAGGAAAGTATTGGGGACTTCAAGGAGTCAATTTTCATCCTTATTATGTGTGCAAACTAAGGAAATTGAGGATTTTTCAACCCGTGGACAAGTTGTCAATATTGGTCGTCAACTAGGGAGACATGGCATCCTATTCTGCTTAAGGTTGATGAGAAGAGTGATGAGTTGTCAACCCATTGATGATTTTTCAACTGAGGCAATCAAGTGATGCAATTTCAATGCACCTTCTGCCTAAGGTGGATGAGGCGATTGGCGAGTTTTCAACCCCTTGACATGACGCCAAGTCAGCCATTAAGTGACACAAAAATCATTAAGCTCAACTTTGGATTTGTAGTTTCATTTCCTTGATGATTAATCATATTTTCTTTGATTCTTACACTAATTAACAACTAGTAATCACCCTACTTAGTTGTGATTTGTTCTTGAGTCTAATTTCTTCCTTCTCCCTATTTCTTTTGTTCTTTTCTAGTTTTACTTCATCATTATTTCTTTTTTCAAGTTTGTATTCTCTTTTGAGTTATTTGTTTTTCTAACAAACAAGAATCCCTTCCTTCCAAGAGTATCAATCAACACTTCATCTATTATCGAAGTATAATCAAGATTTCAACATTTGTGGATCCAAGTGAGGCAATAAAAAGATGTGTAGATATTGTAAGGTTGATTTATGAATTCTAACTTGTTTGTTGTTTTAGTTATCTACTTCTATTGATAGGTACAATGACTAAAGAATGTGATATACCACATCTTATGGATGATAATACTACAAATGTGATTCTAGCAGCAATTGAGTCCATGAGTCGTAGAATCAAATCCATGCAATGTCATATGACCACACTCTAAGAACTATACAATCCAAATTGCCTTAGGATCTTTGGATGGGATGCCCATGGATTTATAGAGGCTTGAAGACTCCTCAGGATATCAAAAGGTGCCAAATAGATGGATATTACCTTGAAGAAGGATCAAGGGGACATGGAGGTGTCAAATGAGTGCAAAACGGGGCTAAAAAGCCCTTGGGAAGTGACATTTGCCCCATTTACTTTAGAGGTGCGCCCAATTTTCTCTTGACTTTCTTGAGTAGGTTAAAATAGTGGCACATGTGCTATAGATGCACCCCACATGTGCCCAACATGCTCAAGTAGATGTCAAAGCGGGTTGCTTTTATTTATTATTGCAAATGGGTCACTTTTGGGCCCATAAGTTATAATAATTAACCCTAGACTATAAATTGGAGATTTCTTTCATTGTTATAGTAACTTTGATGAAAAATGACTTATTACCTCCTGTTTGTGAGTAGTAAGCTTGGATTAGCTTATGTTGATTCTTCATTTGGAAACATTGATTGCTTGGGTATTGATTTTGTATGGAAACCGTATGATTTAGGTGCTTTGTTTGGTTTAATTGATTGAGGATTAATGGTTTTATACACCCTTTTTTGCTTTAAATTCCTCTCATATCTATCTTATTATTTTTATTATCTATCTTTTTCTTTTATTTCTTGTATCTTAGTGTAGTTTTTGATTCTATAGTTTATTCTGATATCATTCGCTATTAGAGCTGAGCTTGATTTCATTCTCATGAAGCTAATCTTGGGTTTGTTATCTCAAAACTAAAAAGAGTGTCAGAAATATTTTAGAGAAAAACCCCCCAAAAAATTTTGCATTTTGAGTCCTCGTTATAGTTTCTACACTAGATTTGTTCCATCTAGTGATATTTAGGTTGGAAATTGACCAATTTGGTGTGCTTGGAAGAGTATTACAGTTGGTCACGATTGTTGACCTTGTCCTTGAATGAAGTGTGTACTTAGATCTTTCTCATTTGTTGTTGGATTTTAGGTTAACAAGTGTTGAACACTATTTTCTACACCAAGGAGAACCTAAATCTAAGTGGTGGCACGATTTAGAGTAGATTAAAAATTTCACTATTTTTGTGTTCTTGAAGGTTGAAGAAATATCAAGTGGATTTATAAATTTGAAGAAATTGGTTAATAATTGAAGCTAATGATGTTTGGAATGTGTTTAGAAGGTTGAAAAGTGCTTGGATTCAAAATTTCATCGCATTCCGAGCAAAGATGTAAGAGTTGGAAATTTTGGTATTCATAGTGTTCTTAAAGAAATTCAGAGCTTCTAGAGCCACAGTCATCAAAACATTATTGTTTGATCCAAAATAAAAGAGGAAGGAAAAGTGTGCAAAACAAAAGCATATCCGAAGTACCAAGTAAAATCCAAGAGAAGAGGACAAAAAGGGGACCACAAAGGGGCATTTTTGCCTATTCTACCTACTGGTTTAGCTGATCTGCACTAGAGGTGAGCTGTAGGTGTGCTTGACCTACTCAAGCAGGTCCAAGGCAGCCCAAACCAGCAACCCCTGCACCTAAGGTATGCCAGGTGTTCCCCATATCTACTTCAGCATGTTCTAAACTCACTTTTTTGCAAGCTTTCATCATTCTAACTTAATTTCTTGATTTTTAACTTCATCTTTTGATTCTTAAACACTAATTAACAATTAATAATTGATCTATTAGTTGATTAATTAGTTCTTAAGTCTGATTCTTTCTTGTCCATTCTTATGTGTTTTTCTCTTTTGTTTTAGTTGTTGTTTTTTGATTCAAGTACAATAATTTGTTTTTGAGTTTTTCATTTTAATTTCAAACAAGAATCCATTCAGATCACAAGCCATAATTCGTACCAAGTCTTTTAATAGGAGTAAAAATAATCTCTCAACGCTTGTAACGCTAGTTGAGAGACAAAACAAAGGTGTGGGCTTCAAGAGTTTGTGAGGTTGATTTCTTAACTCTAACTTGTTTGTTGTTTTTGTTTAGTGTTTCTTCTTGTTAGGTACCATGCTTAAGTACGGTCGAAGGACCATGAAGAGTGAGACATCAAAGTCTATACGGGGATGACTAAGGAAATAAACCAAAAAAGCATCTAACCTCTACAGAAGGTATTAATCAAGTAAAGGAGAACTTGGCTTAATAAGAAGAGTTGTGAGACTATGTTGAGCCAAGGGTTTAGTTGAATAATGTATATACTTAACACTTGGTTATAGAACTTGTCAAACCTAATCCCTTCTTACATGGTAACCATGGAACTAGCATTATGCCTACTACCAATACTTCTCTCTTCCAATATCATGAGCCAATACTTTCAAAGGAGGATTCAAAGAAGATTTATTAGGAGAATAAGTTTGGAGGCCTAGATGAGTTCTTATTCAAGAACCCCAAAGTTTATGGAGACTTGAATTGAAGGGAGTATCCTAATCAAACACCTATGGGTCGATGGATACTTTATGACAAGGTGTGAAATATCTAGCCCCATGGATCAAAAAAAGGAACTACCTCCCCAGGAAATTCCTACAAAAGGGAAAAAGTAACAAGCCTATTGGTCCAAGTTAATGCATAGAATAAAAGGTCCTTGTAAAACACCTATGGAGGACAAGAGAACAAGTTCAAGCTGTTGCTTCCAAGGTATGTACCTACCCCCTCCTATTCCTAGTGATTTTTAGAGGCATGATGGTATTTTTACCATAGTGACTAAGCCTTTGAAATTGATTGAGATTATGTAATCTTATGGGAGTATTAGTGCCTTTATGATTCTTTTAGGGAATGTATCTTTGATGCCTGAATTATGTGGGTCTTGCAATCTATATTCTATCTATGTGTTACTTTAGGAAGAGTCCTTGGTGTTTACTTTATGTACAAATATTTATTTCCTAATCCTTTCCACATTTGTGTGGTTGGACAAGTTGAAGTAATAGGAAGGAATCATAGGATCATTCTATGTTCTATGAAAAGAAGTCACCTAACTTCCTGGGTATACCCTTTGGTTTAGAGTGAATTGGTTTCTCATAGATTCCCTAATTCCTCTAGTAGCATGATTCCTTTGGTGAATGTGCTTCTTGTGGGAAGTTTCTTAAGGGGAAAAGATGTAATATGCTTAAATTTTCTTGTCACATCTTCTTGTCTACTTTGGATGGAGGTAAATTTAGATGAGAATAATGTCCTTAACTTTTGTCTTTTCTATCTTTTTGCCTATGATGATGACCACGTTTATGTTGATAAAACATTTTGTTTGAACATGGGTTATCTTGAAAGAAAGAATAATGTGCATTCTAATGAATTTACTACATCCTTGGTTGTTCAAACTTCTAGTGTGACTTGATTACAATCTTTCTTGAGTACCTTGTTACTATTAAGTTCGCAGACACCTTAGATGGGACTCATATTTTTTATACCTTTATTTTCTACCTCTTTGCATTTAATAAATTCCATGTTGAAGTTGAATTTGTTTTAGATTGAGGTTTGAGTTCTTGGGTATGGAATTATGGTGAAATAATGAAACACTTGTATCTTATGACCTTGGTAGTTACCTTATTTCATAAGGCTTCTTATAGCCAACACCTTTGTATAGTAAATGATGAATTCATTTTATTAATAAAAAAGAAACATTGGTTGTGTCAAATGTGAACCTTCTTGGCACGAATATACTGATGTTTACCCTTGTGCTAACCATCGTGCTTCAAGGATGTATTAGATCTTTGTTCCTTTTTAATGCTTTAAGATTGTAGATTTGAGGACGGATCTTCTTCAAGAAGGAGAGGATGATACAATCCAAATTGCCTCATATCTTTGGATGGAATGCTCATGGATTTAGAGGTAATTGATGACTCCTTAGGGATATCAAAAGCTTCCAAATGGATAGAGATTACCTTAAAGAAGGATCAAGGGGCCATGGAATTGTCAAAGGAGTGCAAGATTAGGTTAAAGCCCCCAGTAACATATGCCCCATCTTCTTTAGAGTTGTGCCCAATCTGCTCTTGACCTGCTTGAGTAGGTCAAAATAGTGGAACATGCACTATAGATTTGCCCCACATATGCCCAACATGCTCAACTGGATGCCAAAGTGGGCTTCCTTGCTTTATTGTTACAAATGGGCCACTCTTAGGCCATAAGTTATAATAATTAACTACAGACTATAAATAGGAGGTTTCTTTCAATTTTAGAGTAACTTTGATGATAAATGAATTATTACTATTTTGTGAATGAGTGTTTAAGAGTGAATTATCTTGCGTTGATTCTTCATTTAGAAACATTGGTTGCTTGGGAATCAATTCCATTGTGGTCAACTATATTAGGTTCTTTATTTGGTTTAATTGATTAAGTATTAAGGATTTGATAACTCATTTATTTGCTTTCAAATCATTTCATTATTTCTATCTTATTGCTTTCCTATCTATCTTCATCTTTTATTTCTCGTATTTTAGTTTAGTGTAACACCCCAAGTTTTTGGTCCCTAAAAATTGTTGAGTTTTTAAACTAACTGCCCAGAATACTACTCTCCCTATGAGTCTCAAGTGTCATTATGGGTCTTAAGGACCCACTCGTAGCCAGACCAGAGTGCTAGCTCAATTTTTCTGTTCAGACTATGACTAGGGGTTATGAGTCATAATGACTAAAAATGAGTCGTATGGTCCCATTAGTATCCAAATTAGTGTGATGCCAAAAAATTCTATCTTGACTATGACTTGGACCTTTTGTAGGGTCACCTGATGAGTCGTATGGTGTGAATTATAGGTTCACCAAAGAAGGGTCCTTCAATGACTGTCTTGACCAAGACTAGTGGTGACGAGTAATAGTGTGTCCTTACAAGTCGTACAGTCACCCATAGTCTGGCAAAATTTTTTTAGTGTTTTCATTAAGGGCACTTTGGACATTTCCTCTTTATCCCAATAGTTACCCACGACTTGAAACCCCTTTAGGGTATTATTATCACTCTAAAACAAATTAAAAAAACTTCTAAACCACTATCAAATCCCCAAGGTTAAGAACACTTAGTGTTTCCAAGAAGTTGACCAGTTAGGGATCTTAACGGTGATTTCTCTCCACAGTTGTGATACTTTTAGGCATGTTGGTCTTCGCTAAATTAATTTCACGAAAAGCATATATTTTAAATAGTTTATTTATATGGATTTGAAAGTGGGTTTTGATATGGTTGAGGGTTTTGGAATAGTTTATCCTTGAATAGTTTTCCATGGCTTTTATGAGTTATTCATGTATTGAAATTGATGTTTTGAACCAATGGGTTGCATGGGTGTGGGATTGGAATGGTGGTTAAGGTATTCCCCCAAACTGAGGTTTTGAACTTGGAATTGGTTTTGAATAATTATGTTCCCTCACACCACTTGTGTAAATAGTTTTGGAATTGTGGAATTCGTCACTTGGTTTGACTTACTCACTTATACTATTGCATTGAATAAATAATTAAAATGGGTTTTAAAAGCCTTGTTGGCTATGTTTTGATTTAATGAACAAATGGGATCAAGGAATTCCCCCAAATTATTGGAATTGTAATGGCATAGTTTTAAGCTTGTAAGTGCATGGTATGATGATACCTGTAGTGTGCCGTAATGTATAATTTCATGGTTAATGAATGGGTTATGTGAAACTTGTTTTAATTTGAGGCTTAATGAGGGTTATGTAGTAAACTGTGAAGGTATGTATCTTGAATGACTTGTACTGGAAACTCATGTTTGCCGATGTGAGGGTTGGTCTTGGTGACCGTGTGCATAGTTCACACTATTGATATATAAATATATATATATATATATAAATATTTATTTATATCTTGTATTGACGTGGGGTTGGGGAATTCCTTGGTCTTCCTTGATACCTTCGATTCATGTGGCTAACATGCACTGGGCCCTTTCATCAGGGAAAGATAAACCCAATAGCCCGTGGGTGCCTGTTTATGACGATTGAGCTACATAGTCTAGGATAATGTCTTACTATCATGCTAAACCTTGTTCCCTAACCCAACTTCTATTACATATATATGTATGCATATATGTGAATATATATAGTGAGTTTGAAATTAAACTTTTGACTGACATTATTTTATCCCTTCCCTGAGTTACAGACTAGTGCTCATCCCACTAACCATCTATGGATATTGTATGCTGACATAATATAGTTTTCAAAGGCAATTCTACTTTTCTTTTATAGTGCTAGATGGATTGTCTTAGTTCATCAGTCATTTGCAATGAAGTGGTAAGCTTTCATTCTCCAGAAAACTTGATATTTCATTGGTTTCCTTCCATCACTCAGAATTGAAGACTTCACTTTAACATTTTCATTAACATTATCATTGTCATTGTCATTGTCAAAGTTGGGGGCATGTCCCAACTTATCTTGTTTTTTAATTAGTAGAGGCTTTGTGGATATGCTATGGATTAGGTATTGATGCTGACACATTTAAATATCTGTTAGTTTATTACTTTTCTATATTGCTATATGTTCAGAATTTAGCCATTGCTAGGTGTGTTATGTTCTGTTTGGCTAGGCAATAGGGGTTGTCTCCATTCCTTTGTGGACTTGAGATACCCATCACGGCCAGGACCTGGTTCGAGTTATGGTAAAGTTGGTATCAGAGCTTAGGTTTGGAGTTATTAGGGTGACCACAAAGACATGTGAAGTAGAGTTTCTTTCATAGGTGTGTAGCATGCCATACTCATAAAAGAGAGGCCACAAAGAACTTAGGAATGTTTCCCTTATCTTATGATCTACTTTTGGGCTGTAAAGTCTAGGGTGTTAAAATCTTCTTTAATTTTTGTTTGCTCTCTTTTTAGGTCATGCCTCTCATAATATCTGGTGCTTGTGGAAACTCCTCTGTCCTGCTTAAGGACAATATGGATGGGGATCATCCTACTTATAGAGTTTACACCTGGTCTAGTGCCCTAGCTTCTGATTGTACTACCCCACATGGAGTTCCACCAGTCCCTACCAGTCCTCCTCATACTGATGATGATCATTCCCCACTATCCCAAGAAGATGTTTTAAATGATGAGTTTTATTGATCTCTTTATCTGTTGACCTAGTTCATGACATCTCAGTCACGTTAGTCGGTCCTACTTGTGCTGTTGTGAGTTTTTTTACAATACTCAAGTTGGGCAGTTTATGAGGCTCAAAACCTTTACTAGCTCTAAGGTTGAAGAGGATCCTCAAGGATTCATAGATGAGATGGAGAATATTTTCTGGGTTATGTGTGCTTCTGACCTTGAAGGTTTTGAATTTGTTGCATATCAGCTGAAGGATGTGGCATATCATTGGTATGAGGAGTGGGACCAGTCTAGGGGTGATAATGCAAAGTTGCATTATGGGATGAGTTTTCAAGTGCTTTCCTGGATCATTTCTTTTCTCAGGAGTTAAGGGAGGCGAAGACTGAGGAGTTAGTAAAATTGAAGAAAGAAAACATGACTGTGAAGGAGTATGCCTTGAGATTTCATCAACTATCCCATTATGCTCTTACGCTAGTGTCTAGCATGAGGGATAAGATGAGGAAGTTTGCTTTGGTCTTATCTCAAAATTTGGTATTAGAGTGTAAAACTGCTTTGTTAAATAGTGATATAGATATCTCTAGGCTTGTGGTGTATATACAGTAGGTCAAAGATGAAAAAAAAAACAAGTTAAAGTAGGGGAGAGAGGCAAAGTAAGAGGCCTAGGTATTCGGAGCACAGTAAAGGACAACAAAATATTGGTAGAGATGGAAAGCAGTGGTCTAAGAAAAAATGGGAAAATTCTAGTTCATATTCTACGACTAGTGCTCCATATCTTATGACGTCTGATGATTACCACTTTCAGAGCAATAGTGAGGTTAAGGCATAAGGTTCCTAATCTCAGGCCAGCAAGGCCCAATCAGCTTCATCGTATCCTTCTTGCAGATTTTACTATAGGTATGCTAAAACTTTTCTCTCGTGATATGTATTGTTTGCTAGATCTTGGGTCCACCCTTTCTTATGTGACCCCTTATGTGTTTATTCATTTTAGATTTGGTTCTGAGTGTATTCAAAATCCTTTTTGTGTGTCTACCTTAGTAGGTGACTTTATTATGGAAAGAAGAGTCTATAAGGGTTGTATGGTATCTATCTGTGGTAGGGAGATGTTAGTAGATTTGATAGAGTTGGACCCGATATATTTTGATGTGATTTTTGGGATGGATTTTCTCTATTTGTGTTATGCGTCTCTTGATTGTAGGACCTAATGAGTCAGATTACAATTCCCAGATGAGCTAGTAATTAAGTGGGAAGGTAGTTCCTTAGTGCCTAAGGGGAGGTTCATTTTTTATCTTAGATCCTAAAAGATCATTTCCAAGGGGTGTCTCTATCACTTGGTCCGAGTTAAAGATTCTAACTCAGAGGGTCCTTCCTTACAATCTGTACCTGTAGTTAATGAGTTTCCTAAGGTGTTTCCTGATGATCTTCCCAGTATTTCTCTCGATAAGGAGATAGACTTTGGGATTGAGCTTCTACTGGATATTCCTATCTCTATCCCTCTTTATAGAATGGCTCCAGCTGATTTGAAGGAATTCAAGAAGCAGTTGAAAGATCTTTTTGATTAGGGTTTTATTATCCCTAGTGTTTCTTCGTGGGGTGCTTCGGTACTCTTCGTGCGTAAGAAGGATAGGTCCTTTCAGATGTGTATAGATTACCGCTAATTGAATAAGGTGATTATGAAGAATAGGATTTCCAATCCTAGCAGGAAAGGGAGGGAAATAGATACTCAATTTAAAGTGAGTAAACAGAATTCCATACTTGATCTCATAGATATATATAGAATTCTGCGGAAAGCCGTATTCGATGAAAGTTGTATGTATGGCTTGGAGGGAGATCTTTCATATCATTTGAGATCCACCCTACAATATGGGGTGAAAATCCAAAATAAGTGATTTTAGCCCTTATAAAAAGAAAACTGATTCTTGAACCCTTTTCATGCTCATGTCACATCAAGGTACTGCAGAAAAAAATAGCAAAATCTGATCCAATTTATCATAATAGATTAGTTAACATGTTGGTTAACCGTATTCTGAAATATGGAAAAAAATCAATGGCTTCTATTTAGAGGATTGATGATCTATTTGACCAGCTTCGGGGAGCTAATAATTTTCTTCGATTGATCTTCGATCAGGTTACCATCAATTGAAGATTAGGAAGGTGGATATCCCTAAGATAACTTTTTGTACTCGGTATGGCCATTATGAGTTCCTGGTCATGTCTTTTGGTTTTACTAATGCCCTAGAGGTATTTATAGATCTTATGAACTAGGTTTTTCATTAGTTGTTGGATTTATTCTTCATTGTGTTTATTGATGACATCCTGGTTTATTTACGATCAAGGGGGATTATGCCGATCACCTCTGTATAGTATTGCAGACCCTTATGGATCAGCATTTGTATGCTAAGTTTCTGAAGTGTGAGTTCTAGTTTAATGTTGTTACATTTTTGGTTCATGTTGTTTCTAGTGAAGAGATCATAGTGGATCTACTGAAAGTTGCAGTGGTTAAGAAGTGGCCTAGACCCACGACTCCAACCGGTATTTAGAGCTTCTTTGTTTAACTGGGTATTATAGAGGGTTTATGGAGAGATTTTCTTCTATTGATTCCTTATTGACTAAGTTGACTCAGAAGAACGAGAAGTTTCTATAGTATGATGCTTGCGAGGGTAGCTTTGAGAAGTTGAAGGATAAATTAACTTTGGCTCTACTTTTGACCCTACTAGAGGGCACCGATGGCTTTGTTATTTATTGTGACACATCCTGTGTGGGACTAGGTTGTGTGTTTATGTAGCATGGTAAGGTGGTTGCATATACATCTAGGCAATTGAAGGTGCATAAGAAGAATTATCCAACTCATGATTTTGAGTTGTTGGTTGTGGTCTTTGCTTTAAAGATCCAACATCATTATTTATATGGGGTTTATGTTGACATCTTCTTAGACCATTAGAGTTTGCAGTATGTGTTCACCTAGAAGGAGTTGAATCTCAGGAAGATGAGGTATCTTGAGTTACTCAAGGACTATGACATAAGTCTTTATTATCATTTAGGTAAATCTAACGTGGTTGCTGATGATCTTAGCAGGTTGTCCATGGGAAAATAGTCTCATGTTGATAAGGAGAAGCAAGGTTTGGTGAAGCATATTCATTATGAGGCTAATTTAAGAATTTGTCTCTTAAACTCTGAGGATTGTGATTTGATTGTGCAAGAGGTGGTTAAGTCATCTCTTAGTTCTATGGTGAAAGAGAAATAGGTTTTGGACCTTATTTTGATATAGATCAAGGATGATGTGGGTCACTAGAAGATAATGGCTTTTGATATTTGTGATTATGGTATCTTGAGGTACCAAGGCCAATTATGTGTACCTAATGTTTATTGATGCGAGTGAGGATCTTAGCTGAAGCTCATAAGTTGAAGTACACTGTTCATCCTAGCTCTACAAAGATATATCATGACTTGAAAGAGATCTATTAGTGGAATAACGTGAAGAGGGATGTAGCCAATTTTGTGTCCAAGTGAATGGTTTCTCAGCAAGTGAAGAAGGAGTACTTCAAGCTTGGCGGTTTATCTGAAGAGATTGAGTTGCCTGTGTGGAAATATGAAGTGATTAATATGGATTTTATTACTGGTCTTTTATGGTCTCTCCATCAGTTTGATTCGATTTGGGTCATCGTGGATAAGATGACCAAGTCTGCTCATTTCCTACAAGTGAAGACTGGTTATTTGACAGAAGATTATGCCAAGATCTTCCTTCAGGAAATCATGAAGTTGCATGGTGCTCTAGTTTCAATCATCTCTGATTAAGGTATGCAATTCTGTCTTATTTTTGGAGTTCTTTTCAAAGAGGATTTGGCAATAAGGTGAACCTTAGCACCGCTTTTCATTCTCAAACATATAGTCAAATGGAAAGGAAGATACAGACTTTGGAGGATATGCTAAGGTCTTATGTGATCAATTTTAGTGGTAGCTATGTTGATCACTTCCCTCTCATAGAGTTTGCTTATAATAATATTTTGTACGCTAGTTTTGGGATGTCTTCTTTTGAGGCCTTTTATTGTATGAGGTAGGTCTTACATTGGGTGGTTCAAATAAGTTATATGATCGCCACTTGGTTCACCAAGCTATGAAAAAGGTGAAGGTAATTTGAGATAGGCTTAAGGCCGCCCAAAGTCACCAACAATCCTATGCGAATGTGAGACATAGGGAGTTAGAGTTTAATGTGAATGACTTGGTGTTCTTGAAGGTATCTCCCATGAAGGGAGTGATACGGTTTTGAAAGAAGGGGAAGCTCAGTCCCTGTTATGTTTGTCCATATCATATTTTGAGGTGAGTGGTCAGTGTGGCTTATGAGTTTGATATTTCTTCAAGCTTGAGCTTAATTCAAATGGTATTTCATGTCTTAGTGTTGAAAAAGTACGTAGGTGATCCTTCCTTGGTTGTTCCTTTGGAGAGTGTTGGTGTCTTGGATTCCTTATCATAAAAGAGGTCCCAATTGACATTTTGGATCGGCAAGTCCGTTGACTGCGAATGAAGGACATGGCATCGGTAAAGGTTCTACAGAGGACCCAAAAGTGTGAAGAAGCTACTTGGGATCCGAAAAGGACATGAATTCCAAATATCCATTTTTTTCCAGCATCGATAATCATTCTTGATGTATGTGTACTCCTTGATATCTTAGTTTTCTTTCTAAGTTAAAGTTAAGTGTGGGTGTGGTCTACGTTAACTTGTGCTAATGAAAGTCTTGTGTCATCATTCAGGGATGACTGATCCTAAGGGGGGAAGAATGTTACACCCTGGATTATTGATCCCTGAAAATTTTTGAGTTTTAAACTCACTTCCCAGAATACGACTCACTCTATGAGTCGTAGGATGTCATTACTGGTCTTAAGTACCTACTCGTAGTAAGATTAGAGTCTAGCCTAATGTTTTGGTTGTGACTACGACTTGGGGTTACGAGTCGTAAAGACTCAAAATGAGTCACATAGTCCCATACGTAGCCAAACCACTGTGATGTCCAAAATATTCTATCTGGGCTATGACTTAGACCCTACAAGTCGTAGGGTCACCTGACGAGTCATATGGTATGAATTGTAGGGTCACCAGAAAAGGGTCCTTCAGTTACTGTGTTGACTACGACTTATGGTAATGTGTCATATTATGTCCTTATGAGACGTACAATGATCGGTAGTCACTGGCAAAATTTTTTTAGAGTTTTCATTAAGGGAACTTTGGACATTTCTCCTCTTCCCCAATAGTGGCCTGCATGCTAAAACCCATTTAGGGTATCATTATCACTCTAAAATAAATCAAAATAACTTCTCAACCACTCTTAAATCCCCAAGGTTAAGACCACTTAGTGTTACTTAGAAGTTCATTAGTTAGGGCTCTCAAGGGTGTTTTCTCTCCGCAGTTGTGATACTTTCAGGCATGTTACTCTTCCCCAAATCTTATTTCTTGAAAAGTATATGTTTTAAATGATTTATTTATATAGTTTTGAATGTGGGTTTTGATATGGTTAAGGGTTTTGGAATGTTTGATCCTTGAATAGTTTTCCCATGGTTTTTATGAGTTATTCATGTTTTGAAATTGATGTTTTGAATAATGGGGTGCATGGGTATAGGAATTGGAATAATGGTTGAGGTATTCCCCCAAATTGATGTTTTGAACTTGGAATTGGTTTTGAATAATTGTGTTCCCTCTACCCACTTGTGTAAATGGATTTGGAATTATGGAATTATTCACTTTGTTTGACTTACTCACTTATACTACTGCATTTCATAAATGGTTAAACAATGAACATGGATTTTTAAAGCTTTGTTGGCAATGTTTTGATTTTATGAACAAAGGCGGTCGAGGTATTCCCCCAAATTAATGGAATTGTAATGGCATAATTTTAAGCTTGCAAGCATATGGTATGACGATACCTGTAGCGTGTCCTAATGTATAATTCTGTGCTTAATGAATGGGTTATGTGAAACTTGTTTTAATTGGTCTTAATATGGGTTATGTTACCAAGCCGTGAAGGTGTGGGTCTTGAATAACTTGTACTGGAAACTTATGCTTGGCAACGTGAGGGTTGGTTTTGATGATCGTGTGCATAGTTCACACTATATATATATATCTTTGATTGATGTGGGGTCGGGGCATTCCCTGGTCTTCCTTGATACCTCCTATTCGTGCAGTTAACACACATAGGGGCTCTAAGAGAATAACCTAAAGAGATGAAGAATAAGAGAAACAAGATAACAAACAAATGCAATAAAGTAAGATAGATAGCTTGACATACGAGATTACAAGAAATAGGAACCAAACCGTGTATCAAATGATAAGACCCCTAAGACCTGTAATAAAAACACCAAACTCTTATGGTGACCGCTAAGGGAATCAACTCCTTCTTACAACCACCGTTTCTCAGCAAGGATCAATAATGGTTTTTTCAAGCCTTACACTACTTGGATATTCCATGCCCTAAACTACACTCTCAAAGAGAGAAGAAGAAGTCTTTCAAATATCAATAATCAACTAAAGAGAAAATGACCTAATAGAAGACAATTTATAGGCTAGCTTATTACATATCAAACTGGATAAACTACCCTTAATGAAAGGGATGGTCATGGGGTGTCTTTCTAACAAGTATAATCCCCAAAATACTTTTAATGAAGGGTGCTTCTTCAATGCTCCAAAACCAAGTCTTGAGTCTTTATGCATTGACCTCTAATGATGTATTCAAAAGCATAGATGGCCATTTGACTTGTATCATCCTCCCCTTCTTGAAAAGGATTCGACCTCGAATTCATACCTTGCAAAACTAAAGAAGGACAAACAAGCACAACTTCCTCATGGCATGAGGGTTAGGGTTAGTACAACAAATAACATCATCATGCCAAGGTGGTACATAATTGAGATATAACCACGAATCCTTTGTCTTAGTCTTGAAAAGCTTAGTAAGAATGTTATAAAGGAAATGGCGATGACAAGTATGAAGAGATAAATAAACTACAAAAGTCTTAATGGTATCACTAAGTCCAAAAGGTAAGGCTACCCTTATCTGAAGAACCATAAAGCACAATTGTTTCATTACCTCTTCAAGTGGCCTAATCAAACGTGGTGCCACTATTGGTATCAAAGTCCACCAATACCACATAACATTATCATTAAAACAAGTGGACCAACCAACAAGACCCCTACCTTTACTTAATGCAAGCTCGAAACTAGAATAGATGTCATCATAGGCAAAAAGATAGTATAGGAAAGAATCAAGTATAAAGATGTGCACGGGTGAAGACAAAGCATTTAAGCATGTACACGCTCTTTCCTTAAAACAAATAGACAACTTGGCATCCACAAGTTAGGATTAATGCAACTTAAGAACAAGTGTGTAAAGCAAGGATGCACATTTAGAAGCATTACCCCAAGGAGACAATGAAACTTTTGCCCTCGGGTTTTCAAGAATGACACTTTACTTGTCATATAGACCAAGCAACAAGTTGGTATCACCAATATCAACATATCTACATTTGGCACTGGGGTCAAATAGAAAGAGTATCCATAGACATGGGTCTAGACAATACTCTTTTTCCCCATAGGCGTCACCCAATCTAAAAGACATACTCTCTATAATAGCATACACATCATCAAAAGCAAATAGAGAGTCGAGAAAGGTATCACTCAAGTCAACTTTAACTAAGGTGTCCTTATGTATGTACTCTCTACCAGTTTCAACATTATCACCATGAGTACCCTCAATAATAAAGTCACACGTAGTAGAAGAAGAAGTAACGTCCAAGAAAGGGACACTTTCTCTTTTTTATTGAAGAACCCTCAAGTAGACACATACCACCACCAAAATCAAAAGGATTATTACTTAAGTCTTCACAAGAAGTAAGAAACTCTTCCTCATAGTCATCAAACATGGGTGGGGTGTCATACAAAGGATCACAACCACAATCCATTTTTAAGGAAAAATAACTTATTTGGGTTCTTATGAATTCAAGCAAGTTAAAATTATCATCACCCAATTGATCATTCCTTTCCAAGACCATACATTCCTTTCCCTTAAGAGTACTCTCATCTTCCAAGGAGAGATTTTCATATTTAGGAGAAATGTTGTCACACCATAGTGGGTTAGCATATAGGTTCTAGCTTTCAAGACAAGCTACACCTTCAACTTCATTCTTACCACTAGGTTCATTATAAGTGAATATATCATCTTCAAACAAGATATTATACCTAAAGAGAGTAGGATCTATTTTCCAGGAAGATTCGGAACAAACACATTCATCACTCTCTAAAAGATCAATATCAAGTTTCAAAGAGATTTTAAGTACAAGATAATCCCAAGAATAACACTCGGGTTCACTCCCATTTTGTTGATTAACATCTTTGAGTATTTCACTCACTTGAGTTCTATTAAGCACATCACATATATAATCAAGTGGTGAGAAATTTTTATAAATAAGTTGATCAATACCAATTACACAAGACGATGTACTTCCGTTCAATATATAGGCTTCAACACTAGGTGGACTTGAATTGATCTTACAAGAAGAGTCAATTTGGTCATCAATAAGATCAACTATTGTATCCACACTCACAATATATACATCATCATCAATAGGCAAAGAAACAATGGACTCACAAATGGATAATCTACCACTCACACTCAATAGGCTACTAGCCACACAATCATCATTCACATCCACAAAAGTGTAAGAGTAAGCTATTTTACCTTGACGTTCATGAGTATGTTTGTCTTTACCTCGGTGTGAAAGTCTGTCACAAGCTTGGGCAGCAACTTCATTTGGGAAGCACTCTTTGCAAGTAGTTTGGACAATTGTATTTTGAGGGAAGAGTTTGGGTAATAATTGGCGTATAAATTCAATGTGCCATTTCATATCTTCAAGATGGTCATTGAGGCGATCGCACGTGGAATTGAATTACGGGAAGCCATGGTACCTAACAAAAAAAAAACAAAAACAAACAAAAGAAAACAAACAAGGTTAGTAGTAAAAACTCCTCACCAACACTCGTATACACTCACCTTTGTGATCCTCACAATTGGAGCGACAAATATTGAAAGTTGCTTATACTCCGGTAGTTAATAAGGTGTCAATCACTACTTAGTGGACGAAATATATTCTTTTTTGATGGAATCCAGACACAAAACAAAAAATTCTACTTACAAACTTGAAACAAAAAGTTACGATGAATTAAAAATGAGAAAAGCACACAAAGAACGAAAACACAAAAGAAAAGGACTCAAATCTAACTCACAACCTAGTCGACAATTACTTGTTTGTCAATTATCACTAGAATCAACAAAAATGCAAATAATAATCAAGAATAGAAACCAAGAAATCAAGATTTGAGCTCCAAATTCGGTTGTCCCAAAGTGGTTATGTGGCATCTTGTGGTTGGACATTAATTTTGCAATTTTCTTTTTGTTTTCAAGTTGTGTTTCAGCCAATCTTCAACCGAGTGTAATTTCAGTTTTTGAAGGAAAAAACACAAGGTTTGGAGCCTTTTTCAAGTTCAAATGAATTTGAATTGAAATGTTCCCCCCTTGTACTTTCCATTGAACTTGTTCTTGTACTTGATTATTCCTTCCCTTTTGTTGTTTTCTTTCTTTTAGATGACTAGGAAGGTGCTTGGAAATTTTCTTGAACAAGTAGTACACTCTCTTTCCTCCCTTTTCAATATCAAACACACCTTTTTGAATATTCTTCTCCAACAAGATATGAAGATGATGAAGAACAACAAGAATATTCAAGAGTTGACCAACTTTTGACCACAAGGCAAATGACCTCCAAATTCAAATTTTCTTGTAGATATAGGTTCTCTTTGCCAATATAAACACAAATAATACAAAATCAAGTCCAAGACATCACAAGAACAACACACCAAACAAAATCCACCTTCCAAAAGCTTCAAAGACAACTTCAACAATGGTGGAATGATTAAAACAACCCGGATCTTGCTCAAATCTTAGATCTAGACTTTATTAGTGCTATGGAACAAGGATATAGCACTAGAAACTAAAAAAACACACAATATCTAAGTAGATCTAAGTTATAAAATTCTGCCCAAACACCAAAACGGGTTAATAATTTTTTTTGTGAGATTTTCTTTTTCTACACTCTTTTTTGTTGATTTTCTTCAAGGTAATCAATAATACAAGACTTAGAGTTGTGGGAAAAACTCTAATACATGGATCTTAATACCAAATTATAGAGAATGACCTAAAGAGATGAAGAATAAGAGAAACAAGATAACAAACAAATACAATAAAGTAAGATAGATAGCTTGACATACGAGATTACAAGAAATAGGAACTAAACCATGTATCAAACGATAAGACCCCTAAGACCCACAATAACAATACCAAACTCTTATGGTGACCGCTAAGGGAATCAACTCCGCCTTACAACCACTGTTTCTAAGCAAGGATCAATAATGGCTTTTCCAAGCCCTTCACTAATTGGCTTTTCTAAGTCCTACACTACATTCTCAAAGAGAGAAGAAAAAGTCTTTCAAATATCAATAACCAACTAAAGGGAAAATGACCTAATAGAAGACTATTTATAGGCTATCTTATTACATAGAAAAATAGCTAAAATACCCTTAATGAAAAGGATGATCATGGAGTGTCTTTCCAATAAGTGTAATCCCCAAAATACCCTTAATGAAGGGTGCTTCTTCAATGCTCCAAAACCAAGTCTTGAGTCTTTATGCATTGGCCTCCAATGATGTCTTCAAAAGCATAGATATCTATTTAGCTTGTATCATCTAGGTGTGTTATGTTCTGTTTGGCTAGGCAACGAGGGTGGTCTCCGATCCTCAGTGGACTTGAGATACCCGTCATGACCAGGACCTGGTTTGGGTCATGACATTTAGTTTTTGATTCCCTAGTTTATTTTGGTATCAAAGAAAATATGTCAAACATAGATGGGAAGGTGGACAACATAGAGGGTTATCTAAACTTCACCTATTCCACTCCCCAAAACTATCATTCCTTCTCTAATAGGCATGCTCAAAACATCTCTACTACTATCTCCCCAAAAACACTCCATCAAATATACAACCCACCAAGGCAAGTACATGATCTCATCATCTAAGACACTTATTATCCAACTAAGCAAAATCCGTTCATCCACCACAACCCCTATTCAATCAAGAAAACTAAAAAGCTTGATAAAACCAATACCCACCTAACTAGATACCCCAAAACCAAGATATACCCCAAGCTCCACTAAATGAAATTCCATAACTATAAATACCATATAACCAAAATCAAACCATCCAAGTGAAAAAAATAGGAAGAAAGGATCCTCAAGTTGTGTTTGAGGAGTACTATGAAGAGGCTTTGTTTGTAGAATCCATGAGGAATAGACCAGCGGCTCAAGGAGGGCATAGAGGTCAAGGAGAAAGACTGGGTTCGGTGCAACATGAGAGAAAAAACTTAGGAATCATCCCCAGGGAGAAGGTTAATGGAATTATTATAAGAAATAAGGTGGCAATGGAGGCCGAGATGTAGGAATCAATTTTATCAAGACTAATCTTCCAACATTCAAAGGAGAGAGTGATTTCAAGTCTTATCTAGCATGGGAGTCCACTTGTGAGAGAATTATTCAAGTCAATGACCTAACTGTGGTAAAAAAGAATTGCTATGCCATAGAAAAATTTGAAGGGTATGCTATTACATGATGGGAATGTGCAAAATGGTCTTAACAATTTCTTAGTGAGGGACAAACACCACCATTGGATGCATTAAAGGGCCTTATGAGATAAAAGTATATGCCAGAGAGATATAGACATGAGTTGCATGCTAATTTGTACAACTTAAGGAAAAGGAACAAGTGTGTTTTGGGTTTTTATGATGAATTTCAAAATTTGATCTTGAAGCTTGAGTATCATGACAATAAGGAACATGCTGTCATTTATTTAAAGTTTGGGTTGAAATAAGAGATCTCCTCTTTAATGACTTGTCATAAGTTTACTACTATGGAATAAATCTTTCAAGCGACCTTGGATGTTGAGAGAGATCTCAAAGAGAAGACATATTTCAAGCCTAAAGTATATTCATCGACTAATTTCTAGGGAAAGAACAAAGATGTGGCTCAATCATCATTAATTTAGAACAAGAATAAGGACATCAATAAGTCATATGATAAGAAACCCGTAGAGAATATTACTCCAAAGTATCCATCAAAGAATTAAGGTAAAAACGACCCAGACCTAACCCTAAGGATTTCCAATGTTTAAAATGACAATGTTGGGGACATAAGGTAATTGGGTGTCTTAACTGGAGGAACATAGTTCTTTGAGAAGTAAAATTGTATTACCTTAGATAAAAAATAGGACATGAAGAGGATAATGAAGAAGAGACCCAAGAAGAAGATGAGTTTTAAAATGATAAGAACACTGCGAAAGAGTAAGATAATAGATAAATTAACATACCCCAAGGAATGATAAGAAATGATCCAATTAAAGATACTTAGCCTACTCCAAGGAATAATAAGAAATGATCCAATTAAAGATACTTAGCCTCAAGAAAGAGAGTTCATGTTATGACACGATACTAATCCTTAATCGTATTATGGTTCTTAGAGTTACTTGTGATCCCAAGCTAACCAATGGTGTAGCATGACACAAAGAACACCAAAAATAACTGATAAAACATTTATATGGATGTTGAACTAAATAAAAAAATTAATATTCAATGAAAACCAACAACAATATCTGAGTTTAAGACCATAAGCTGAATATCTAATTATAACTTTGAAAGCCTCTACTAAGACGAGTTATTGGGATAAGCCCCCAACTAACTTTAATTGTTTGAAAGATAAATTATGACAAAGACAAAAATGAAATATTGATACAAGCCCTCAAATAATGAGAACTCACCAAACTGTTATTGATGCGGTAAGAGATTGTAGGCAATCCGAATGTTGAGCGTCAGAACCTATATTATGAGATAATATAGCACAAAAAAAGTATACAATCAGTACTTTTATTGTACTGAGTATGTGAGATAGAAAATTGTAACACCCCAGATTTTAAGCCCTTGAAAAAATATAAAATTTTATCCTCACCGTTCTGACTATGACTCCTTTTACAAGTCATAGGGATCCCTGATGAGTCGAACGGACCCAAATCTTAGCCTGACTAGTGTGAGTGACTAAGTTTTTCATTCTGAGTATGAGTGGCTCCCAATGAGTCATATGGACTCATTACGAGTCGTGATATCCTAATAGTAGTCAAACTAGTGTGTGTTCCAACTGTTGCTGTCCTGGTTATACTAGGAACCTGTGAGTTATAGAGTCCTCTAATGAGGCATAGGGTTAACAAATATGTGTGATAATGATACTATCATGGCTCTAACTCATGGTGAAGAGTCATAAAGTGTCGTTACGAGTCATAGTATGACTCGTAGTCACTGGCGATAATTTTTTAGTTTTTAAATTGAGGGAACTTTATATATTTCTTTATTTTCCATACTTAATAACCACGAGTATAAAATACCCTTGGGGCATTTTTTTCATACTTTAACACATCAATGACACTCTGTATTCTCTCTAAATTCCCTTAAGTAAGATACTTAGGGTTTCTAAGAAGTAGGTCATGTAAAGGCTTAAGGGTGAATTATCTCCATAAAAATTGGTGTTTTAGGCATGATACTCTTCCCTAATCCTCAATTTATGAAAAGCATGTATTTGAATGGTTTTAATTGGATGGTTTTGAATATGGGTTTTCAACATGGGATGAGGTTTTGAATGATTATTGTTTATGTTATGTTTCATGTTTACATATGCATTGGTTATATTTTAAATGGTGGTTTTTAAATAAATTTGAGGCATGGGTATGGTGAATAAACTAAGGGATTGTGATTTCCCTAAATTTTGTGAATATTGACAATTGAATTGGGAATAAACCCAATCCAATTTTGTGGAAGTGGTTTTGAGTATGAATAAAATTGTGTTGAACTATTTTTGGAACAATCACATGATATAAAGAGGTGATTTAAACATGGTGGTTTGATTTAATGAACAAATAGAGTCATTTTCACAAGTTAATGGAATTGTGATAGCTTATTAATGTTACCTTACAAGTGTAGTTGGTATAACGATACCAATAGTGTATGCCTAAATATGTACTATGGTTTAATAAATGGGAAAATGTCATAAATGTATTAATGGGGCTTAAAAGAGGGTTAGCTGAGTCATGAAAGTGGATGTCCCGAGGGACCAATACTGGAAATCGTGGCTACCGATGCAAGGGTCTAAATGATCGGGTGGTTTTAGTCCCTCTTATTATATGATTGGAAGGTTTGATTCTCCCATATTATATTACATAATTGGGTTTTTAAGTAACCTTGGTATGCTGGAAGTTTGAGTCCCCCATGGTGCATAAGTAAATCCTCTAGTTTATGCAGTTACACGCACTGGGGCCCTTTCAGTTGTGGAAAAGCTAGACCCATATAGCCCGTGGGTGCCTTATTATGATGGTTAAGCTAAAAAAATCTAGGTTAAAGTTTTAAAGTGCACGCTAATCCCTTTTCCCTTTCTCATCATAATATTTATCTATGTATATGGTGATGTTCACATTATTTTGAATTGGATTTGACTGGGCATTATTTTATCCCCTATACATGAGTTACATGCTAGTGCTTAACCTACTAACCATTTGTGAACATCGTATCCCTACACAATACAAGCACTAGGGATACTTTTATTTTTTTTGCACAGTGTTAAATGAAGCTGGTTGGTTCGTCGGTCATTGTGGTAAAGTATTAAGCTTCCATCCTCTTGAAGACTTAGTTATTTCATCAGTTTTCATTTATAGATTAGAATTGAGAGGTCACATTATCATTAACATTATTATTGTCTTTGTCAGGTAGAGGGTATGTCTGGACACTTTATTGATTTTGATTTTGTTAGAAGAGGCTTTGTGGATTACTGTGGACTTGATGATGTTGGTTTATTTTTTGGTTGGTTACCGACTATCAGTTATAGACATGTATTAAAATCTTTGAGATTATCCTATACTATCTTGTTATATATATGGAATTCAATTACTATTATGTTGTGTGTGGTGTTTTGGCTAGGTAATGGGGATGGTCTCCTATCCATGGTAGGCTTGAGGTACCTGTCATATCAGGTCTTGGTTCGAGAAGTGACAAAGTTGGCATCAAAGCCTAGGTTTGGTGTTAATGGATATCTACAATGCCGTATCAAGTAGAGTCTCTTTTATGAGTGTGTAGTGTGCCACATTTATAAGAAAGGGGCTATGAGGCATTTAGGAATGTTTCCCTTTCTTGTTGTTCTATTTCAGGATATAAAGTCTAAATCTTGAAATCTTCTATAATTCTTGTATGTTCCCTTTTTAGATCATACCTCCTAGAAGATCATATGCTCATGGAAACTCTTTTATCCCATCTGAGGACAATATTAATGGATCTTGTGCTACTTATAGAGTTCAAACTCGATCTAAAGCTCTAATTTACAATTGTACTACCTCACATGGAGTTCCACCGGTTACCCCTAGCCCTTCTCGAACACATCAAGCTGATGTGTCTAATGCCGAGTTTCGCCAGACAATCCATTTGCTTACCCAATTAGTGGCCTCTTAAATTGATTATGTTTATATTGTTGCTCCATCTTTTGAGGTCACTAGAGTTGGCCAATTTATGAGGTTGAGTCCTATGACTTTCACTAGTTTTAAAGTTGAGAAATATCCTAAAAATTTCATTGATGAGATAGAAATTTTTTTCATGTGATACATGCTACTGATGTGGAGGGTGTGGAGTTTGTTGTTATTATTTAAATAAAGTCGCGTATCAGTGGTATAAAGAATGAGACCAGTCTAGTAGTGATGATGCTGAGTCAACTTTGTAGGATCACTTTTCTAGTGCTTTTATTAATTACTTCTTTTCTCAGGAGTTGAGAGAGGTGAAAGCTGAGGAATTCGTGAATTTGAAGCAAGGCAGGATGACAGTGAAAGAGTATTCCTTGAAGTTTTATCAGTTGTCACAATATGCTTCATAATTAGTGTCTAGCATGAGGACTAAAATGCAAAAAATATCTTTAGGGTTGTCTCGTAATTTAATCTTGTAAAGAAAGGTTGCCTTATTGAACAATGATATAGATATATCTAGACTTGTGATGTATATGCAACAAGTAGAAGATAAAAAGAAGAAGCGAACAGAAGTGAGTGAAAGGCAGAATAAACTATTTTGGTATTCAGATCAGGGTAGAGGTTAACAATAAAGTGCTATAGATAGTGGGAAATGCACTAAGAAAAAATGAGCAATTCTGGTTCCTACTCTATGGCTAGTGCTCCTTATCCAAAGCCATCAGGTGACCATCATTTTTAGAATAGTGTTTATCCTAGGACACAGGGTGCCCAACCTCAGATATTGGGGCTTAGTCAACTCTATCATACCCCCCTGTAGATCTTATGATTAGGTGCTTAGTGGTATTTTTTAAGAGGGGAGGAACAAGTGATTTAAATATGATCATACTGGTCATATGCAGACATATTTTCCTTCTAGGGTTGCTTCT
This sequence comes from Capsicum annuum, assembly GCF_002878395.1. NCBI lineage: Eukaryota > Viridiplantae > Streptophyta > Magnoliopsida > Solanales > Solanaceae > Capsicum > Capsicum annuum. The sequence continues at coordinate 104,194,094 of NC_061120.1, read as the reverse complement.
AGGAAAAATAAGATCCTTATTGCTACTTTGTCAGCTCCTACACCAAAGGATGTTACTTATACTTCTAGCTCCAACACCGATCAGAATAGTTTGTACAATTTTTCCACTTTCCAAGATTGTAAGGCATCTCTCGATGTTGTTACTGGTATGCTTAAGCTTTTATCTTGTGATGTAGATTGTCTTCTTCATCCCGGCGCTACCCTTTCTTAGGTGACCCCTTATGTGGCTATTCATTTTGGTTTTAATCCAAAGTGTATTTTGAATCCCTTCTCTGTGTACACCCTAGTAGGTGACTCCATTATGGCTAGGAGGAAATTCCTTCTCTTTGTCCACCCCAGTGGGTGACTCCATTATGGCTAGGAGGATCTGTAGGGGTTGTGTGATGTCAGTCTGTGGTAGATAGACCTTGGTGGATCTGATATAGTTGGACATATTAAACTTTGATGTGATTTTAGGGATAGATTAGCTGCATTCACGCTATGCATCTCCTGATTGCTGAACTCAAAAGGTCAGTTTCCACTTCTCTAATGAGCCATTAATTGAGTGGGAAGATAGTTTGCTAGTGCCTAATGGAAGGCTTATTTCATATCTTAGAGCCCATAAGTTGATTTCCAAAGGGTGCCTCTATTATCTAGTGCATGCTAAGGATTCTAGATCCAAAGGTCTTTCTTTGCAGTCTATCCTCATGGTCTGTTAATCTCTTGAGGTGTCCCCGGATGATCTTCCTAGTGTTCCTCCCAATAGTGATGATTTGGGGATTGATCTTCTTCGAGACACTCATCCTATTTCTATCCCTCCCTATAAAATGGCCCTGGCTGAGTTAAAAGAACACAAGGAGAAGTTGAAAGATCTTCTAGATAAGGGTTTTATCTGCCCTAGTATTTCTCTTTGGGGTGCTTCAATTCTATTCATGCGTAAGAAAGACGAGTCCCTTTGATGAGCATAAATTATCTTCGATTAAATAAGGTGACTGTGAATAATAAGTACCCGCTTCATAGGATTGCTGATCATTTTTATCATCTTCAGGGGGCTAAGTACTTTTCCAAGATTGATCTTCGGTCTGGTTATCATCGATTGAATATTAGGGAAGTGGATATCCCTAAGACTGCCTTTCGAACCCGGTATGGTCATTTTGAAATTTTGGTGATGTACTTTGGTTTGACTAATTCCCCAATGACATTCATGGATCTTATGAACCGTGTATTTTGTCAGTTCTTGGATTTGTTCATAATTGTATTTATTGATGATATTTTGGTGTATTCCAAGAGTGATTCAGATCATGTTGATCACCTCCTCCTTGTGTTGCAAACCTTAAAAGATCAGCGGTTGTATGCGAGATTCTTAATATGTGAGTTCTAGTCGAATGTTGTGACGTGTCTAGGTCATGTTGTTTCTATTGAAGGGATCATGCTGGATCCACATAAAGTTGTGGTGCTTAAGAAGTGGCCTAGAGCCACAACTCTAATCGACATTTAGAGTTTCTTGGGTTAATCCAGTTATTATAGGAGGTTTATGGAAATCTTCTCTTCTATTACATCCCCATTGACTAAGATGACCTAGAAAAAGGTGAAGTTCTTGTGAGGGTAGCTTTGAGAAGTTGAAAGATAAGTTAACTTCAGCTCTGGTTTTGACCCAACCCAAGGGTACTGAGTTTTTGTTATTTATTATAACACATCTTGGGTGGGACTGGGTTGTGTGTTTATCCTGCATGGCAAGGTGGTTGTATATGCTTTTAGGCAGTTAAAGGTACGTGAGAAAACTATCTAACTCATGATTTAGAGTTGTTGGTTGTGGTCTTTGCTTTGAAGATTTGGCATCACTATTTGTATAGAGTTCATGTTAACATCTTCTCAGACCATAAGAGTTTGCAATATATGTTCACCCAGAATGAGTTGAACCTCAGGTAGAAGAGATTGCTTGAGTTGCTTAAAGACTATAACATGAGTCTTCATTATCATCCAGGTAAAGCTAATGTGGTTGTTGATGCTCTTAGCAGGATGTCTAAGGAAAGATTATCTTATTTGGATGAGGAAAAATAAGAGTTGGTGAAGGGTATTCATTGTCTGGCTAATCTTGGAGTTCATCTTTTGAATTCTAAGAATGGTGGTGTGATGGTGCAAGAGGTAGTAAGTCGTCTCTATGTGCCAAGGTGAAAGAGAAACAGGTTTTGGATCCAATCTTGATGGAGAACAAGGATAATGTGGTTCACCAAAAGGTGATGGCTTTCGAGATTGGTGGTGATGGTATCTTGAGGTACCAAGATAGATTATGCATTCGAGATATTGATAAGCTAAGAGAGAGGATTTTGGCCAAAGCTCATGAGTCGAGGTACACTGTTCATCATGGTTTGACGAAGATGTATCATGACTTAAGAGAAATTTATTAGTGGAATAACTTGAAAAGTGATGTGGCCAATTTTATGGCTAAGTGTTTGGTTTGCCAGAAAGTGAGTGTTGAGCACTTGACGCCTGGTGGTTTGTCTCAAGAGATTGAATTTCCCATGTGGAAATATGAAGTTATTAATATGGATTTCATTATTGGTCTTTCTTGGTCCCATCATCAGTTTGATTCCATTTGGGTCATCATGGATTGGATGACTAAGTCCGATCACTTCTTGCCAATGAAGACTAATTATTCAGTGGAGGATTATGCTAAGTTCTTCATTGAGGAAATCATTAAGTTGCATAGTGCTCTAGATTCTATCATATCTGATTTAGGTGCTCAGTTCTCATCTCACTTTTGGTGTTTCATTCAGAGAGGTTTAGGGACTAAGGTTAACCTTAGCACCACCTTCCACCTGTAGATGGATGGACAAGCGGAGAGGATGATAAAAACTTTGAAAGACATATTGAGGTCTTGTGTGATCAATTTTGGTGGTAGTTGGGTTAACCATTTTTTTCTCATTGAGTTTGTGTATAATAATCGTTATTACTCGAGTATTGATTTGAGGTATTATATGGTAGGAGGTGAAGGTATCCTATTGGGTGGTTCTAGGTTGGTGAGAATAAGTTGTAGGGTCCTAACTTGGTTTATCAAGCTATGAAAAAGGTGAAGGTGATTTAGGATAGTCTTAAGACTGCCCAAAGTTGCCAAAAGTCCTATGCGGATGTAAGGCAAAGGGACTTGGAGTTAAATATGCAAGATTTGGTGCTTTTAAAGGTGTCTCTCATAAAGAGAGTGTTCCTGTTTGGAAAGCAGGGAAAGCTCAGTACCTAGTATGTTAGTCCCTTTGTATCCTAAGATGAGTAGGAAATGTGGCTTACGAGTAGGAGTTGTTAACAAATGTGGCTTAAGGTCGAGAAAATATGTGAGGCTATTCGCAAGATAAGAAGGGGCAGGGCGACGAGGCCCAATGAGATTCCGGTGGACTTTTGGAATTATGCTAGTAGAGCGGGATTGAGGTGGCTAACCCATTTGTTTAATAATATTTTCAAGACCGCTAAGATGCCCAAGGCGTGGAGATAGAGTACGGTGATTCCTTTATACAAGAATAAGGGAGACATTCAAAGTTGCAAGAACTACCGTGGTATTAAGTTGTTGAGTCACACAATGAAGATTTGGGAGAGGGTGGTGGAGTGAAGGTTGAGGAAGATAATGCCTCTTTTGGAGAATCAATTTGGATTTATGCCCGATCGATCAATGACTGAGGTAATTCACCTTGTACAGAGAATGGTAGAATGATATATAGAGAGAAAAAGAGATCTGCACTTGGTGTTTATCGACTTGGAAAAGGTGTATGACAAGGTTCCTAGGGAGGTTCTGTGGAGATGCTTGGAGGCGAGAGGGATACCAGTGGCATACATCTGATCGATTAAGGACATGTATGAGGGGGAGAAGACTCAGGTAAGGATGGTGGGAGGGGATTCTGGGCACTTGTCAGTCTTGACAGGGTTGCACCAGGGATCGACTCTTAGCCCATTCCTATTCGCCTTGGTGATGGATGTGTTGACGCAAAATATACAAGGGGAGGTTCCTTGGTGTATGCTCTTTGTGAATGATGTTGTTTTGATTGATAAGTCGCGCCAAGGTGTTAATGATAAGTTGGAGGTTTGGAGACAGACCCTGGAATTTAAAGGATTCAGGTTGAGTAGGAATAAGATGGAGTACTTAGAGTGCAAGTTTAGCGACTTGTGGCAAGAGGACAATGTGGTGGTGCAGTTGGAGTCGCAGGCGGTTTGTAGGAGGGATAGTTTTAAGTATTTTGGGTCTATGATCCAAGGAAATGAAGAGATTGATGAGGATTTCTCCCATTGTATTGGGGTAGGTTGGATGAAATGGAGGCTTGCCTCAGGAATTTTATGCGATAAGAAGGTGCCTCTTAAGCTTAAAGGTAAATTCTATAGAGCTGCAGTTCGGTCGGCCATGTTATATAGGGCGGAGTGTTGGCCTGTTAAGAATTCTCATGTCCAAAAGTTGAAGGTTGCAAAAATGAGAATGTTGCATTGGATGTGTGGATTTACAAAGGTGGACAGGGTCAGGAATGAGACTATTCGAAAGAAGGTGGAAGTGGTTTCGGTAGAGGATAAGTTGTGGGAAGTGAGGTTGAGATGGTTTGGCCATGTGATGAGAAAGGGCACGGATGCCCCAGTCTGTAGATGTAAGAGGTTGGCCTTGAAGGGTTTCAAGCAGGGTAGGGGTAGACCAAAAATATACTGGCGAGGAGTGATTAGACGTGACATAGAATAGTTACAACTTACTGAGGACATGACCCTAGATATGAAGGTTTGGAGGAAGAGTATTAAACTATAAGGCTAAGGTGGGTGGTTGAGTCGTAGTTCGTAGTTAGAAGGTTTAAGGATAGCTTGGTTGGGAGTTGCAGTTATGGGGGAGGGGATCCTTGGGTTGTTAATTATACCATTTTTTTTGTGAATGTTGGTTCTTTTGTTACTTTAGCATATTTCTTGCCTTTTGGTTAATTATACTTTATTTTTGTGGATGTTGGTTCTTTGTTCTTTATCATGTTGCACGACTATTGGTCTACGGTCTTTTGTCTTGAGCCGGGTGTCTATCGGAAACAGCCTCTCTACTCCTTCGGGGGTAGTGGTATGGAATGTGTACATTTTACCCTCCCTAGACCCCACTATGTGGCAATATACTGGGTTTGTTGTTGTTGTTGATTAGACATATAGTCAAGAATATTTTTTCCCCAAACCTTTCTTTAAAATGCTCAAATATGTATGTACAGCAACCAAGAATAACTAATTCATGAGATAAAATGATGAGAATTATCATAGGATATGTGTATATAATATAGGAACTATAATATATATGTACACAACAAGTGATGGCAATCCAATACCTTTAGTCAAGAAATTTAGATAAGCTATGCATCAAGGGAATTTCCATATCAGAACTCAAGTGAAAAAAAAGGTACCTTATACTTACAACAATTTTGATAAGCCATTAAAACTCTATACATATGCATAACAAACTACCTCTTATTTTAATAAGGATAATACAAATGCATTAGGTTAGTCCAAGTGTATATCTTCTGATCGTCTCTCTATTCCTGCATTTAATCAGACTAGGCATCCAAACATGCATTCACATTGTCAGCTGGGTGTCACGCTTACCTGTTTCATGTCTAACAAATACACTTTTTAACTAAACTGTCTCACTTCATGTATTCTAATATGCAAAAATAGTCTAGATAATCACCACATAGGTCTAACCAGTCAATATTCCTTTTTCAACCATAAGTTGTAGTCGTATACTAACCTTCTATAGCCAAAACATAGTTCACCATAGGAATAAAGTTTACATATACTCTTATATAGAACAATTGGAAATACTCATCCTAGAGTTTTCTATCCACAAAAGGGATTGCATGATATTGTTACCTATTTGGGGTGGTCATACACACATACCTTATAAAAAGATAATTAATAAAATAAAGAATGATATCTAGTAGGTTTTTGGTCCTTATCTTCTAACTAGGGTATATGCGCTATCACATTGAAAGGTTCACCCTTCAGACCATGCTACTAGCCTCTTTCAACTAATACAAAACTAGTTTAGCAGATTCTATTTTAAAAATATATGTAACTCTAAAATCCTATATACTTATTAATGAAGTACTAAATGTCCTCTGTGGTATTAATTCCCATATATTGAAGGAGTCATATGAAGGAAATCTCAAACCTAAGAACCATTCACGTCCTCTTAAGAAGTGCACTAAGAAATATTTTCAACCCATCTTTATGACTAGTTAATCATTTATTATACAAAAATATTAATAACCTTATTATATCTTGCTCAAATAAACCAAGGCAATACAAATAGTACAAATACAGCCTTATGTGCAAGTAACACAAAAACCTTTACAATGTTCTCTATTATGGGCCGTGAGGGTCGAACTAAATTGGTTCACCTTAATCTGAATTTTGATATCTTAAGACCCTTCATTGTACGTTGCCTCTTGGACATTAGTGGTGCTGGAGTTTTTTTGCCACTATTGACCTTAGATATAGTACATATAGTATGAATATAGGAAATTATAATACGAGCGGGAATGGACTTCTTAACATTTCTCTATAGAACAATCTGGATTATGAAAGAAAGTGACATTTCCTGAATGTCCAAGTAGCCCTTAATTATAAATATGGCGCGCAACACATTTATAAGTAAGGCTCTACTAGACACGACTTTATAGACTCCCTAGGATGAACTGCTCTGATACCAGTTTTGTCACACCCCATACTAGATGAGGTGGACAAAAACTATAGGAATACATACTATAAAACAAACTAAATGAGAAAATGAATCACTAAACAAATGAAATCACTGATAAAAAGCTATAGATATAATACCAACCAATTAGCCAAATCGATATAGATGACATGTGAACCTATGAATACATATGACTGCTTTACAATGTCTACAAAGCCTCTAATGGAATCCATGACTATAAAACCATCAAAATATATATGATAAAGACTCGACACCAATAGTCGCTGAGTATCCTGTGTTCTATTGGGGAAATCTACTTGCTAAAGACCTGTGCCTACAACATAGGACGTTGGTCCTCGTGAGGGACGTTAGTACGAAGTAATGTACAAAATATGTAAGGCATGAGATAACCATAAGTGAAATAAGAAATTAATGAAACTTGGGGTCAATATATATAAACATATAGATAAGGATGAACGAACCACCTTTACTTACACTTGTGGAAGACTGTACATTACATGCTTTTCTTTACTCTACTCTTCTTTGCTTTATAATATTTGTAAGTCATGTGATACATATGACCAGCTGATCAGTGGTAAAAGAGGATGACCCATGCTAGGTATTATACCCCTGGGATACGTTCCTCATCAATATATAAATCAGGATTGACCCATGCTAGGCTTACCTTTCACCCCTGGGATACCACCCGATAATCGGATTGACCTATGCTAGGTGTTCCTTCCACCCCTGAGATACCACCCAAAAATCAATAAATTAAGATCGACCCATGCTAGGATCTCGCCCCTGAGCTACCACTCACACATAAGTATATTTACTTTACATCACTTCTTTGATCTTTTAGATTATTATTTTGGTGGTCATAACATTATTGAGGTTTAGAGCTATGAACCAATAGAAGAAAGCATGCGATCGAGACAAAAACAATTATATAAGAAATAAGGGTAATACTTTGGAGCTTATATGACACCATAAGCCTCACTGGGCATAAAACATATCCACTAATAAATAAGCCAAGAAGGTATGTGACAAGCGAGGAGATGATGACCTATAACAAATAAGCTAGTAAGGTGTATAACTAGTAAGAAAGTGACATTACATAGCATATATGGGTTGTGGCAGATTCTAGTGATCTTACCTAGCATATAGCAATTGGGGCAGATTCAAGTGTAGAAATTTAGATGCTTCAAATGGGGGACTACGTGCATAGCAAGTTGAGATACTCAACTCCTCGACTAAAGAGGTTTAGACTATACAATAAATACTTACTAGGTAATAACAAATAGAAGGGTACGTGAGAATGGGTACTATTAAAGCACATGGGCAGATTCTAATTAGGAACAAATGTATATCCCACATAAGGACATATAAACTATACACTAAATAGGTAAAGACTCTATAAGGTCACCTTATGCCCAAACACAATGGGAATGATATTTGAAAAAAGAACATGTGTAGCCAAAAGAAATATACAATCAATTAAAGCAATTTTGGACTGATTGTAATCCAACATGTGACACTCTTTAACTTGTATAATCTTGGATATTATTGACTCATATAAGAGAAACATGTGACACTTTGACACACTTTTAGACCATGGGCAGTAAATAAAAGGTCGATCAAATATAGTGGGATTGGTACACCATCACAGTGTATCTTTTAACATGAAAGATCATCTACGAAGTTCACTTTATTGATACACAAGTATATGTCACCATGCCAAAGAATATGAACTAGAGTAACCTTACATACTTCATTGTGCAACCTGATTATTACAATAAATTAGACTTCTTTCCTTTAACGTGTTAATCTACAATATAAGCACATAAAGGAGCTAATATTAGCAACTAATCACAATGTAACCCTTGTAAAATAGTAGCTAAACACTTGATGGGCAGTAAGACTATTCATCCCCTCAAACACTTGGTGTATCACCACACCTTCCTTCTATACTTTAATACAACTCCACTTCACCATTCCATAAGGTTACCCACTGCCTCCAACAACAACACCTATAGACATCACCTAAACAGCCCCAAAATCCTTCAACACAATATAAGATATTGAACTCACGGCTTCCGATCACCGTCCCATAAGTTCTTAACAACAACATATATAAAATCCTCCATCAAGTCCTATACAAAAGGAGGGGTAAATCAGGGCAGTAAGCTTACCTTTATTTTTGAAATTTGCTTTCTTAAAGTGCACTCCATCAAGATGCTAAGTTTCCTTTCAAGTTGAACCAAATACTATTAGGAAATATTTTGGAGATTAAAGAGAAGTGGACTGCCAAGCTTGGAAAAAAAGGTCTGCCCTATACTTCAAACAAAATAATAACTTGATTTCCATAACTTCCCATAACATGATTAAATATAGACCATAGTTATTTTCACTTACCTTGGCTGGAAATAAGGAGGGTTTCTTCAAGAACCCTAGGAGAGAAAAAAGGCGGTTGTTTTAGGCTTGAGAGAAAAGAGAGAGGGAGCTAATTATAATCTGATTTTCTTGCAAGAATAAAGAGAAAATGAACTAAATGGACCTTATAAATCATTCCACTTGACCACTTTTTTTTGCTCATTTCCATCCACATATTGGTCAAAATTAGTCCAAGTAGGTGATACACCTAATTGGATATTTAAGCTTCTCAAAAAGTCCAAGTAGGTGATGCACCTACTTGGTTTATTTCAAATTGGATCACACCATATTGGGCCTTAAATAAAATAGGTATTGGGCTGGACATTTGGGCCTTAAATAGAATAGGTATTGGGCTGCTCATCTTTTCCTTTTTCTTTTATTTAATTTGGGCCTTTAATATGTCCAATAATATAGGACTCAAATTTAGTCCAATAGTATAAGTAGGTGATGCACCTAATATTTACCTATTAGCTTAATTAAGTCAAGCAAGCACCTCACTTATTTTCTCTTAATTTTTCCAAAATATTGATCCATGTACTTAACTTAACACTTACCTTTAACTTTAAGCTCAAATACCTATCTCGAGTTTAAATACTTTCATCTATGCTAAGTTGGTCTATGTTTGGGATGTATGAAGCGTTACAAAATGTTTATACTCAACTTGAGTATTTCTTCAATACTCTTTGCAAGAAGTTCTAATAATATTGAGGAGAAAAGAATTTTGGGCATGATTTGAATTAGATAGCTGAATAAGGAATCACAACATGGCTATAACTCTATAACACGTAACATAGGACTATAAAACTTACCAGGCCTTAGTCAATGCAATTGTTAACTTTCAAGCTTAGCCACACTTTTAAAATACTCCTTCACAAAGTACTAAACATAACACCATAACACTAGTAAGAACCACAGATTCAATATCCTATGAGTTTTCATATCTCTAATCTCAAGAATAATAATGATACCGAACGAATATGAAACACTAAAAATATCCAAAAACACAAAAACTAGAGCCAAACACAAGAAGAAACTAGCTAGGCACAAATAACACAAAGAAAGGACAACAAGGCAAAAAGGACAATAAGGTAACTGATAAGATACAAATGCAATAAAATAAAGAAAGGTAGTTTGACATAAGATATTACAAAAACCTAAGAACCAAGACATGTCTCAAATGTCAAGACCCCTAAATCCCTTAATACAAAACACCAAACTCTTACATAGACATAAGAGGCATGCCAACCTCCTCAAGCACCAACATTTTTAATCTAAAATGCACTAGTTATGGTTCACTCTCTCTCTCTTTAGATAGAAGACTTGTTCTTTTAATATTCCATATCAATAATCAACTAAGGAAATAAACCCTAAAATATACTACTTATAGTCTATTACAAAATAATACAAAATTACCAAACTACCCTAAATGAAAAGGGAAGCCTATGGAGTGTAAAGGAGGGGCATAAAATTACCAATACACTCTTCAACATATGCCATCCTTTGTGTCATTTTGGCGCTCACAATTATTCTCCATCACTTACACTCTCGGATGTCTCATCAAGGCAAGCTCCCAAGCGACTTTACACACATGAAATTGATCTATTATAGACTCAAAGTGGGTTTCCCATGCGTGTCCCCGTGCCCTAAATGTGACCATAACTGGATTCTCTATGTGTTGGCCTTGTATAATGTCATCAAAAGCTATGATGACCATTTGGCTTGTATCATCCTCCCCTTCTTAAAAAGGATTCAACCTCAAATCCATACCTTGCAAAATCAAAGAAAGGATAAACAAGCACAATATTCTCATGGTATAAGGGTTAGGGTTAGTACAACAAATAACATCATCATACGAAGGTGGCACACACTTGAAATATAACCATGAATCCTTTGTTCTTGACATGAAAATCTTAGTGAAAATATCAGAAAAGAAGTGGCTACAAAGAGATAATGAAGCTACAAAAGCCATAAAGACATCACTAGAGATAAAAGGTAAGACTACCTTTACCTTAGGAGCCATAAGACATAATTGCTTCATCACCTCTTTAAAAGACCACATCAAGAGTAGTGCTCAATTGAAGCAAAGTCTACGGAATACATAGCAATGTCACTCAAACAAGTGGAACAACCAATAAATATCCTACCTTCACACAAAGCCAATCCAAACCTATCATAGATGTCATCACAAAGAAAGAGGCAGTATAAAAATAAATCAAGTGTAAAGGCATACACGGATGAAGACAAAGCATTCAAGCATATACACATTTTTCCTTTCAATCAAATAGACAACTTGGCATTCACAAGTTGGGGTTCACTCAATCTAAGAACAAGTGTGTCAAGTAAGGATACACATTTAGAAGCATTACCCCAGGAGACAATGATTCTTTTGCTGTCAGGTAAATTTTCAAGGACCAATCACCTATTGGGTGTCTTAAATATTCAAGCAAATCAAATCTTTCATCATCCAATCGATTATTCCTTTCCAAGACTACATATTCCATACCCTTAAGAGTACTCTCATCTTCCAAGAAGAGATTTCTATCTTTAGGAGGAATATTGTCACACCATAAAGGGTTAATATAGAGGCTATAGCCTTCAAGAAAATCTATACCTCCAACATCATTCTCACCACTAGGTTTATTAGTTTTGATTTGTAATGCTTAGAATCTGGTACCTAGAATGTTACACGGTGCTCATGACCTCGAAGGACCACAAACTAACCCATACTGATATCTGTACCTGTATACTGCATACATACTGTATAATGCAGAAATATGAACTAAAAAGCCATAAGGTTCAAAATTATAACATAAGATTTGATAAATCATAACATATAGATGGGGTATAAAATACCCAAACCAAAACTGAAATAAGCTATTTGAACATACTGTAGTCTGAAAAGTCTCTAAACATGGCTGTCTGAATAAGAAGTTTATGGGACATATCCCCAACTAACTCCAACTAATAAATTAATTAACGAGATAATAAAATAATGATCGTGTCCTCAAAAGATAAGGACTCACTTCTAACTCTGACTGCTAAGACTGGAATCTACTGATGCTTTGGAACACGTGTCTCTAAACCTATGGTATAAGATACTATAGTGCAAATGTGTCAGTACTTCGAATATATTGGTATAGATGTGAGGTAAGCTAAATACATATGGTTCATATGCATGAAAAATACAGGCTAACTGACTAATATGAATATGAGAATATATGCATGCATACACAATAACTATATCTGAAATCGTGATCACATAAATTTACTGATAACTAACATGGCTAATCACTGAGTTTTGATAACTGATATAACTAGCAACATGAGTGACTGTATATGAGAGTCCTAAATCTGATGGAACTATCTGAGTTCCGTGCTGTATCTAAATTGACTATATCTGACAGTCCTAAGATTTGAAGAACTATCCGAGTTCTATTACTGAGAGTGATTGACTGTATTTGACAGTCCTAATTCTGTAACATAAAACTGTGGGATGTAGTATCTAACTAACATGCCCCTAATACGCCATTATGGCTGAGTTGGGGTCCAATCTGTAACTCCAATTAGAAGGGTGTCAATGCTGCACCACCGGTAAGGACAAGGTGTGGGAGACCCTTATATGATAGTTCCCCCTAAAAAAGAATGATGGGACCCTTATCTGATAGTGTTTATCCACCTCATCAACCCTCATCGTATAGTGTTAATGTATCAACCTATGCTAGCTACATAGTTATGGAATGCAAGAATGATTTCTAAGAATCAGACCCTCACCTGACAGTGTATGTCCCCATCCTTGGGTTCACTCGGTGCTAATTCCTACTCCCATATGATTTGACTCTGAACATGATTAACTGAACTATACATCGACTGGGTTTACTAAATTTCATAACTGATAGAATACTACTAATATCTGATAACTAACTGAGTTCATGGGATTAGTGAGGTTTCTGAATTATTGAGCTTTTCTAAGTCACATGACTGACTGAGTTCTATGGATCATGGCTTGACTGAGGATATCGTGCAAACATGACATGGCTCTAAGCACACAACTAATCTTTTGGGTACAAGTACCCCCAGGACTCGATGAAAAGAAACTAACAAAGCATAACTTTCTTGAATACATGAACAACATTAACAATACATAATACAATAAGTTGAGGAATTCATAAAGTATATGGTTATCATAATCTTGTACATGAATGGGAATACATGTAAACATACCAATATTTCATCAACTAGACCCCTAAGCAATCTTTCAAACATTCAGAATGCACAACAATATCATAAAAGTCATTTTGATAATAAAGGTAAAGCATGCATTTATCATTTGGATCACAATTTAGCTATAAGACATAATTTATATCCCTTTTTGCCATTTTATCAAACACCTTACATGCACCACTTAAAGCATTGGTGAAATCCTCAAATTTCACAAATCATAAACCACCAAATTCATGGATTCCAATTTATATGCTAACGTAGTTTCATAATTTCACATAAAGATCCCAACTTGGGAATCAAACAACAACCATCTCATAAACTTGAACAACCCACAACATAATAACATGATTCATAATTTAAATAGGGTTCTTGATCTTTATGGATGAAAGGAATCCATAAATCAACACAACACATACCTTAGTTCATCCTATGAAGATTGACGGAGAAACTTCTTGAATTTGAATCCTTCAATTGGAACCCTAGCTTGTTTTTGAGAGGTATTTGAGAAAAAGAAGTATATTTTGATTTAATTGGGGATAAATACCATGTTTAGGAGATTGAATATGGGTGGAAAAGGACCATTTTACCCTTAAAACGACCCAAAAATAGAGTGTTTATGTCACTTGGGCCATAGGATAAGCGGCACATAACTTATTGCGTAATCTAGGTTGTGCGGCGTACACCTTATCACATACATTAGGTTGTGTGTCGCACACCTTATGGTATAAGTTAGGTTGTGCATCGCACACCTTATGTTAGGTGACACACTCCACTTTGCAAAGCCATAACTTCTTGCTTAAGTGTCAGATTTTTGTAAAATTGGTATCTTTGGGAAGGTAATTTGATTCTCTACAATTTGGTGGGTCCAAATCTGCCAAAATACCACATATAAAACAAATTATGCTATTAAAAGATGGCCCTTAGGGAATTAAACACTAAAACTTGAGGGATTCAAAGGCTCTTTGCTTGCCTTACTCTAAGTGACTCTTATGAACATGCTTAACACATAATGTGCTCTTTTCTAACTAGGATACTCATTGTAAGTCATGTACTAAAATATGAATCACAGGATAGGAGGTTTCATACATAGACACAATAGTTTATTTTCTAGCTTAGAAACATATGGGGTATTGCAATATCTCCCTCTTGGGAACATTTGTCCTTGAATGAGACTGACTGAAAGGTGAGAGATGATAAACTCAAGTACGTACAAGACATACACTACTGAAACATGATTTCATGACTGACATGACTAATAGGCTGAACATTTCATACTGAACATGCATATCTGATGCATGGGTAACTGATTCTTGAATACATGACTAAGATTTCTGATAAACTGGATTTCTCATAATAAGGATGCATATATCTAATGCATGATTATATGACTGAACTGATACATGAATGCATGACTGAAGATGCAATGGTACTTAGTACCAAGTTTATAATAGAATTCTGAGCATGAAACTGAATACCAAGTTGGTAACAAAACTGAACATAATAACTGATACCAAATTTATAACTCAAATTTGGACACAAAACTGAATAAACTTAAGGAAAGCTATTACCTTGAGCTGAGTCTAATTTAGCGGAAAAGAGGTGAGGATACTTAGTCCACATGTCTGCTCCTACTTCCTAAGTGGCTCCCCCAATGGAATTGTTCTGAAAAAGAACTTTGACTAGAGAGACTTCTCTATTACTCAGTCTGCAAATCTGATAGTCTAGGTTTTCGACTGGAATCTCCTCAAAAGAGAAGTTGTTTTGAATATCGATGCCCCCCTCTATAGGGACTAAAAATGATGAGTCACCTATACATTTATCAATCAAGGAGACATAGAACACTGGGCAAACTGGGGCTAGATCTAAAGGTAATTCGAGCTCATAAGCTACTTCACTGAAGTGACTAAAAATTTTAAAGGGATCAATATATTGGGGATTGAGTTTTCCCTTCTTGTCAACTCTCTTCACTCCTTTCATAGGAGAGATCTCTAGATATACATAGTCACCAATCTCAAACTTGAGATCCTTTACTGAATATGCATGAATAGGAACATGAGAACATAGCCGAGTTTGAAACATGATGCCTGAACTGAATACTGTGAACTGAATATCGTGAACTAAACTGAGCCCCTAAATACATGGCTCACGGCTGACATTGAATCTTGAGGGTCAACTTATGAGTTCCTCTTACTCCAAACTAGATTCATTATATGAAGAAAGAGTGGGATGTTTATATCAGGAAAGTTCGGGGGTTCACAGTGTGAGCCCTTAGATGCAATGTCCTTTGAAGAATGCTGGCTTGGCTGAGATATTGAGAAAACAAAGGAGATGCACAAGGCAACTACGAACTGAATCATGATTGATTATCTGAGATCTAAAATTGAGTCATGAAACATGGAATGAGATGAGCTTGATTCTATCTAGTTGGTTCATCTGAGAATAGTTACATTCATGAAACTTTGGATCGTACGTTTGGATGGAAGGGACACGAAACCAAGCCATGCATACTTATTCATCTAACTGCTAAACTAAATTGCTGGCTTTGCAGATTAACTCATGCTGAAAACTTATAATCTATAGGAGCCTTTCTTTAAAACTCTTTCTGTAGAGTTCTAGTGGCTTTAGGGTGCAAGGAAACCTTGGCGTGATCTGATTAAGGTAGCTGAATAAGAAAATCATCATTTGTCTAAATTTTGGTAAGATGAGGTAAGGTCTACGAACATGATTTAAGATGAGGTGACTAAGCCTCCTGTACTATAATTGAGACTACTCAAAAAATTTACGTGGGTGTTGAGCACGGGTGCATAAATATTTTGAATTATCTGATTAACTGGATAACTGATAGCTGAATACTAGGCAAGTAAGAATGCACTGTACTTAGTCTAAATAGTTGGACTGAGGCTGTAGAATATTATTCATAGGAGGTAAGAACTAACTGAGTAACATGAGCTAACTTGAGAATGGATTCATGAGGTATGTATTATTTGTAAATGCGGGACGAAGTGTACGACATGATTTGGAAACTTTCTGTAAACTGAGGTACCAAAATACTAATAACTGAGTAATTGACAATTGTATGCTAGGGTCAAGCAAGTCTAAAACAAAACTAAGTTTCTGATCTGATTACTAAACTTAAGTTGACATTATAACTAAGGTTGTAACTGGGACTCATAATGAAACTAAATGCTGGGTCTTGATAATTGAATACTAATAACTGAGGTTTAGACTGATACTAAAGTACTTAATTCTAAGATAAACATTGATCACTGAGTACTGAATACTAAAACTATAACTGAGATGGCAACTGAGTTTTGACAGTTACATAATGTAGATTGACATAAGTCAAGGATCTGAATGTACACTTACACTCTATACTTTCCCAACTTCTAAATACTATCTCCTGCTAGACATTTACTTACACACTAACATGACATTCAAGCCTATCTTCATAACTACACCCTCGTGTATAATAAGCACGCAACAATCTTATCTTAATATATAACCTCTACTCTCTCCCATCCATGCAACTGCTCATCACTACATAGTTTTCACAAAGAGAGCTCACTGAAGGGTTGAATCAGGAGGACCTGAAGCATAAATAGACACTAACTGAACTTTGACACTTGACTGAAGCATGAGGAATACAATATAAACATCATGGATTCACCAAGAGGTCTAAACTGAGGATATGCATAACATAGTCTTAATTTAACTGATCAGTAGGGGTGTAGCAAGAGTCACGAAAGCTGAGTATACTGTAGAGCATGATATGTTTACATGATTCATAAGTTCCATGACCTGAGTTTGGAGTTTTCTATATTCGTGGGACATGATTTGTATTACTGAGGGGAATAGAACTGAACTTCTTATGTTGGGAACTAGAATCGTACATGATTCTCTGAAAAACGTGCGAATATAAGCTGGGTTCATAAAACTAAGATGTGAAGCATGCGTAGGCATCATGCTGGCTGAAGTACAAAACTTTACACTGAGATAAGAATGGGTATGGAATCATTTTACCCTTACTGCCTTTATATACGTACTGCCACTACTACTGGAATCTGAGGGCCTGACTTGGTCACTTGGTCTATCATCTCCCCTCTTAGATTTAAGCCATCATTGTAAGTCTGTGAATACTTTACTAAACTCTGAACTGAATTGCAATCATCATTACATATTTATACTCTATTCGACACATGGTTGCCTAACTAAATATACCATCTACTTCTGTTTCTTCATAGACTACTAATATCACATCTCCTAACTCGCATCCCTACCTTAATACTTAGTATCAAATCAATAAACTCAAATTCTTGCTAGTACTGTTCAATCCTACTGATTTACTTTGGTACAAATATCCCCATTAATACATAATCTGTTCAATATGGATAATATTATCCCAACTCTACTACTACTAAACTCCTGGGTTCATGCATCTAACTCTAGGTCATATGCTATCTTAGGATTTTGAGAAAGGGTCTGATGGCATATCTAGATTCAGGTTTGTGGATGAGTTCTCATGATCATGAATGAAATCTGTGCAACTTTAGAACATAATAGAACTAATGGGATACTTTTGAGCCTGTGGGCAATCCCATAACTCTCCGAGGGGATTATCTGAAAAAACCTTATCTCTAGGACTTTGAGCTTCACTATTTCTATTACCTTGAAAGTAAGGTTGAGTTGACATGAGTGAAGCATGATGAGAATCTTCATAAGTTTCCTAAAGAACCTTTCTGTATCACGATATGAGATATGAAAGAAGGGAAACTATTCCTAAAACATCTCATAGCCTCCTACACATAAGTATGGTGCACAACACACCCATGTGCAAGACTTTACTAGATGCGACTTTCAGAATTCCTAGGACATTATTGAACCTTAGGATTAGATACCAAGTTTGTAATGCCCCAAATCTAGTACCCGAAATGTTACATAGTGCTCATGACCCCGAAGGACCACAAGCTAACCTATACTAATATCTATACCTGTATACTGCATACATACTGTATAATGCGGAAACATGAACTGAAAGGCCATAAGGTTTAAAACTGTAACATAAGATCAGATAAATTATAACATATAAATGGGTATAAAATATGCAAAACAAAACTGAAATAAAATAAGCTATCTGAACATACTGTAGTTTGAAAAGTCTCTTAACATAACTGTCTGAATAAGGAGTTGATGGGACATATCCCCAACCAACTCTAATTAATAAATTAATTAATGAGATAATAAAATGATGATCGTGTCCTCGAAAGATTAGGACTCACTTCTAACTCTGACTGTTGAGACTGGAATCTACTGATGCTCTGAAACTCGTGTTTCTAAACCTATGGTATAATACACCATAGCACAAATACGTCAGTACTTCGAATGTACTAGTATGTATATGAGATAAGGTTAATACATAGGGTTCATATGCAAGAAAAATACTGGCTAACTGACTAATATGAATGTGAGAATACATGCATGCATACATAGTAACTATATCTGAAATTGTGATCTCATGAATTTATTGGTAACTAACATGACTAATAATAGAGTTCTGATAACTGATATAACTGATAACATGAGTGAATGTATCTAATAGTCCTGAATCTAATGGAACTAGCTGTGTTCCGTACTATATCTGACAGTCCTGAGATCTAAAGAATTATCTGAGTTCTATTACTAAGATTGACTGACTGTATCTAATAGTCCTGATTCTGTAACATAAAACTGTGGGAAGTATTCATCTAATCGACATGCCCCTAATACACCATTATGGCTGAGTTGAGGTCTAATTTGTAACCCCAATTAGAAGGGTGTCAATGCCACGCCACTAGTAAGGACAAGTTGTGGGTGACCCTCATTTGATAGTGTCCCCTAAAAGAGAATGGTGGGACCCTCATCTGGCAGTGTTTATCCACCTCATCAACCCTATCGAACAGTGTTGATGTATCAACCTATGCTAGCTTCACAGTTCTGGAATGCAAGGATGATTTCTAAGAATCACACCCTCATTTGGCAGTGTGTGTCCCCATCTCACTCAGTGTTAATTCCTACTCCTCTCTGATTTGATGCTAAACATAATTAACTGAACTGCACATAGACTGGGTTTATTGAATTCCATAACTGATGAAATACTACTGGTGTCTGATAACTGACTGAGTTCATGGGATTACTGAGGTTACTGAATTACTGAGCTTTTCTGAGTCATATGGCTGACTAAGTTTTATGGATCATAGCTTGACTGAGGATATCATTAAAACATAACATGACTCTAAGCACGCAACTAATCTTTTGGGTACAAGTACCCTCAGGACTCAATGGAAAGAAACTGATAAAGCATGACTTTCTTGAATACATGACCAACATCAACAATCCATAATACAATAAGTTGGGGATTTTATGAAGTACATGGTTATCATAATCTTGTACATGAATGGGAATACATATCAACATACCAATATTTCATCAACTAGTCCCCTAAGTAATCCTTAAAACATTCATAATGCACAACAATATCAAGAAGTCATTTTTACAATAAAGGTAAAGCATGCATTTATCATTTGGATCACAATTTAGCTATAAAGCATAATTTTTATCCCTTTTTAGCATTTTATCAAACACATTACATGCACAACTTAAGGCATAGGTAAAATCATCAAATTTCACAAATCATAAACGACCAAATTAATGGATTTCAATTTATATGCTTACGTAGTTTCATAATTTCACATAAAGATCCCAACTTGGGAATCAAACATCAACCGTCACATAAACTTAAACAACCCACAACATAATAACATGATTCATTAAATAGGGTTCTTCAACTTTATGGATGAAAGGAATCCATAAATCAACACAACGCATACCTTAGTTCGTGATCCTACGAAGATTGACGGAGAAACTTCTTGAATTTGAATCCCCCAATTGGAACCCAAGTTTGTCCTTTAGAGGTTTTTGAGAAAAAGAAGTATATTTGTTTCAATTGGGGATAAATCCCATGTTTGGGAACTTATATATGGGTGGAAAAGGACCATTTTACCCTTAAAACGACCCAAAAATGGCGTGTTTACGTCACTTAGACCATAGGATATGTGGGGAGCACCTTATCGCGTAATATAGGTTGTGCGGTGCACACCTTATCACATACATTAGGTTGTGCATCGCACACCTTATGGTATAACTTAGGATGTGCGTCGCACACCTTATGTTAGGCGACGCACTCCACTTTGTAAAGCCATAACTTCTTGCTCAGGTGTCGTATTTTGGTAAAATTGGTATCGTTGGAAAGCTAATTCGAATATATACAGTTTAGTGGGTCTAAATCTGCCAAAATACCACATATAAAACAAGTTATTCTCGTTTAAATATGACCCTTATAGAATCAAACACTAAAACTTGAGGGATTCAAAGGCTCTTAGCTTGCCTTACTCTAAGTGACTCTTATGTAATGAGCTCTCTTCTCACTAGTATGCTCATTTTAAGTCATGTACTAAAATATGAATCACAGGATAGGAGGTTTCATACATAGGAACAATGGTTCATTTTCTAGCTTAGTAATATACGGGGTATTACATGATTATACCATCCTTAAAGAAGATATTATACCTAAAGAGAGAATGATCTATCCCATGGGAAGATTTGGAACAAACAAGTTCTTCACTCTCTAAAAGATCATTATCAAGTTTAAAGTATATTTCAAGCACAAGATTATCCCTATGAGACAAGTAAAAATTAGAATCCTAACCATAAGACAAGCTCATGGGTTCACTTCTATCCTTTGGACCAATATTTTCATGCACATGATTTCTATGAGCAAAACTAATAATAAGGAGTTCATTACACAATATGCTCAAAATATTATGTCCAATATCATGATCAACTCTATCAACATCATCACTAACTTGAGACTCATCAAACACATCATACACATGCTCAAGTAGTGGACTACATTCATGACTAAATTGATCATTATATATACCTCACTAGTTGTAGACAACTCACATGCCAACTTAGACTCACCTTGGTTTTCACAAGGGTCAACTAGTCTGTGAATACTCCCATTATATGGAAATGGAACCTTATTTAAGTCACAAGTGGTAGCACTAGATGGACACAAATCATTCTCACGAGAAGAATCAATTTTGTCATCTATAGGATCAACTAGTTCTTTCTTACTTACAACAAGAATTAGATTTTATTGAAACCTAGAAATACTAATAGTATCACATAGGGAAGGCTCGTGCAATGCTCCTTTATAAAAACTACCAACTATATCCGCTTGGCTGCTACTAGCCACATCACAATATTCTAAAATTGTAGGAGTGTCAAAGATAACATTTTTACCTTGTAGCTCATATAAAGAGGGAATTTTGTTTCCAACTTCTTGGCATGGAACCCACTCCCTTTATCATCTTTCAATGTCATATGTGATAGTTTCAAGACAAGACAAGTCAGTAGGACTAAATGGAGGAATTGGATTCGGGGAACTAAATGTTTTGCGTAGCCTTTCAAGGTTCCATTTGAATTCTTCAAAAGGTTCCTTGAAAGCATTATTGTCCATGGTACCTAATAAAAGACAACACATATGTTATCTCAAAAGTATCCTCACCACACTCTTAAATCTTGACTACCTCACACTTGGCTTCACAAGTGTTGAAATTGGCTAGGAACCCATGAGAAGTTAAGGGATGAGTCTACTCTTGTCCGGAAAGGATTTTCATTTGAAAACTCAAAGAAATCTTGTTTGTAGTTGAGCCAAGAACTACAAAGAATCACAAACAATAAAAAGAACACAAGGAACACAAACACGAATAAAACAGACTCAAAACTAACTTACAATCTAGTAGGTGATTACTAGTTTGTCAATTAGTACTTAGAATCAATAAATGAAACTAAAGGAGCAATAAAAAGAAACTAAGAATCTGAAAATTTGAGCCTTAGGTCATTTTTTGAAGGTAATGATGTGGAAGCCTTGGATTGGGGTTGGAATGGTTGAAATTTGAACAATTTTTCTTATCTTCAATTAGTATTGATCAATTTTCAATTTGGAATGGTGAAAAAACATCTTTGGGAGGGAAAACACAAGGCTTGAAGAATTTTTCAATATTCAAAAAGAGTTGACCTTCCTTGCACCCTTTTGGCAAAACACCTTTTGGAAAGTCTTTTCCCTCTTTCCTCTTTTGTTTGTCTTAGAAGATGCTCTCACTCCCTTTTGGTAAGCAAGAATTTTGAAATCCTTTTTGTTCCCTTTCTTATTTTGCATATTCTTGGGAATGTTTTCAAGATAAACACAAGACCATACTCTTCTTCACTTGATTTTAAATCAAACTCTACTTTCTTTTGAAGACTCTTCTTCAACAAGACATAAAGATGGTGAAGAACACCACTCTGAATTTTAAAGTTCTAGGCTCACGTTGGGTTCACCACACATCAACAACACACAACCAAGTTTGAATCCACAACACAACAACCTTCAAATTTCAAGAACAACTCAAAAATGGCTCAAACTTCAGATCTAGACTCTATTAGGCTTAGTGAAGAAGGGGCTAACACTAGAAACAATAAAAACACATAAAAATCTCGTAGATCTAAGATACAAATTTCAGTCAAGACACCAAAAATAGGATAAATTCTTTATTTGAGATTTTTCAGTTTTTCAACATTTTTTTGTGATTTTCAAGTTAACAAGAGCAAGATTGATCTCGTAGGAACAAAATCAATCCTTGCTCTGATACCAAATGATACAGAACAGCCCACAAACACAAGAACAACACCATAACAACAAATACAACATGAGACAACAAGATGAACAATAACACAAAAGAAACAACAACAAAAAATTTTCACTAGAATAAGGAACAAACACATAAACGATTATAAGAAATAAAAGGATAGGTAGTGAGACATACACTATTACAAGAGATAGGAACTAAAGGATGTATCAAATCCTAGAGCCCCTACGACAAATAATAGAAACACCATACTCTTACATAGACACAAGAGGGAATCAACCAATAAAGCACCAATATTTCTAAGTCAAATTGCAACACTAGTGACTCCACTAAGTGCTACCCCTGTTACGGTTTTCATTCTCTCAAGAGAATAAAAATGGTACTTTCAATCATCCATATTCATCAACTAAGGAAGTAAAACCTAAAATATCCTACTTATAGTCTATTACAAAAAGAAGTCAAAATACACAAACTACCCTTAATGAGGAGGGGTTCCTATGGAGTGCAAAAGAGGGGCATAAAATGACCAATACACCGTTTAACATATGCCATCCGTTGTGTTAGTTTGTCCTTAATAAATATTCTCCATCACTTGGAATCTCGCATGTCTCATCAAGGAAAGCTCCTAAGAAACCTTCCACACACGGAATTGATCTATTGTGGACTCAAAGTGGATCTCCCATGCATGTCCCCGTGTCCTCAATGTGACCATAACTGGATTCTCTTTGTGTTGGCCTTGCATAATGTCATCAAAAGCTATGATGGCCATTTGGCCTGTATCAAATACTCCATACCATTTCAATAACTAACTTCAACATCTTACTAGGAATTCACTAATGCATAATCCATTTATCCATTTTTATACCAATATGACATTTAATACTATCATTATAACCACATATGCACTTCTAGGCAAACAACCTACCAAAGAATTTTTCTCATATTCTCTAAACCTCTATCAATAACAACTTTCTTTTACTATTCTTAAGAAGACACACATGAAATTTTATCTAACCATGACATATATCAAAGCTATACCTTAATATTCCTTCAAACTTATAGCCTTACATAAAACAAGCATACAATAATCTTTCCCCAACAAGAAATATTTACTCTCTCCCATAACCACTATTATTTCATAAGAAGAGGTTATTAAAAGGTTAGAACATAAGGCACTGAAGCATGAAAGAATACTATGCATAACTTTGATGCATAACTAAGGCCTGAGGAATAGAGTATAAATAACATCCATGCCAGGTATGGGACAAAACTGAGGACACATATGCCATAAATCTAAATTTTTCACTGGTCATTAAGGGTACACCATGAGGGATTAGGATCAAGTATATTTTAAAGCATGAGTACATCAGTCATGAGCTGCATAACCTGAGTTTGGAGATCATAATTTGATGGAATATGATTCATACTACTGAGTGAACTGGGATCAATTATAATTCTCTATGATGTGCATAAATACGAACTATGATCATGGAGATGATGTGTAAAGGATGAGTAGACATCATGATGACTGAAGTACAAAAATTTGTACTGAGATAAGAATGGGTTGGGTATCTTCCTCCAATACTGATGTTCTACAATACACTGGTATCATTACTATAATCTAAGAGCCTGACTTAGTTCCTTGTTCTGTCATCTCTCCTTTCGCTTTAAGCTATCATTCTAAGCCAATGGACCCATTTAATAAACTTTAAATAAAAATACAACCACTTTATTATAAAGTTCGAGATATAACAATACACATAGATAATAAACTCACCTTGAAAGACTGCACCTAAAAGTATGAAACATACTGCTAATACTTTCTTCTGAGATACAACTCTTAGCTTTCTATAGCCCATAACTTAGCTGGTTAAAACATCATATAATACATTACTAGCCTCATTCGTACTTAGCAACTAAAGATACTATCTAGGCACACACATTGTAAACTGATAGAAATAATACAATCCCATATCACCTTGGGCACACCTCTAAATCACACCCACATCATCATACAAAATTTTTGAATCAATAAACTTAAATTCTTGCACACACTATTTCAAGCCTACTATATCACCTTTCATACAACTAGCCCCATAATACATAATCTACTTAATCCCGATAAATATTATCCCTAGTTTACAGCTGCTAAACTTTTGGGTTCATGCTTATAACTCTAGATCTTATGTTGTCATAAGATTCTGAGAAGTGATTTGAAAACTCATCTAACTTCGGCTCAATGCATAATTTTTTAGGATCATGAATAAAATCTTTCAAACTTTGGAAAATAAAGGCACTAGTGGGATAATTTTGAGCTAACATGTAATCCCGTATCTGTTTGTACAAACTATCTGAGAAAATAATATTAGTAGGAATTTAAGCTTGACTATTTCTATTACATTAAAAATAAGGTAGAGTTGGCATGAATGGGGCAAGATAAGAATCTATATAAGTTTCTTAAAGAACGTCTCTACAACACAATCTAGAGATATGGAAGAAGGGAAACATTTCTTAAATGCCCTGTAGTCTTGAAGAAAGTACAAATGTCTTTGTATCATTCTATAAGACTCTACTAGATATGACTTTATAGACACTCTAGGACACTTGAACCTTGTGCTCTGAGACCAAGTTTGTCATGACCTGAGGCTACCCCCTAGACGTAACATGTTGCTTAGAATCATAAGTGATCCTAAGCTAACCCATGTACTGGCATACTATTTGATCAACTAATATAAAATGTAAGTACAAGCAAAATTTATTGAGTGTAAGCATAATCATGAGAAAATCTGAATGAATGTAATGCTAAAAAAGTTTACAACATAATTAATTTAAAGAAAGAACTTGAATTACATATCATGACTCTAACTGACTAACTATGAAACCTCTACTATACTGACTATAGATAGCTAGGACATGCCTTCAACTACCACTAATTAATACATATGGATAATCCAAATACAACACATGAACTACAATAGACTGGATTCCCCAAAATAAGAGGACTTATCACCTACTGGCTAAAAATTGAGAACTATGTGACTCTGGTGTGTGGACTATATCTGGTACCTACATTATAAAGGAATGTAGCCACAAACACATATATGTGGTCAGTATTTTGGAATGTACTGAGTATATGAGGACAAGTACTAAATCATAGAAATAATGAATGTAGGTCTTAAATCTGAGAATATAAGTTATTTACTGAAACACACATTTAACACATGGTTGTACATAAGAAATAATAAGTCATAGTGAGATTAATGGAAGCGGTAGAAATATGAATACTATAGGTAAATCTCATGTAAAGATGAACATGCTAAAAAACTGAATTAAGGATCATGAATGGATACTGATCATGAAAACAAGAACATGTAAAACTGAGAATGTAAGACCAAACATAAAACATCTACTGGATTAATCTAAATAACTGAATAACTGATATCTGAATAACTGATATTTGAATACTTGGTCCTATAAACTTGAACTGACATACTCCGAATACTGTACTGAGATAGTGGGATCTAGCTATAATTAACATTCCCCAATCTATGCTATCGGGGTCTAATCTATAACCCAGTTGGAAGGGTGTTGGAACTTTTCTTGAAGTACTAAAATATGACTGATGATGTGGATCCACAAGGGTGATGTATTGAAGAATAAGGATGTCATGCCTAATTGAGGGGGACCCCTCAAAATATATGGTGGCATCGTAGGCCTGGAACTTAGGGACTGCTACTAATAACCCATACCTAACTGACGGAGCAGCTGCTATCCTTGCACTCACTCGATGCTAAGTATTACTCCCAACTAAATGACAGTGGTATTATTATTGGTTTAACATGATATAGTATTGTACTAATAAGTGTTTAATATGAACATGATAATCAGAATATGATAATAAAACCATGGTCTAACTAACTTATTACTTGAAAATAGAATTTTGTAAAAACACATAGGTATCGGGTGTTTATAACCCTCCAACACTGAATGATAATTTAAATATGATGATAATGCTTAAAACAGTAATATAAAGTCATAGTTCAGAGATCTGAAACACAAGACATTTTAGTTAACTGATAAAATACCTGAAGTGAAACATGGGGATGAGATAAACTTAGGAGGACGACATATTTACATAGTTTAATTCATAACTTGATGATTTAGTATGAAATCACTTGAATAAGACACAGGTAATTGAAATTTAAAACATCAAATAACCAAATTTACATGGGAAATCATGTTGATATAGCTTGAATTCAAATTTCTAAGAAGACATGGATTAAGTTCATGATTTACATCGATAATTTCACAAGAGCAGATTAAAAATCCATACTTGATCAAAAAGGGGATTTTGGGACTCAATGAATGGAAGAGACCCATTGATGAGTACCCCGTTTGCCTCAATTACTTGAATCCTTGAAGAAAACCTGAAATTAAAGCTTGATTGCTTGGATTTTTGGAGAGAAAGTTGAATTTCTTGTCTTGGAAAGAGAGGCTTGAATTTCTCATTCTTGGAAAGGGGAAGGGTTTCTACATGAGTAATCCAAAATTTATCCGAATCAAAGGCTCTTAGCTCAGCTTTGCTCTAAGTGATGCCTATGAACATTTTTCTCCTAATAAGCACTCTTCATACTAGGATAATGATCATGACATATGTATTCAAATAAAAATCATGGGACTAGAGTTTACACATGTAGGAACGATGGTTCAATGTCTAGCCCAAATATGTGGGTATTACAACCTTCATCCCTAGGGCCGCTCGAATGCTAAGTACTACTCCTAACTGAATAACACCTATAATTGAATATGCTTAATAATAGTAATATTCTAATAACTAAAAATAAAAGCATTATCTAAGAGCATTCAAAACAGGTAAAGTGGAGGATATAATACTCATAAGTATATGCATGAAATCCTAGATCATTGGGTGTTCATAACCCACTATCTCTAAAGAATGCAACTATTATGCCAGTTTCATAATATGGGTAAAATTAAGGAATTCAATAACTCAAGTCAAAACTTATAAATTTCATAATGTAATTAGGGTTTGTGTTCATGGACTTGTAATAACATTGAAATTTATGATAAATCATGGATTAGGACTCGATAACACCATGGGACTGAGATATCAAAGAATTTGATAACATCCATAAACCCTAAATTATGAAGAAGGAACTAAACTAAAGAATTAGGATAAGTTTGGGCCTCAATGGGTGAAAAGCGACCTATTTATCAAATCCCACATATATGGAGATGAGAACCCCAAAGAATTCTTTGAAAATTGAATGCCTAAAGATGTTCCAGAAAGGTATA
Organism: Capsicum annuum; assembly: GCF_002878395.1. Lineage (NCBI taxonomy): Eukaryota > Viridiplantae > Streptophyta > Magnoliopsida > Solanales > Solanaceae > Capsicum > Capsicum annuum. The sequence goes on along the minus strand of NC_061120.1, from coordinate 104,165,730 downwards.
GGCATGAGTTACTTGTAAAATTGTACAATCTAAGGCAAGGATACATTGATGTAACGAACTACCATGATGAATTCCAATAATTTATCTTAAAGCTTGAGTATCATAAAAATAAGGAGCATGCCATAATCTAATTCATGGTTTGGTTAAACAAGGAGATTGCCTTATACATGACTTGCCATAGCTTTCCTACCCTCAAAGCTAGTTTTCAAGTGGATTTAGGGGTTGAGAGGGATATCAAGGAGAGAGCATCTTACAAATTCATAGGGTACTCATCCACTAATCCATGGAGTAATAACAGAAAGTTAACTCAAGCATCAACCAGGTGGAACAAAGGCAAGGAAGGACACAAATCAGTCCTCTCACAAGAAACCTATGGAAAAGACTACTCTAAAATATCAGCCAAGAACTAAAGATAACAAATATCCAACTCCCAATCTTAAGGGTTTTCAATGTTCTAAATGTCAAGGTTTGGAACAAAAAGCAAGTGAGTGTCCTAAAGAAAGAAATATGATTCTTAGATAAGAAAGGTTGTATTACCTTAGAGAAGAGTTGGGGAAAGAGGTTGCTAATCATGAAAAAGACTAAGATAGAGAAGGATCCAAAGGATATAAGCCAATAGAGAAAGATAATAAGGATGCTTGTCCATAAGATGAAGAGTTTGAAGCCCCAAACTTTGTGGTACAATGGTTAGTAGATGATCCTAATCAAAGGAAAAATCTATTCCATACTATAAGTCTTATCAAAGAGAATGGGTGCTCGTTGGTCATTAATAATAGAGTTGTGCTAATATGTCTATTGCTACTATTGTTGATTTCTTGAAGCTACCCACAACCTTAAAGTGTCTTATCAAGGAGAATGTGTGATATTTGGTCATTGATAGTAGGATTTGTACAAATAATGCTAGTGCTACTATTGAAACCCTTGGGGGTTACACTACACAGTAAGGAACTAGGCCCCCTAGAGTCAATAAAGGCAAACACACACTAATTATACAAGAAAACAAAAGATAGTCTAGAAAGTAAAAACACAGATTTTTACATGGAAATCCAGGAAGGGAAAAATCATGGCTTGCCCTTACAAGCACCAAAGAAATCCACTATAATGAAACTCCTATTACAATCTATATTTCATCCAACCTCTAGGATACTTTCGCTAGTAGCAAATCTACTATCAGCTCATCTTGTTAACTCTACCAAGGACCCTCTCTATTGATTAACTCTAATCAGTCTCATAATTAGGAGACTCTACCTAAGCACCTCTCTCAATAAAAGAAAACACTACTCTTATAACATGAGTAGTTCAATTAAAAATCATTACTCACTCACGAACAATTTCAATTTAAGCACTCATAAAGCTAAGAACTTGAGTTGAAGGGTAGGAAGTTCTTACTTTATCCTCTTTTACCCTCACAAGTAAATAAAGTACACCAAATGATCAGAGAGTTATAGAAAAATGGTAGGAATGAAGAGGAAAAAGAACCACAATGAGAGGTTATTGATGAGGGAAGATATAGGAGAAAATTAAAAGTAAAGGGTCAATTGGTGATGTTGTCTAAAAATGTGGATCTCTCAAGAAAGTTATGGAGAAAGAGTCATGCTCTTCCAAGACCATGATTTTCAAGCTAACCACTTTAATTATCCTATTCCCCATTCTATTTCCTTTGTTTTACACGATTATAATGATGTGTTTCTAAAGGATCTTTCGAAAGGATTGCTCCTACATCAGGGAATTGAACACTAAATTGGTTTTGTGTCGAGTTCATAATTACCAAAAAAATCATCCTATCAAAGCAATTTGAAGCACACAAAGAAACTTTAAAGACAAGTTGAGGAACTTCTAAACATAGGATACATTAAGGAGAGCATAAGACCATGTGTAGTTCTAGTCTTATTAGTGCCAAAGAAAGATGGGACTTGGCACGTATTTGTTGATTACCGATCAATCAAAAAGATAATGGTAAAGTATCACCATATTATTCCCTGTTTGGATGATATGCTATATAAACTAAATATTTCTTATCTGTATTGTATGATAGACCTTAGGAATGGGTATCACCAAATCTGAATGCACCTAGGTGATAAATGGAAAACCCTTGCAAGACTAAATTTGGTTTATATGAATAGATGATTATGTTGTTTCATCTTACCAATGCTTTTAGTATCTTGATGAGGTTGATGAACTATGTCATGGAACCGTTTATAGGAAAATATGTGGTAGTGTACTTTGATGATGATCTAGTTTATAGCGAATCCTTTGAAAAGTATCTTTGATGTGCATAGAAAAGAAAAGTTGTATGATAATCTTGAAAAGTGTTATTTTGGTGTGAATAAGGTAATGTTCTTTGGATTTGTTGTAAGCTCCAGATAAGTCCAGGTGGATGAATCCAACATAGACTCTATCAATAATTAGCTAACTCCAAATTTCATTAGTAAAGTACAATGCTTCCATGGGTTGGCTAGTTTTTATAGATAGATAGTCAAAGGGTTTAGCACCATCGCCACTCCCTTGACTAAGGTAATTCGTAAGGATAAGCCTTTTAAATAGGGAAATGAGAAAGACAAAGCTATTGCAACTTTAAATCCATGCTTAGCTCTGCTTTTTATTGTAATTAACTACTTTTGATAAAATATTTGAGATAGAATATGATGATAGAAAAGTAGGCATTGGTGCTATCTTAATACAAGACTAAAAGCCCATCACTTACTTTGGAAAAAATCTCAAAGGAGAAACCTTGAACTATCCTATGTATGATCTATAGTTGTATGCCATAATTTAAGCTTAGGGTAATTGGCAACAATATTTGTGGCCCTTGGAGCTTGTGATTTGAACCGACCATGAATATTTGAAACACTTTGGGGATTAAGATAAATTGATTAAATAGAATACCAAATGGATAGAAATTTTAGAAAGTTTTCCCTATGTCATTCAATACAAAAGGGGGAAAGAGAATGTGGTAGCCAATGCATTTCTAGAAAACATGTGTTAGTAAATACATCATTTTCCTAATTGATAGATTTGAATGAATGAAAACAATGTATCCTGAGGACCCCAAATTTGCTCAAATGTTCAATAATTAAGAGTATTGGGAAGTTAAGGATGTATTAGGGTAGGTCATCTATACCCCATTTTAAATTTTATGGGTTTTTTGTTCAAGGGAAAAACATTATGTGTGCACTCAAGTTCTTGAAGGGAATTATTTATAAGAGAGGCACATAATAGGGGTATATTGGGTCACTTTGGTATTGACAAGACCCTTGGTATCCTTGAGGAACAATTTTGTTGGATGAATATGCACCACAACATTGCATGAGTTTTTGTCAATGTATGGATTATCGAAGCACTAAAATATGGCTTCTTCCTCATAGATTGCATACCCCACTTTCCACTCCCCATCACCCTTGGGTTGATATATCTATTGACTTTATTTTAGGATTTTCTAGGACTATAAAGGAAGGGATAGTATTTTTGTTATTATGGATAGGCTCTCAAAAATGGATTATTTTATCTCATGCCACAAGTGTGATGGTGCCTCCAGTATGCCATCCTTGTTTATTGAAAATATTGTTAAGCTACATGGGATTCTCCAAACCATTATGAGTGATAAGGACTTAAAATTCCTTAGCCATTTTTGGAGAGAGTTATAGGGTAGGATTGGCACTAAGTTATTTTTCTCTACTTCATGCTACCCACAAACTAATGGTCAAACCAAGGTTTCAAATAGGACCTTGGTATTACTAGCATGGATGGCATGGTAAATTCTAGCATAGATGGCTTGGATGACATGTACGATATTCATAATAGGGAAGCTTAGGAGTTTGTTCAAATGAAGCAGAAGAAGAAAAGAGGTCATTTGTGCATGAGGCTAAGCCTTAAATTTAAGAATACACGAAGTATACAACCAAACAAGTCCCTTATCTCATTAAGGACAATATTGTAAAAATTCAATGTCTTCTTTATTTCTTTAGTATAAATAGGTTCTCCTTTATTTTGCGTGGTAGATTTTGATGATATTGAATATTGATCTTTGAAGGTTGTAGTTTTTAGGTGAAACCTAGCATTAGTGTAGTTCATAGAGTGTAGTTAGTGGATAATTAGTAGTGTTAATATTGGAATTATGATGAACTTTATTGACTTGATTAATCAAAGATTACCCATTTGTGGTTTTTGTTTTCTTTGATTCTTCAAGCTAAGGTTTTTATTTGAGTTGTTGAAATCAATTGGTAGGTAAGGGTTTTAGCCCCTTATTGCTCGTAATTTCAAGAACTTGAGTATTAACCCATATATGTTTCTTTTGTTTTCCTTTCTATCTTGTTTTTCCTTTTTGATTCTTATAATTTTGGTATCAAGAGCCAAGGATTAGGTTTGTTTTCACAAATATAAATCTTGGGGTGTTGATTTATTCAAAAATCAAAAACAAATCCAAAAATATTTTGATTTGATTTATTGTTTTTTATACTAGATCTTGATTCCCTAGTGTTTGTTAAGCATAAATCTTGAATATTATGCAATTTGGAGGTGTAGAAGTGAAGTTACCATTAGAGGATTTAAAGCTTTTTAAACGTTGAAAATTTTAAAAAGTGGGATTATTTTTGGCTTAGTTTTGAAGGCTAAAAATTAGTGGGTTTTGTTTGTGGTATTGAAAAGAGACCGTGGGTGAAAATTTCATTGAATTTGGAGCAAAAACGAATGAGTTATGAGCATTTAAAATTTGGGCTTTATTCTTGTTATTCTTGAGCTTCTTCATTTTATTCTTCAAGAAGAAGGTAGAAACATAAACTTTGATCCAAAAATTTTGAGGTCAAATTTGGTTAAAGTGTCAGTGGATCCTCTTGTGGAAATTTGAAATACAAAATTATTTTTTAAAAAATTAAATTTCCACATAGACTACTACGCCAGCAGGTCACAGGTCAATATTGATACGACAGTCACCATCCATCCACTCTAGCAGCTAAATTAGCAGTCCCACTCCTACACACCCTGCTAAACGCGTGCAACACAAATTCAGAGGCCAAAAATCTACACTTCAACATTTAGTTGTTTTTAGGCTCCAATGTTTTGGGACCCCAAAAATTTTTTAAGTGTCCAAAATTCCTTCGATTTCTCAACTATTTAACTAGTAATTAACATATTTAACCACTTTTTAAGTAGTCAAATCCTCTCTTTGATTCATCAAATTAAGCAACACAAGTAATTTTTCTACTTTTGTTACTTGGTTTTATTTTTTGAGTTTGATTTTTTGGTGCTTCTTTTCTTCAACTTTTCTCATCTTAATTAATTGATAAATGTAACACCCTATATTCCGCGTGAACTAGTTCTACTTATGTGGAACTTGATATGGACTTATGGGGAGGTAATGGGCTTGGATATCCTATGTGATTAGTGACGGTAAGATAGGTTTGGAGGAATTCCCACATGTATTGAAACGTGGTTTGATCAAGTTATCGTCAACAAGAGTATTTAAACTTGGGCCCGTAAGTAGGTATTTGAATCTAAAGGATGAAGTGACCATGTTTACATAAGTTATAAGTTTAACTATAGGCATTTTGATCTTAAAATGGACTAAAATATTAAGGTGCTTGCTTAACTAATTTAAGCTAGTAGGTGAGTCACCTATTTCAAACTTTTGACCAACCTAAGAACTAAGTAGGTGCATCACTTATTAAGTCTCTCTTGCCCAATTTATTGGGCCAAGTACACTACCACCTATTTGATTTAAGTTTTTCCCAATTTGTAGGAGAGAAAGAGAGGAGAATGGGCAGCCAAGGCCCAATATAATGGGAAAGTAGGTGCACAACCTACTTGATAAATTATGGCCCAAAATCATCAAAGAAAGTTGGCCAAAAGCAGATCCTTTTAAAGGGGTTGAAACCAGCTCTTTTAGTTTATTTTACTAGCAAAAAAAAACAACTTTCAAGATTTTCTCTCTTTCTCTCTCTTAGATATGCAACATCTCTAAAATTGCACTAGGGTTCTTGGGAAACCTTCATTCTAAGTTAAAGTTAAGTGAAAAAATCATGAGCACATCTTAAGAATACTATAGGAGTTATGTTCTCTATGATTAAACTATAAGATATTCCTTTTTAAGTTTGGTAGTCCCTTTATTCTTGATTATTAAGAGATTTTTCTCTTCACTTTTGGTTTATGAGTAAAGGGATCAAGCTATTGAAGAGATGTACATTAAGGGAATAAACTACCACAGATATTAAGGTATGGCTACTGTCCATTTTTACCCCTTTTCGATACATGTGTTGGTAGAGATAGTATATATATTGTTAAGAACTCAAGGGATAGTGAGTTTAATATTTGATTTCTATATTGATATTTGGGGCTATTTTGGCATGGTTTTATGTATATATATTAGGGTCTGCTTGGTTGATATTAGGGGAAAGGTGTGAATGGTTTCCAATGAAAGGTAGAAAGAGAGTATAGTGGTATAGCACCGAATTTAATGTCGCATATGATTACTGCCCACACCACTTGGTATACCATTTTAAGATTACAATAAAGGTAAAACTGTTACGGGGGATCTTATAAGAAGTTATATTGCACGTGGAGAAGAATGAGGTTGAAAGAACACCCTTGGATTAGTTTAATTATGGGTTACTACCCGCTTACTATTTTTGTAAGTTTAAATGGCATGAATGTGTTAATTAGTTGCTAATACTAGTTTTATGCTATCATAGATTAAAAATAAAAAGCGAAGGGCATTAAGTAAGAGTGTGATTAGTTGTGCAGCAAGGTATGTATGGTTCATTGATCCTATACTCTTTGGAATGAATCAAACTTCTTTGTTACAAAAGCTTCCTAAGCATTCTTCTTTTCAAATTATACATAAATGCAGTGTACAACCTCCAAGGTGTCTAACAACCTTATTCTAACTTGTTAGTTTGTTAAAGCACCTGAAGATGTTCACTTCAAAATACTAGTATGATATAGGTGTTTTCAGAAATAAGCTTTATGAGTTGTTCTCAGTCAATATGACCTATAGCGTTAGTTAAGCCCCTATGTGTTATATTCCTATTATTGTTGTATCCTATCTCATTGGTACTGCATCTAGTGCGTATGTGCATACCTTTTGCTACTAGTCTAAAGTTCCAAATCTAATACATGACCACCAAAACAACAACTTTAGAGATGAAAAGAATGATCTAAAGTGATTCTATGAATTCTTGGGTGGTATCCTAGGGGTGGAATAAACACCTAGCATGGGTTGATCCCAACATTACGGCTGGTATCCTAGGGGTGAAAGGAAAGCCTAGCATGGGTCGATCCTGATTTATGTACTTATGAGGACCATATCCTAGGGGTTAAAATGCCTAGCATGGGTCATCCTTTTTTACAACTGATCAGCTGGTCATTTGTATCATGCCTTATAATTTTACAAAGTAAAGAAGAGTAAAGTAAAGTAAAGGATGTAATGTACATGATCCCACAAGTACAAGCAAATTTGATATTCCATCCTTATCTTTATAGTCATGTATTGATAACTCATTTTATTGAGTTCTTATCTTATTTATAGTCACTTTATGCCATACATACTCAGTACACACTTGTATTGATATCCCTTGTGGGACATTATGTTTCATGCCGCAGGTACAGGTACTCCAGCTAGTAGACCACCCTAGTAGGAGCCTAGTACATCCAGTGGCTATTGGTGAGCTCCAAGTTGATTCGGAGCTTTCCGAGTGTATTATATGTATTTTGGTATTGTATAGTAGTTATGAGCAAGGTGGGGGTTTGTCCCAACCTTAAATAAGTCCATGTGATTTTTATAGGTTTTGCAGACTAATATGAAGTTAAGTGTGATAGAATTGTGATTTTTTAATGTTGTGGACCGAACGACCAAGTCTTTTATATATAGGTTTGGACTTTCTTACGTGGTTTGTTTTTATCAATGCATTGTATCAATATTAGCAGTACGTTTGAATGTCATAGTTACATGCATGAAAAATACTGGGTTACGGGTTGGTTCTCCCAAAATGGGTGCATGTCCGTATCAATGGGATTTGGTGCGTGACAATAAACTTCTTGATTCAATTCATTTATTGATAGGAGTGAAAATACAAAATAAAAAACAAGTACAAAAATTGAAAGATAATAAAGAAAATACAAATAAACAAAGGAAAATAATAGAATTGAAACAAGGAAAGTAAAAGATAATAGATAGGCACAAGATGATAAAGAAAGAATAACCCAAAGATATATTAAATTTGAGGACCTCTCTTTTGATTATCACAACATCTACTCCTAAAAAGACCAAGAAAGGAAATGAAACCCTTCGCAACCAACGTTTAAATAATCACAAAGCTCCCAACAAGCTTAGAAAACACTCTTAAGTGTAAGTTCATCCAAAATTATCTAACCCTAAAAAAGAGAAACCTACCTATTTATAGCCATGGTCTATCTATTACAATTGATTCCAAAAGTGACCTAAATGCCAAATAGATCCAAAAGTGACCCAAAAATTAAAATACTCAATGGAAAGGAACTCTTTCTTCATCCATCCTGCTTATAGTGGGTTACAGTATTCATCCTTATACCTAAAGCTTTGCCAATTCATTGAGCTAGAATCTTTAGAGAAAGTTAACTTGTATCATTTTCTCCTTGCTAAAGATAATTTGACCACAAATTTATGAATTTATCATGTTCAAGATCAAGAATTTTGGGGGAGTCCTTGTACTTAGGAGGGATCATAACTTGCTTAACCAAGTAAAGTGGATTGCTAACCTCTACTTCTTGAGTACAAACATCCTCAAATGACACTTTTTTTCTAGCATATTTGGGCCGGTGATATCCCATCACATGGATCAGCATCAAACTATGCATTCACATAAAAATTGTCAACCCATTCTGTATGTCTTTCCTCTTACTCTACTTTATCTTTATAGTATTGATCACCTTTTCAAAGTATAATTGCTCTTTGAGTTGGGAACTCACTCATTTGGTGACCCAATACTCAACATTTATATCATTAGGTACCCTTAGGGTTAGGATTATCCCCTTCTCTAGGGGGATACCTCAGAGAATTCTCTCAATGGACTTCTTCTCAAAAGTTTTCTTACTGTCAAAGCCTTGAATCCAAGTTGAGGACACTTGATTTCATATCTTAGGTTTGATTGCCTCCTTCTCTACTTTGATATATCACTCAATGTCAATATCCACCTCTAAGAGATAATTTATTTAGGCAAACTTGTGTGATATTCTAGAGGAAATTTCTTGATTTAACCCTGCTTTAAACCAAATCTTAGTGTGCTCTTTATACTTATTGTAATAAAACTTCAATTGAAACTTTTGGAATTTATCATAGTATATTTCAACACTCTTGTCTTCTTATCTCAAATTGTACAACTTGGCAAAACACCCTTTTGTATACCTCTTTGGTACATACTTGGCTCTCATAAGGGCCTTTATTACTTCCCATGATGGATAATGACCTCTATGAAAAACCCCTTGCACTCTCTTAGCTAATTCCCACAAAGTCAAAGCATATCATTCAAATTATCAATGACATAGGTTATTTTCTTAATATCGGGAAATACCTTAACTTGGAATATCAGTCACATTATGACTCTCATTTGAGGTATCCTTTGTGATCATTATCTACTTTAAAGCTACGAAGAGTGACCTTGATAGAGTTTAGAATCATGTCACAACCTCCATATCTACCTTGTCCCCTTGGACTATTTCCTTAAGAACCATATCCATAACCTCCTTCTACATGTGACTAAAACTCTCCTTGAACTCCTACGGCTTAGTTTGGTGGAATTTAATTAAGTGGAGATTTGTATGGTGGGTTTTGGATTTTGTAGTCTTTGGTAGTGTGGTATTTAGATTTATAGTACTTGATAGGGTGGATAGTAGGGTGGGTTTAATCCTTGTCGGTTCATTTCTTGTGGCATTTGATAGTTCGGAACTTGGTTTTGTGGTGTTTGATAGGGTGTAGTGAGAATTCATGGAGCTTAAGTTGGGGTTTGGGGAATTTGTTGATTAAATTATACTTGTTGGGCTACATGTCATGAAGTTTGCTCAATAGTAGTACTACATAGGTAAGGGAACACTTACTTATAGTGGAGATGGTGGAGAAAGTTTCTTGGGCGTGTCCACTTGAAGTGGAACCTCCATTATTTTATGAAGTATTATTTAAAGAGTTAAGATTCCCATCCACACTCACCATCCTTCCCTCTATATTCAACACTCTCCCTTCCACATTTGATATCTTCACATTCACGTTTGACATATCTCCCCTCATCATATTTATATCTTGTTGCAACCCCATGAAGGCCTCAACTAAAGTTCTAAACTTGCCCTAGTCGTGGTGAGTTAGATCCCATCTCCTGATGCCATGGTACCTATCAATAAGACATTCAACAAAACAAAAAACAAGGTTAACATTAGTGAAATCAAATCTCTTAATCACTAATGTCTTGACACTTGGATTGTCTAACAATTAGCTCAGCTTGTTAATCTTACTTGTTCACATTGGTATATAAGGTGTCAATTTGCTAGTCTCAGTTACAATAGATTCTTGGTGAAAAAAAAAATAGACGACTCAATTAAAAACTAAAAGAATTGAATCAAAAAAAGGTTAACTAGGAAATAAATTATAAAAGCATACAAAAAAGGCCAAGAAAGAAAACGGACTCAAGAACCACTTATTCAACTAAGTAGATCAATTACTAGTTGTTAATTAGCGTTATGAATTGTCATGACCCGAATTATGAATTATAATGACACCTACTTTATCTCGCCTGTAGTAAGACGAACCATAGCCCGAAGCCAAATGCAATAGGCTAAATTGGTGGAAAATGAGCTAAAAGATAAAAGTTAACAATTAAAGACTTAGATAGCAATAATATTATCATAATTGTCTAATAGATAGATAAAGAATCAAAAACCATCTCAAGAATAGGTAATGTCAGCACAAAGGCTATTACAAATGAACTATGAGTACTAAATAGTCAAATACAATCCGTCTTAGAGATAAAAGACTAGACATAGATAAATAGAAGAAAAAGGATAACTTCGACTCCAAAAGCTCACCCAATCTTTGAAATCAACCTTGCAGAGCGTCGAATCAGCGGCAACAACTAGTACTAGGATCAACATCAAAAAGGTACAAAAGTGTAGTATGAGTATCAAAGCCCGGGTACTCAGTAGGCATCATCGGCCGATTGAGCTAAATCATGATATAAGTATGATAAAATACAAGATAAAGTATACTAAGTCAAGGTAAAAGGCAAACTTTAAAATAAGCTCCAACGCCATTGAACATAAATAAATAAATGCATACGAAATATTAACATAAATATCACACAACTATAACTACAAGATTTGCTACCATAAGCCAATAAGTGAAAAAAAGTAAATAACCCAACCCTGGCCCCCATAAGACTAGATGCTACTATTAAGGAAACTAAGTAGTCGAATAGCCATAATTTCCTAATTATCATGCCATAACTAGAATCCACCCAAACTGTATCATCTCATACATAATACCTAATGCCGAATTTAAATTGGAACTCAATAGTATCATCATCATTATCATCATACCTGAATTGTAACTCATATTACCAAGATAATCATAAACTATAAGACTCAAACTGAAATTCATATTTATAAAGTATATCAACAAACTACATCATAAGCCATATCAATAAACTGACTTAATAGACTAAACCAATTAACTATAATTGAATATCAATTTTACTCATATCTATACGCCAAACCAAGAATCACAACCATAAGTCATATAGGTATCCACGGTCATAAACTATGCCAATAACTATGCCCATAGGCCATGTCAATCGTCATATCTATAAGTTGTTTCAATAATCATATATATAAGCCATTAATCATATATATAAGCCATTAATCATATATATAAGTCATTAATCATATCTATAAGCCATTAAACATGTCTATAAGAGATATAATTAATCATACATATAAGCCATATCATTAGCAACGACAGGAATTAGCATCAATCCTTCAATATCCAACTAACATACTCATTAAATATATTCAATCCCCTTAAGACCTAAACCAAATATTAATAAGGGTATATCATGCATAAATAAGTGTACAAAGTTAACACAAGTCTCAACCTAAAGTGAGCTAGAAGGGTCCACTTCTAATCCCTGAAATCTATTTTAGGAAACTTCTACACCAAACTAGGCTAAGGTATCTAAATTCATTTCTAGGTGTACAGTAAGAAATAAATAACCCTAAGATAGTAATTCTCCCAAAACATGAACAACTAATTCGATCCTACCTAAAATAATACTAACTAAGGAAACTTCCCTTAATTTCAGCAACTAAGGCCAATTCCACCCTAAAAATAAATGACTAAGGCAATTTTTCCTAATCGAGTAACTAAAGCATTTCCATTCTAAATATTAGCCATGAATCCAAATACACCTAAAACATAAGTACCTAAGCTAATTTCACCCTAGCCTATGATCTCAAGATAGCCTAGATGCTCAAACTAGTACAAATATTCTCATTCATACTTCCAACACCTAAATACCATACTATATCTACCATATTATCATAATCATACTATGAAATAGCTCAATCTATGAGGAGGCTAAACCTAGCCTACCTAGATACCAAAGAAAAGCCCAAAGAATCTGCTAAATCACCAATTTTCTCTTTTAAGAAGCTTTCTCAAGGTGCCATGCTGTCATGTCTTTTGAGTTAACCAATGCCCTGCTATATTCATGGAGTAGATAAAATAGGTGTTTCGGCTGTATCTCGACTCTTTTGTTATTGTATTTATTAATGATATCTAAGTATATTCCAAGAGTGAGGCTGAGTATGAGAAGTATTTATAGATTGTATTTTAGAGATTAAGAGATGAGAAGTTGTATTCCAAGTTCTCCAAGTGTGAGTTTTGGTAGAGGCTATTTCTTTCTTGGGTAATGTGGTGACTAAAAAGGGTATTATAGTTGATCCAACCAAGATTGCAATGGTTCGTGATTAGGAAAAACCTACTACGCCCATAAAGATTCAGAGTTTTATTAGCTTAGTAGGTTATTATCAGTATTTTGTTGAGGAATTTTTATCCATTGTATCTCCTTTAACTAAATTGACTCAGAAGAAGATTTCTATGGTCCTATGCATGTGAGGCGAGCTTTCAAAATCTCAAGAATTTATTAACTTTAGCTCCTATTTTGACTTTGCCCAAGGAGGATATCGGTTTTACCATGTTTGTGATATTTTAGGTAATGGGTTAGGTGTAGTATTGATGTAGAAGATTAAGGTGATTGTGTATGATTGTCGTTAGTTAAAGCCCCATGAGAGGAATTACCCTACTAATGATTTGGAGTTGTGCGTGGTTGTTTTTGTTTTGAAGCTGTGGAGGCACTATTTGTATGGAGTCCATTATGAGTTTTTCTAAGATGCTCATAGCCTTTAATACTTTTTCACCCAGTGGGATCTTAATATGAGGCAGCATCATTGGCTTGATTTACTTAAGGATCATGACTTGACTGTTCTTTAGCATACAGGCAAGGCTAAATGGTTACAGATGCCTTGAGCTAAAAGTCGACTAGCATAGGTACCTTGGCACATCTTTTGAACCAGGAGAGGCCTTTAGCCTTATAGGTTTAGTCTTTAGCTAACCAGATGGTTGGGCTTTATATTTTAATAACTGGATGTATTTTGGCATTTGTGGAGGCTAGGTTTTTTTTTTATGGAGCAGATTCAAGTGCATCAGTTTGATATTGTAGATTAAGATCAATTTGAGATAAGGTGTTGAGTTGTGAGGCTAAGGAAGCCTCACTTGATTCGGATGGTGTTTTGAGAATTTGAGGCTGAGTTTGTGTACCAAGAGTGGGTGATTGGATCATATTAATTTTAGAGGAGGCTCATTATTCCAGGTATTCTATCCACCTGAGACTGACCAAGATGTATCATGATTTGATGTTGCATTACTGGTGGGGTGGTATGAGGAAGGATGTAGCAGATTTTATAGCTCGTTGCCTTTTTTTTTCATAAGGTAACGACCATGCATTTAAGACCTGGTGGATTGCTTCAGAGATTACCCATTCTTGAGTAGAAATGGGAGCAGATTATCATAGATTTTATGATTGGATTACCTCATACTTCCCATAGATTTAATCGTGTTAGGGTCATCTTAGATCGATTGACCAAGTCCATGCATTTTCTTTCTATACAATTCTCTTATAGTACTGAGAGGCTGCTTGTATCTATATTCGTGAGATTATGTGACTTCATGGTGTGTTAGTGTTGATTATTTTAGATTAGGGTTTTGTGTTCACTTCATATTTTTGGAAGAAATTTTAGGATAAGTTGGATACTCGGGTTGACCATAGTACAATATTTCACCCCTAGAATGATGGCCAGTTAGAGAGGACTGTCTAGATTTTAGAGAATATGCTCCCTACTTATGTGATGAATTTTGGTGGCCAGTGGGAGCAGCATTTGGCCTTACCAGAGTGTGTCCATAATAACATCTACCATTTTAGTATCTATGTGTCTCCTTTTGAGGCATTGTATAGTAGACATTATTGCTCTCTAGTGGGTTGGTTTGATATTTTATAGGTGAGACCTTGAGGTACATACTTTCTTCATGAGTCTTTGGGAAGAGTCCGAATCATTTAGAATAGACTTAGAGTGGGCAGAAGTGTTATGCAGATCGTAGACATTGTTCCTTGAGATTTGGTATTGGTGATCATGCTTTCTTTTGAGTTTCACCCATGAAGGGTGTGATGAGGTTAGGGAAGGGTGGAAAGCTTAGCCCTAGGTATATTGGTCTATTTGAGATTCTTCAGACTGTTGGTGATGTGGCTTATGAGTTAGCATTACCTCTAGATTTATTTACTATTCATCTAGTTTTATATATTTCTATGCTTTACCATTATATTTCAAATGAGTCTTATGTGATTCGTTAGGAGTGGTTCAGTTTGATGAGTGGTTGTGTTTATTTGAGTAGTCCATCTCAATTTTGGTTAGGGATGTTAGATGGTTCTATTCTAGAGTTATCCATGTTGTTAATGTTCAGTAGTTACATCGACCTATAGATGGCTACTTGGTAGGTCAAGTCTGATATGTGTAGTTCTTATCCACAGCTATCTTAGGTTTTAGGTATTTCTTTTACCTTTAGTTTGAGGATGAACTAGATTTTTAGTGGTGGATGATGTAACAACTAAAATTTGATACAATATTTGAAATTTGTGATTTTATGTGATTTGACTATTTTACCTCTCTCCGTAGTTGCAATGTGGCATTTCTAGGGCATGGGATGATTGACACGATTTTCAATACATTTGGTACTATTTATCTGATATTATGTTTATTGGTGGCTTCGAGAGCCTTATTTTGGACTTCTATGATTATCTTTTGATCCATACGATGGATGATAGAATGAACTATGTCAGCAAATCTGGAATATGGATTTTAGGGTGGTAACATAGTTGGTGTGCTTTTATGGCTTTTAAATCTCATTTCGACCCTCAGTTTGGAATATTGTGATTTTGGATTTCGGGGGTTGACTTTGTGAAAATAACATCTTTTGAAATTCGAATATCACCATTGAGTTTAGAGCATCGAATTAGTATCCTTACATAGTTCGTTTGCGTATCTCAAATTTTGAACAAATCTCAAGCACCCCAT
Source organism: Capsicum annuum (assembly GCF_002878395.1). Classification (NCBI taxonomy): domain Eukaryota; kingdom Viridiplantae; phylum Streptophyta; class Magnoliopsida; order Solanales; family Solanaceae; genus Capsicum; species Capsicum annuum. Next base: position 104,150,094 of record NC_061120.1, on the reverse strand, counting down.
CAAAGTTTGTTTTGGACTTAGAAAATCTAGTGCACCAGGTTGCTAGTGCAACCTGAATCACAAAGGGTAAAACTCATTTGAGGAATGTACCTAGTATGATTATAAATAGCCCCTTTTTGCTCTATTTGCTTGTTTTTCATCTTGGCTCTGAGAGATAAACCCTAAAATAGTGTGAAGGCTTAAAAGTGAAGCTTGTGGGTGTTTGAGAAAATAGATTAACATCTATTTCTTGATTCTCTTACAGATTTAAGGTGAGAATTCACCCTTTTCTTTATCAAATTTCATGATTTATTATTTCGAAACCCCAAAACCTTAGTACTTGATTTATCCTAAATTTCTAAACCTTTTTACTTGAATAATGTTTTAATCCTATAATTACTAGTTTCCCCCAATTTCATCTTTAAAATAACTTTGATTCTTGATTTTAAAATGGATTTCAAAGGTTTTACCCAATAACTCTTAAAAATAGTTTTTCTTCGATTTGAACCTTAATTTTGATTCGCTTTGACTTGGGTTTTCATCTGTAGATCCCTAAAGGTATGGGGAACACATTTTTGAAGTAAAGTTATGATTTTTCCCTTCTTTTTTGAAACCTATTTTGTGGGTCCATTTTGACCCCAAACTAAAAGTAGGAAAAATAGGTATTGTTAGCCTTGTTTTGATGCATAGACTCTATATTTCTTAGTTTAAGTTGATTTCAAGACCATTAGTGAAAAGTAGGTCTTTGTGTTTGAATTGTTTCAGACTGATTTTGGCCTTCAAGGTACGCTATGGCTTATCTCTTTGGACTGGGTTGGGTAGTTAATTCATATACAAAATGCATGTTAAGGGGGCCTATAAGTGATATAATTATAGTTTTGAGATATTACATAATTTATGTAATAGTGTGGTGTCCTTTGCGATGTGGATATCCTGATATACTTGTGAATAATTTTATTGGGTTTTTTGAAATGCTTAATGTGGTACTGTTGGTGTATTGTGATATATTCAATCTTTATCGGCATACGAATCATGTGAAATTTCATGGATGGTGGGATATAATGAGTGGATATTGGCACACGTGGTTGTGGAATATATCATTGTGGCTGGCTATGAAAGTTTATCTTGTGGTTGGTTGTGGAAATATTCATTGTGATTGGTTGTGAGCATCTCATCCATCTATCATACTCATTCATGAAACAAATGGTAACACCGTGGCAACATTAGGGAAACACTAGCAACACCTTTTTATGACAAAAAATATGGCATCTTATAAAAACCTCCCTAAGAGATATGCTAAGAAGGAGATATGGATATATATATGGATTGTATATGGGTTGATGAACCCCCCATGGGTCCCACATCAGGAGGCTTACCTCCATGGATGTATACGGAGATTTTGTGACAACTTCGTGCATCATCATCATCATCATTATCATTGCTTTCATCATCATCTTATACATTACACTCGGTTTATTGTGTTTATGTTGTGATCGAATTGCCATATTGACTTGTCATATATCTATTTGATCTATCTTTCTTTATTTGTACTTTACAATATTGTATATACATGTTCTCCCTTGTTTCTACTTGTACGTGATATGATGTATACTTGTGTTCTATCTGGTTATTATTGTTGCAAATATATGTGATATATTAGAACTGTTGGTGCAAGCGGTGTGGCCTACCGCTATGGGACCTTTTTTTACTGTAGATGATGTGCCCTTTATGTGTATTTTGTATGTTTTATTATCTAGTTTGCTTGGTTGGCCTATGATATCTACTGAGTACAAGTGGATTGTACTCACACCTACTACTCTCTTTTGATGTAGGTCCTCGTACGAGTGTATCCCAGAATTGTTGATTTGGGCGATATTTGGTGCTTTTGAGTTAGAGATTATCTTTCCGGAGTCCGGATGTATTCTACTACCTTTCTTATAGACCATGTCTTTACTTTCATTTTAGAGACAGAGTTCCTCTTGTATTTGGACATCTAATGTATTTTTTTTGGATTCGAGTTGTCTAGATACGTTCTTGTACTATTGACATCAGGTTTTGAGAGTTATGCCTATATTATTTATTATATTCTTTTTGCGCTTATTATCTTATATGGTTCAACTTTATTTTAGAAGCCTTACATTGGGGGTATTTCTATCTTTTCCCTTTTTTGTGTATTAGTTTGGGTGATAGGCTTACTTGTCAAGGTACACCGCAACAAGTTTCATCATAACCCTTAATTTTGGGTCGTGACAATGTATGTGGTTGATGTCAAATTATAACCCAAGGGAGGTTGGGGTCGAATCCCACATGGCATAAGGTGTTAACTAAGTAGTATGCAGTTTGAATGACTATTAGTCGACAATTTCCATGGAATAGGGGTTTTTGCATTGAACGGTGAATGAATTATTATTCTTGTGTTAAACTGTAATGGTTAATCTTGTAATGTATGAACCAATGGAGAGAAAACAAATTAGGATTGTGTTCACCTTGGTATTCTATCTTTCTGGGTCATGTAAAATTTGAATATGCAACAACATATGTAATTATAAGGTAATCAATTTCAAATCTTCACCTAATTGTTTTCAAAACTACATAAATGATCTTCACCTTAATTCTATTGAATTTAAAGTGATGAGATTCTAATTCGATTGATTCCTCACGAGATTAATCTCGTTAAAGCATTAATCTTTCTTTAGAGGATAGAAACTCCAAATTTGTGTTACTAAAGCCTTTTCTTGATATTAACTTCTTGATTTAAGCAAGGTAATTTTAGGACTTATTCTAATGTTTGCAACCATTAGAAATTCGTCAAATCGAAGGGATTAGAAATATAATCAAAATGTTAATAAAAGTTCAATAACAGTGAACGTTAAAAGTAATTTTCCACCAAGGATCCCACAACCGTAGTTATAGGGTTTTTAGCCCCTCATGAAAATAAAAGAGATGAGACAACTAAATGTCATAATATAAAGAGTAAACCTCAGAAAAGGGAAATTCAAAATTCTACTCCATAGTTGAAGCCAAAAATCTTGTGTTTTTGCCCTATGAAAGTCGCATCTCTAGAGAAAATATACGTTACAAAAATCCAAGTATAGAAGATGCCTATTCTAAACACTAGACTAGATATTTATAGGCTCCAATAAAGTGGGAATTTGATATTCGAATTTGGTTTGCCACTTCACCTTTGATGGGTTATTTGATGGGTCGTCTGAGGTGTGACTGTTCTTCACCTAAGCCATCACCGGATCAGCTTGATGTCGATGGTAAGGGTGATGGTCCATCAGGGACCTGATATTCGATCAACTAGAATATCTCATACCTTCACTTCTTGAGTGGTTCTATTTCCATGCGATAGGCAGGAATGATGGTCTGTTGAGACCTGATGGCCCGTTATCTAGACCATCACCCAGCTTCAGCTTTCCATCCTGTCTGTTTTGTCTTGACAAAAGGTATGACGACCAATCAAGGGACTGGTAGTCAATCAAGGGAGCCGTCATACTATACTTGCAACATAATGTTCCTTTCATTTATATTATTAGGCTTATTTCCTAAGAACAAACATAAAGCGCTTGAAACATGAAATTATCCTTAGTTAAAGACACGAAAGTTGTCATTGTAAGCATGAAATTATCCTTAGTTAAAGACACAAAAGTTGTCATTGTAAGCCAGAATATCAACACCCTCAACTTAGAACGTCCGGTTGTCCTCAAGCAACTAAAACAACATAATATCATTCTAGCATCCAGATTTCAAAAGAATAAGCAGTCGTTGGATAACAAAATGGACCCATGACTTCGTTAGAAACATATGTATGAATTATTAATCAACCAATTGGTAGGGATCTGTGCTTGGCATTAAACTACAAATAATCATCATTACATACACTCAAGTTACCTAATCTAATAACTAGAAGTAGCAAGTATCATTCATATGCCCTTATAGTAAAGAAGTACCTTTCACACATAGAATTAAATTAGGAATTGTAATTCAAATCTCTCACTCTCACAAAAAACTTCAAATAATGCATATACAATACCATAAGCTTGCCTTTACCATTCCACAAGGTTTTATAGTTAGTTGGTAAGGATTACTATAGGACTTTATTCGGCTTGTAATGAAGGCTTACGTATAGGTAAAATATATTTAGGAATAGTGATTCAGCCCTCCTTGACATACATTATTCTATAAATCCACTTGTTTTTCAATTTTACCCTTATTCTCTTCATTACTTCGACAAATCCCTATTGATCAGTGTGCTACAATTCAAAGGATTTTTTATTGTATTTTTTAAAATTCTTCCTTATTTATGAGCACTTCTAGGATCTTCTTTATTTCACTCCTAATCTATTTATAACCTTCTTTACTTATTAAAATATTCTTCAACAGCCACCCTCAAGTTAGGAAATTTTCCTGAGTTAAGGTGCACGATGTCTAAGAAGGAACTGGAACCAAAATAGTGGTTAAATAATAGAGAAGAAAAGTTTATCAGTTGTTGAATAAAGAAGTTAATCAAGGTAACTATATGAACCATTCGGATAGTTCTTTTGGGCAAAGTGGACTAAGTTCAAAAAAGGTATGTGATCCCGTCCTATACAACCATCTAATCACCTAACAAAATAATACAAGCCAAATTGCCTCCAGACCTTTGGATGAGGTCTACGTATGATGCTCGAGGTGTTTGATGACATTTTATTACTATTAAAATATGCCACATGGATGAATATTACCCTTAAGTAGGGTCAAAGGACTTTGACGAGATCGATGGAGTGGAAAATGGGGCTCAAAAGCCCCTTGGAAAGGTAATGCGACCAAGGCAATTTGGATCTGCTTTTAATTTGCTCTAGCACTTCAGGAGAGGGTCAAATCATCCCCTATTTGGACTTTTCTTACATTTGGGTCACTTTTGGGCCCTAATAATGTAATATTTATCCAAGCTATAAATACTTGATAGTTAGGCTTATTTTTGTTAGTTTTTGTTGATTGATAATGATGAATTCATAAATCTCCATTGGTAGTGTTTGAGATCTTGGAAAAGTGAATTTTTATATTTGATTAGAAATTTTAATTGTAAGGAAGATTCAATCCCCTTTGTGGTCACGTAAGAGTTAGGTGCTATTTGGTAATCTTTAAGGGAAGTTTTTGGGTTTGATCACCCTTTGATTGCCCTTTGGTTATCATATTTGTGTCTATCTTTCTATCTTTGATATCCTATACCTTTATATTTACTTTACCATATTTATATTCGAGTCTTAGTGGAGATAATCGCATTATTTGGTATCAGAGCCGAGATTGATTTCATTCCTACGAAGTTAATCTTGGGTCTAGTCGTCTTGAAAATTTGAAAAATCACAAAAAAAGTCACTATTCACGTTTTTGTTCTTTGGTCAAATTTTTGAGTTTTTAATTTTTGTTTTTTCTTGTGTTTCTAGTGTTAGAATTTTTCTCTCTAACACTATACAAGTCTATAAATCAAATATTAATCAAATTGGAGCTTATTTGAGTGTTCTATCATTGTCGGAAGCTTATGTCAAAGAAGTTTGAAGTGAATTGAAAATCTAAAGATTTTGGTGAATAATTTTGATAAATTAATGATTGGAATGAGTTTAGAAGGCTAAGAAGTGCCTACGTTCAAAATTTTAACTCATTCCGAGCTAAGGAGAAAAAGTTGGAAAAGTTGGCGTTCTTGGAGAGATTGTTACCTTCATCTTGAAAGTTCATCCAAAATTGATTGTTTGACGCAAAATGAAGTAAGAAAAAGAGTGAACTTTTTCTACTAAAGCATCTCAAAATTATTTCAAGAATATTCCAAGAGAAATTGCAAAGAGGACCATAAGAAGCATTTTCGGCCATTTAGCAAGCAAGGGGCGGCCAACTTGCCTTGGACCTACGCCCAACCTTCTGTGTAGCTGCTCCTGAACTGCTGCAGAATTTCAAGGAAGTATCTAAGCTACTCACCTACTCCCAAAATATGTTGGACATGTGCCCAAGGTGCTCCGGCAGGTCAAGGCAGCCCACTTATGCGTTGGAGTGCCTTTGATATGCTCCCAAGGTGTTTAACACATCTCCAATGCATATCAAGCCTCTCAAACATCAAATTTAAGTTCTAAATTCATTATAACACTCCTAAACTCCAATTTTCTTAGGTTTTATTCCTTATTTCCATTCCTTGTTTCCTAAATTCAACTCTTGATTCTTAAAACTATCAACAACTAGTAATTCACCTTCTAAGTTAGATGATGAGTTCTTGAGTCCTATTTGTTTCAACGTTCCTTTTTTTTCAAGATTTTCTAGTTTTTAATTCATCATATATTTTTGACTCAAGTTCATACAATTTTTTCTTTGAATCATTTCAAACAAGAATCCACTCCGGCTGCAAAGTAGAGATTGACACCTTATGTCCATTGAAGTATAAGCAACTTTCAACATTCGCCGCTTCAATTATGAGAATCAAAAAGGTTAGACTATTACGAGTTTTGTTGATAAGCTTTACTACTAATCGTGTTTGTTAATTTTGTAGGTACAAGGTGATATAAGGAAGCATGTCTTGAATAGCCTCGGATAATTGTGACTAAGACATAGGAGACAATGATTGTAGTGAGATATCTATGGATACAAAGAAGATGGAGATTATGGGGGATATGAATATATCCATGATCAAGATATGGATAAAAATGAGGGATGCTACTTCTAATGAGAATATGAGATTGTGATGACCCAAGTTCTTATAGTGAGCATGGAGCTGATGAAAAGCCTTGTGATAGTTCTTGTGAGAGAGATGGAGAATGTGAGGAGTATTACACTTCCCCCTCCAAGCCTAGAGGTAACATAAGTTATAGCCTATTCATCTACAAATCTTATGACAGTCATGGTGAGAGTGCGTATGTGGATTATAAAGATTCATATTCCTCACCTTGTAGTACTTCTTATCAAAGTCAAAGTGATGTGAATGATTATACTAACTAGAGTAGAGGTTGCTCTATAGGAACAAAATATTGTACATCTCCAAAGCCGAAAGATGTTACATCTCAATCTTCTTGTTATAGTGCCCAAATGTGGAAATGGGACCCAAGGTCGATATGGAGGGTATAGTAAGAGTCAAGATCTTTCTACTCTCCCTATATTTATAAGAGAGTCGGGTCCTGAAGAATTTGGAATGGGAGTGTGAAAGGAGCTTCATGGATTATGACATGAGCAAAGTTGAAAAATCTATGTGTGAACTTAAACATATTAAAGGTTTGACACCGTTATAGTGGGAATCCATAAGGAAGTACGGCCAAACATGGAGTACCTTAAAAAAACTTGTGAGTAGTACCTATGTAACAAAAAGGGTATACCAAGCTTTATAATGTTGATCTAAGAAGAAATGCTCACTGGGGTTTTGGGATGCCTCTTTATGCTAGATGATTGGTGCTATAGAAATTACATTATTCCACATATGGTTGACCATCTAAGGATACCTCGAGAGCCTCTACTTTTTCCATAATCTTGGATGGGTATAGGGTTTCTAAGAGAGTGATGATTTTCTTCACCCAATATAGATACTATGAGGAGGTGTGGTGTGACATCTTTCCCTTAGAACATGGACATTTATTCTTGGGTGCCAATTGGTTTTCATAACATAAGGCTACAAATGTACAAAATCTATCCATTCTTCCTAAATCTCAAAAAGATGTGACCACTTACTTAGAGCCTAATGGTACCACTTACTATAAGCCTAAATAAATTAAGAGACAAAAGATTGAGAGGAGTAAGGGTGTGCAAGGTGACAACCTAAGAAAGGAAAAGGGATAGGTTGTAAGTAATGAAGTGAGAGGTTTCCAAACAAACTGAGCTGACATTGTCTGTCCTTCATTTAACAAAGACATGTGTGTAGATACCAACATGGAAATCGAAGGAGAACAGGAACCAAAAGAGAATATTCCCTTTAAAGATTTGATGAGGGCAATCTTAGATTCTTCTAGGGCTTATGAAGTACCTTCACACCAAGGAAAAGGAGAATATTCGCAAAAACTTTAAGGTAAAATAGCTAACTCTTACACTTTTGTACATGTGAATAATAATTGTATGGCTAGTAGAATATTAAGTGTGAGTAGTAGCTTATCTATATGTGAGGCTCATAATTCTTCAACTATTGTTAATGATGTACCCGTTGAGAATATGGAAACACTAGTTGATCCTCTTGATAACCTCATTGACTCTTCTAGTATGACCAATTTGAGTCCATCTAGTCTAGAAGCCAATATAATAAATGATGGTACATTGTCTTATGAAAATTGTTTTGACCAACTTGTGGGTGAAACTAGTATACCACTTGAGGATGATTGTGATATGATTAATGCACCTCAAGTGAGTGATGATGTTTAAAATATTGGTCAAGTAAATAGGATTGACCCTTTGAGCATGTCCTTTAGTGAATATCCTATTATTTGTTTTGTTCATAGGGATGATTATGTGCTTGAAACTTCTTCGAAACTTGATAGTTGTTTTATTAAGAGTGAAATTACAAGTTCTAATCCTTCTTCATGGATTGATCCTTCTCTCTTTATGTATAATATCGTGTTCAAAGATGGTACAATAACTTTTAGCGAACCTAGTAGTGTGAATAATATTGATGGTGAGCTCATCTTGAGGGATATAACCTATATGACAACCCACTATGGTGTGACTACATTCTGCCTAAAGATGGAAATTTTTTCCTTGAAGATAAGAGTAATCTTAAGGAAAAGAAATGTGAGGTTTTGAAAAGGAATAATCAATTGGGTGATGATAACTTTGATTCTTTTAATATTTAAGAAACCCAATTAGTGATTGTTCCTATGAAAATGCTTGTGGTTGTGATCCTTCGGAAGACACCCCACCCTTGTTTAATAATTATGAGGATGAATATTTTGATTCTTGTGATGACTTGAGTAATGATTCCTTTTATGTTAGTGGTAGTCTATATCTACTTGAGGATTCTTCCCTTGAAAGAGAAAGTATCAATTATTTAGAAACCGTTTCTTCTTCTACTTTGTGTGCTCCTATTGTTGATAATACTCATATTGATGATATTGAATCTAATAGTGAGTATATACATGAGGACACATTGGTTGAAGTTAACTTGAGTAATACCTTTCTCTACTTTTCATTTGCTTTTGATGTTACTTATCCTAGTGTGGAGAGTAATCTTTTGATTTGGGTGATGTGCTTGGGGGAAAGAAGTATTGTCTAGACCAATGTCTATGGCCACTCTATCCATTTGACCCCGGTGACAAATTTGAATGTGGTGATATCCACACACCCAACTTGATGCTTGGTGTAGTTGACAAGTAAAGTTTAAATGAGGATGTTGGAATCCTTCCATATGATGGAAAGTCTTTCTTGGGGATTTATAACCCACTTGATAGACCCATATTATGCATCGATCGCATTTCCAACAAAGATAAGCATTCATTGAAGAAGGGAATTAATGAAAAGATCCAAGAGAATTCAACATTGTTTACTTACAATCTTCAACAACATTTCATTACTTTTAGGTCAAGTAGAGAGTCTTCTCTTGAAAACACTTTGGATGGATCCATGCTTGTGATCTCCTTCTTCGTCAATTGTTTACAATTGGTAGCCTCTTTCTTAAGGGAATTTGTTTGAAAGGAAAATGTTATATGAGCTTAAATGTTTTGATTCCGTCCTCGTGTGCATTATGTGTTACATCTTTTGATCCAAATGGCCTTCTTGTAATTAATAGCACCATGCACTTGATTTCTTTCTATACTACCTCTTTGCTTATGATGATATCCATGCTGGTCTTGGATGTGCTTTATGTAGAGGTAGGGAATTGTTGGTTGGTCCACTTGTTTGAATGAAAATTCTATGGATCTTATGGACTTTAAAATCAATTGAGGCACCACTCTTGATGTGGTCTCTTAAAGAGGTGATGAAGCAATTATGTCTTATGGCACCTAACGTGAAGGTAGACTTACCTTTTAGATTTAATGATGCCATTATGACCTTTTTGGTTTCCTCAATTCTTGGTGATTCCCATAGACAACTCTTTTGTGCATTTTTCAATAAGTTTCTAATGTTTACCGTGAAGGATCCTTGGTTATATGTTAAGTGTGTTCAACCTTGGCATGATGCTATGATTATTTGTGCTAAACCTAACCCTCATGTTAGGAGGATGTTGTATTTTTTTCCTTACTTTGGTTTTTCAAGGTATGGATTCGAGGTCAAATCCTTTTCAATAAGGGGAGGATGATACAAGCCAAATTTCTTCCTTACCTTTGGATGAGAAACGAATGATACTAGAGGTTCTAGATGACTCCTTAGTGCTATTAAAAGAGGCCACATCGGTGAAGATTATCATTAAGGACGGTCAATGGACTTTGGCGACATAGAAGGAGTGTAAAACGGGGCTCGAAATCCCCTTGGAAGGGTCATGCGCCCAAGGCATTTTGGATTCACTTTTTATACGCTCTAGCATTTCAAGAGCAGGTTAAAACAGCCCCTATGGGACTTTTTTTATATTTAGGTCACTTTTGGCCCCTAATTATGTAATATTTATCCAAACTATAAGTACTTGGTAGCTAGGCTTATTTTAGTTAGTTTTTGTTGATTGATAATGATGAATTCATGAATATCCATTGGGAGTGTTTGAGAGCTTGGAAAAACAAATATTGATCTTTTATTAGAAACGTCCATTGTAAGGTAGATTCAATCCCCTCTGCGGTCACGTAAGAGTTAGGTGTTATTTGGTAATCTTTAATGGAGCTTTTTGGGTTTGATACACCCTTTGATTTCCCTTTGCTATCATATTTGTGTTTATATTTCTATCTTTTATATCTTATCCCTTTATCTTTACTTTTCCGCATTTATATTTGAGTCTTCGTAGTGAGAATTGTATCACAAAATGGACTGGTCAAGGTATAGATGCATACACCAAGTAAGAATTAAAACAAAATCCTTGGACACATAATATATTGAATGATACTCTTGCTGCCAGTTATTAGACTCATACTGAGCTTAAGCATGATTCACTTTATTTAGAGACTACTAATGCCAAGTACAGATCCACAACAGTTATTTACCAAAATGGAACCATATGAACAACCACAAATTTTTAATGGGTACTCATTTTCTTATATTCAGTACAACAAAAACCATTTATTCGTTCTCCTCTCTTTGCAAGCATAGTACATGAATAAGAATATCACACTAACAAAAATAGAAATACGAATCCTACACATGTCGGTTCTACTAGATAGCATATGATGGAAAAGAACATAGGCAACAAAAACTCTTGTGGTGATAGACTTACAAGTACCATACCCCATCAAAAAGAAAATGTATTATCCTCAATGCATAAACATTAAATGTACAAGGGATGGAATAGTTGTAAAACCCTTAGGATTAGGAATCTGGCAAGTCTTTAAAGTTTTAGTTGGCTTCAACTTTTGCAATAATGACCCTAGTGGTAGCCGGGGTGCTCAAATCAGTGACTTCATCATGCACGGGAGTAGGCATCAGTAACATCGGTGATGTAGACCTATCTACAGGTGCTGAACTGGTAGACACTCACGTTGCCTCATTATTTACTCTATTTACCCTAGCTTTCTTATCCTTCCATGGTTGCTTCAATGTTTTAATCATGGCTCTTTATTCATTTGTTTTATTTCTATGCCTTCTTTCTCTTGACCTCTTCTTTTCTCTAGTCTCATTATCCTTGCCTTTATCTTTCAATGGCTACCCTGCGAGATCAATTATGCCATTTTCATCCTCAACTATACAATTCGTGGATCAAATATGCCAGTGATGGTAATCCTTTTAAAGTTGGCAATGAGATATGAGAGAAAAGTACGGAAATGAAAAACTACACTAATATGTAGAAATGAAAAAATAATAAAGTATTGGATATGAAGAGATGATAGATAGATAGATAGATAGATATATAGATAGACAGACAGACAGACAGACAGATAGATAGATAGATAGGCACAAAAAGATAACAAAAGGGCAACCAAAGGGTGTATCAAACCCAAAGACCTCCCTTATTGATTGCGTACGAGCACCATGCTCTTACTTAGACCACAAAGGAACCAGATTCCCAAGCAACCAATGTTTTTAAATGGAAGATCAACGCAAGCAAATCCAAGCTTGCCACAGGCTAATCAAAGCTTGTCACTCACTCACAAAGGAGTAACCATTCATAATTCATCAAAAACTAAGGAAATAAAATTTCTAAGGTACCTATTTATAATATTTACCTTTTCACAAATAACCTATTACAAAAATAGCCCAAAAGTGGATATTTTGAAAATAACCCACAAAGGCTCTGTTTATTCCTTGTGCCATGGCTTTCCTCGGCTCCAATCTATCTTCCAAATATGACATTATTTAATTTGGATATCAAAGAAGGTCCTCCAAGAACATTATTGAATCCTTAGGGTGATCATGGCTTGGACCTCCTTGTGTTGGCCTCGAGTTGTGTGATCAAAACCGTTGACGTACATTTGGCTTGTATCATCCTCATCTTCTTGAAAAGTATTTGATGATGAATCCAAAAATTAAAAAAGAAGAGTATTGATAAACAAACACAATATCCTCATGGAATGAGGATTGGAGTTAGCACAATCAATCATAACATCATGCCAAGGTTGCACACACATAAGATATAACCAAGCATCAAAATGATAAATCAAGAGTGTGTAACCCTATTATATAGAAGCTACTTGTCCATTCAATAAATTTGGACAACGGGGAATGCTAAAGGAACCATGGTAATCGATTAACCACTCATAAAGGCTCACATGGGTGCCATGTATCAATAAGTACATAACCCCTATATATCCCTCATCTTTATTGGAGATTCTTCCCTTACACAACTTTGGTCCCTTAAGTAGTTAGAAATCTTCAACAAAGCTATTCGTCATGGGGATGGGTTCCAACAACCTCAACCATGGTTTACTTTTCATATTGAACAAGCACTAAGTAGGGTGAATAAGAACTATCACATTCCACATGGTCAAGGGGTCAAATAGGTAGAGTGACTATAGACATCGGTTAGGAATCACTCCTCTCCCATAAGAGTACCACCAATACAAAGAGTTATACTCTCTACACTAGCATAAGAATCATGAAAGGCAAATAGAGGGTCACTCCTATTCGATTGACCAACATTTTCAACATCATCACGCACTTTAGGTTCATTTACCACGTCACAAACATCCTCAAGTTATGGAATAGGTTCACATAAAAGTTAGTCTACATTATTTTCACAAGACAATGTACTATCACTCAACACAATGGCTTCAATACTAGGTGGACACAAATCGATCTTACTAGAAGATTCATTTAAGTCATCATTAGAATCAACTAGTATATCCACACTCTCAACTTGTACATTATCATCATGAAGTAAAAAGATATTAGGCTCATCTAAAGATAAGTTATCACTCACACTTAGTTGTCTACTAGCCTCACAATGATCTTTCACTTTTACTAGAGTACAAGAGTTAGAATGGTTACCTTGAAGTTATTTTGGAGCATGTCTTCTCAAGAGATCTTGAATTTTGGATTTACGATAGTTTAGACGATCTATCATGTTATCCATCTTCCCACATATGTTATCTATCTTACATTTGAGATCTTCAAGGGTTGCTAAGATAGCATTGGAGGTTTTGTCATAAATGGCACCGAATAAAAGAAATAGTAAACAAAAAACCAAGTTTAGGATAAGAAATCAACCTCACAAGATTTTGAAGTTCACACCTTTGTTTTTCTCTCAATTAGTGTCACAAGCGTTGATAAATCATTTATACTTAAGGAGTTTGCTTGGTACCAATTATGGCTTGAGGCCGGAATAAATTCTTGTTTGAAAGGATGAAAACAAAAATCACCTGAGGACTTGAATCAGGGAATCACTAAAAATTTTAAAAGAGAAAAGCTTAAAATAAATTAGACGATAAAAAAATGGAACTCAACAACTAATCAATCAACTTAGTAGATAAATTACTAGTTGATGAGTAGTTTAAGAATCAAATATGAGTTTAGGAATCAAGAAAATGAAAATAAGGAATAAAAGAGTGAGAGATAGAGTAATTTAAATGTTGAAATTCATTTGTAAGCTTGAATTTGAGGCTTGAAACTCAATCTGCATTTGGGAGGGGTTGTCTACATTGGACAACCTGCTTTATCATGTGGAATGTAGGTGCAAGGTAGACTAGATGCAGGTGATACTAGTTTGAAGTGACCTTGACATGTTTTAGCAGGTTGGGCGCATTCCAAGGCACCTCCAAGGCAGATGGCCCGAAATTGAGCTTGTACAGGGCCAAAAATACCCTTTGAAATAGTTAAAATACCCTTCAGTGGTCCCCCTTTTGTACTCATCTCTTGGAATATCCTTGGGATATTTGGAGATGCCCTAATACAAATAATTTTCCATACCTTTTCTTTATTCTTGATAGATCAAACAACCAATGTTATCTGAAAATTCGTCTTGAAGATAACAATTCCTTCAAGAATCCCAAGAACACCAACTTTTCCAACTTTTTCTCCTTAGCTTGGAATGAGTTGAAATTTAGAACCTAAGCATTTTTCAACATTCTAAATGTATTCCCAACATTATTTTGCTCAAATTCTTCACCAAAAACTTCATATCTTAAAACCAACTCCAAAATCTTTAACCCAAGCTTTAAATAAGGATAAAACACTCAATAATGCTCTGATTTAGCTCAAATTTAATTTTTGGACTCTAATAGTGATAGGGAACTCAAATCTAACAATAGAAACACAAGAAAAAAATCAAAGTCAATAACTCAAAAATTGACCTAAGACCAAAAACTTGAATAGTAAATTTTTGGGATTTTTGATTTTTTAAGACGACTAGACCCAAAATTGACTTTGTAGGAATGAAATCAAGCTTATTCTAATACAAAATGATACAAGAGCAAAGTACAAAAATGAAAAACTTTACTAAGATAAGAAAATGAATGAAAAATAAAGTAATGGATAGGAAGAGAAGATAAATAGATCGACATAAGAAGATAACAAAAGGGCAACCAAAGGGTGTATCAAACCGAAAAACCTCCCTTATTGATTACCTATGAGCACCTATCTCTTACGTAGACCACAGGGGAATTAGATTCCTAAGCAACCAACATTTCTAAATGAAAGATCAGCATAAGCTAATCCAATCTTGCCACTCACTCATAAAGGAAGTAATCATTCATAATTCATCACTTGGGCAATGATTTGTTAGCATAACTATCCATACTAAGAAAATTTTGTAAAAACTTATCTTTTTCATGATAGTTCTCTAGATGGTTCATTGGCTGACTGAGGGTTTGTCGGTCCATAGCCATAATAGGTCATGTTAATATGTTAGGCGGCGGTTGGATTAACGACCATCACGTATGCAATGGTCTATCAATAAAATCTCCAAGCCTAATAGATTTTAACAATTTTTTGGCATATTATCGAGCACTTGATGGGTGACCTTATTTCTTGAACAATGTTTGAATGGGCTATGGAATTGTACAATGACCTAAACTTTGATGAAATATGTAAAATATGTGTTTTTGCATGATTTGACAATTTTACCCCTCCTTATAGTTGCATTGTGGTATTTATGAGGTATGGGGGTGGTTGGTATAGTTTTTGGTGCATTTTGGTGCCATTTATGTGATTTTGTGGTTTTTGGCAACTTTGAGAGCCTTATAATTAATTTCAGTTGATATCTTTGTATCTGTGTGATAGATGGTAGAACGGACTATGCGAGTAGATTAAGAACGTCGATATTAGGGTGATAACATGGTTGGTGAGGCTTCATGGCTATTAAACCTCATTTCGACCCTCGATTTAAAGAATTATGAATTTGGGTTTTGGTGGTCAACTTTGTGAAAAAGATGTCTTTTTGAAAATTTGATATTGCCATTGATTCAAGAGCATCAAATTTGATAGGGTAGCCTAGTCTTTTGGGTTCAAGGGATTTTGGATAAATCTCGAGGGGCCCATAGAGACTTGGAAAATTACCAAGTCCCCAGCTGGTTCACCCATTTACTGGTGCACTGCGATCATAAGCCTAGGGTCGCGATCAAGATTGCATGTGATCACGATACCTCTATCAAGAAAGGTACTGTGATCACGATCCTGGTCCGTGATCGGGAGTACTAGTACATATATACAATCGTATTTTTGCCATTTTCACTATTTTGAGACTTGGATTTTAGGGTTTCATGATTTTGAGCTATTTTCTTCACTTCTAAGATTGGGTAAGCTACATTACACTCACTTCAACTAATTTCTTCTATCTTTAACATTAAATTCTTGTTTTAAACATGGATTAAGTATGAAATTTGGGGACTTTGGTCTGTAAGGCCTAATAAGTGTATTTCAACAATTTAAATCCCAATTTTACTCCTTTTTCACTTGAATGAGTTTCTAACCCTATAATTATCCATTTTTGATCTATTTCACCTTTAAAACAACTTCGATTCACGATTTATAAATGATTTTGAAGACTTTACCTGGTAAAATTTAAAAATAATTTTTTTCTAATTTGGATCTTGTTTTTAACTTTTTTTTTTTGGGTTTTCATCTGTAGACTCCAAAAAATATGGGGAACATATTTTTGAAACTAAGTAACAATTTATCCCTTCTTTTTCCAAAAACCCATTTCAAGGGTCCATTTTGACCCCGACTTAAAATGAGGCAATATGGGTATCATTAGCTTTATTTTGATATGTAGATTCTATATTTTGATGTTTTATTTGATTTTAGGTCTATTTGTGATGATTAGGGCTTTAGGATTAAAGTGTTCCAAATTAATTTTTGACCTTCGAGGTAGGTTATGGCTTAATTCTTTCACACTGACCTGGGTAGTTACTTTGTATACAAAATCATATTAAGGGTGTGGTAACTAATCATGAAAAATGGCTATATTATTGTGTTGTGACCATGTGGGGACTATATATGATGTAATTGGTGGATTTGATATATTATATGCTATATGTGATCATGTAGGGTCCTATGTGATGTTGATAGCCTGTGTACATGAGAAGAATTGTGTTTTGTTTGTTGAAAAGCATATTGTGGTACTAATTATGTATTTTGATGTATTCATACTCTATTGGTATATGGATCATGTTGGATTTCATGAATGGTTGAAAATACTGAGTGGACATTTGGCTCACGTGATGGTATATTATGGTTAGTTGTAAAAATACTAATTGTGGTTGGTTGTGGAAATACTCATTTTTGTTGATTGTGAGCACTGCATCCTCATACTCATTCATGAAACAATGGTACAACCGTAGAAATATTGAGCAACACTAGCAACATCTTTTTATGATAAAAATATGATATCTTATAAAACCCTTCCCGAGGGATGTATTGGGGAAGAGTTATGGATATATAGATTGTATACAGGTTGACGAACCCCTCCATGAGTGCTACATTGAGAAGATTTAGCTTCGTAGATATATATGAAGATTATGCAAAGGTATCATGGGTTGTGCGACAACCTCGTGCATCATCATCATCATCATTCTTATTGTATTTACTTCATTATGCATGTGCTGTAATTGTATTTCTATCTTAGTTTATCACTTACCTAATTATTCTATCTTTCTTTACTTATAGTTGATAATCTTGAATATGTTTCTCTTCCTTGTCCAGCTTGTCTGTGATTCACTGTATATTTGTGATACTTGTCTAGTGTTGTTGCAATATATGAGATATATTAGAACTGTTTGTGCAAGTGGTGTGGGCTACCACTCTGGGACATTTTCTGGTTGCAGGTGATGTGCCCTCAGTGTATTTTGTATGCTTAATTTTCTTCTTTGCTTGGCCAGCCTATGATACCTACTAAGTACAAGTGGATCGTACTCACTCCTACTGTGCCTTTTCGATGCATATTAAGGTTTGGTTATGCCCCATGCTGCTTGATTCAAGCAATATTTAGAGCTCTCAAGGTAGTAGTCAATTTTTAGGCATTTAGATGTCTTCTACAACCTTTTCCTTATCATACTACGTCTTTACTGGTATTGCAGAAATAAGGTTTATCCGTTGTGGACTTCTTATGCATTTTATTTGGATTTGAGTTGTACAAGATATGATTTTACACTATTGACATCAGGATTTAGGAGTTATGGTATCGTTATTGGCTATGTTCCTTTCCACATTTATTATACTTATATGGTTTGGCTTTATTCTAGAAGCCTTACATTTGGATTTGAGTATTACTTCCTTTTTGTAGCTGTTTTTGTGATAGGATTACTTTTCAAGATTTGCCACGACAAGTGCCATCATGACCCTTGCATTTTGCATCATGACAAATTGGTATTAGATCAGCCAAGTTCATTGGTCTCAATGGTGTAATAACGGGATGTCTTATATAGTCTCATGGATTGGTACTAATGTGAAATAAGAAAATAGAAGCAAGATAGGAATTAAAGATACAAAATAAAGAAAGATAGACACAATTAGTGTAACAACCCGAGACTAACCCTAGTCATTACATGGTGCTTACAGTCCCGAGGGACCACAAGCTAACCCATGAGCTGGTACATACTAAGAGCATTGGATAATATAATCATGAATTTGTGGAAGAATAACTGAAGTGCCATGAGGTTTTAAATATCAGAATTAAAACTAAAATATGAATCTAGGAAAATGATTGTTTGAATCTGATAAAGTACTGATAAACTGGACAACTAACTAACTGTAAGGTCTGAAAAGCCTCTAAGACTGACTGACTGAGAGTTGATGGGACAATCCCCCAACTAACTCTGCTGACTACTGAACTAAAGACATGAAATAATATAGTTTGTCCTTGGGTGATGAGGACTCACCACTGCTACTGTACTGCCGAGAATATGAGGGACTAAGTGCGATCCGGGAAGTGAGCGACAGCACCTATGATAAAGAAAGGTATATGATTAGTACTTTGAATGTAATGGTATGCTAAATTAGGTAGGCTAACATGAAAGGTTTCATAAATAGGAGTAATGATCTATCTGAATATACATATAAAACACGGAATACTGAATAGAGAGCATGAAATCTGTAGATACTGAACATACATGAAAGTCTATAAAATACTGAAAATACATGAAAATCTGTAGGCACTGTGGATGCATGACCAAGCATATGACATAAACTGGATGAAATCTGCAAACTGAAATACTAAAGAAAACTAAAATTTGTACGCTTTGGCCAAGCAATACTAAGACTGAAGAACTAAACTAGAACTGTGACTGAGACTATATCTGAGAATATGGGAGGTATCATCTAATCGACATTCCCTAATCTGAGAAAATTGGGTTCCAACTTGTAATCCCAGTTAGAAGGGTGTTAATACCATGTCACGGGTACTAACGCTGGCTGTGTGGATCCACTAAACTGATATCATGTCCAAAGGAATAAAGGTGTCAAGCCTGAACTGACAGGTGACCCCTACGAGATAGTCAAGCCTAATCTGACGGGTGACTACTCATATCCTACACTGGCTACGTAGTTCTGGAGTATAGGGACTATTACTAACAACTCTACCTATCTGACGGGGAAGCCGCCATCCCTACCCTCGCTTGGTGCTAAATCCTACTCCCAACTAAATGACATTGAAATGCTAGACTATTCTGAGTTTAACTGACTATTCTGATAATGCTCATGTTATAATCTGAAGTTATTTTGAAGATACTGAGACAACATTAAGTAAACAGCTATGGTTTCGGGTATTCAATACCCCCAGGACTCAAAATAATAGTAGTAGCATGACACTAAAACATTGAAGGGCATAGCATGAAAACTCTTATTAAATCTATTACTCTTGTAGGCATTTATCAAACACTTATAGTTCATGGTTTAAAATAATCATAGGATTACTAAAGGATCGGCATAATTGACATGAAATTATCATGGAAAACACTAATTCATGATTTAATTTAATAAATGATAACACTAAAACATGAGGAATCGAACAACAACAATAACTTCATTAAAACATGGTATTAAATCAAAGTTCATGGAGATTAATGGATGAAATAATGATTTAAAATCAAATAACTTAAAAAAATCATAACTTTATAATTAAAATGGTTACTTAGGCTCCATGGATGAACGTCTAACATACCTTAACGGATGAATTTCTTGAAGTTCTTGGGAGAATTCTTGAGATTGCTCTTGGTTTCTTGAGAGTTAGGGTTTGTAATTTAGAGAGAAAGCTCTTGAATTTTGGGGGAAATTAATAAAGAATGAAATTTTAAAACATTTTTAGGGCTTAAGTATTCCATCTGGGAGGATTAAAATAATGGGGTAAGACTGTTTTAACCCTGGATTAAATATTAGATTTTCATAAAAAATTTCCAATTAAGGCCCCTGGAGCGATGCGGTGCTATTGCGTCGTGTCACTGGAAACTGAAAACTGAGAAACTAGTTTGTGGCGTGATGCAGGGAAATCGCGGTCCTTTACTGATTGGGACCTGGAAGTTCTCTGCAATGTGGTGGCATCGCGCTGCAACACTGGAAAATTACAAATGCAAAATTAGCCTATGGTGCGACGCGCCAAAATCGCGATACCTCACTGGAAATTGACAATTGCTATTTTTACTCTCTCCGTGACGCTTTGATGGGTAAAATGACAGTGTTTAACACCTGAAACTTAAAATTGCCATAACTTCTTACTCGATTATCGGATTTGGGCGAATTTTATATCGTTAGAAAGCTAATTCAATTTCCTACGCAATGGCAGGCTCTAAACTGAAAATAATGAGCATTTCAAAAATTTTATATATGAATACTTATGCACTGGGACTTAGATTATGCTAGGAAAATATGAGGTGTTACAATTAGATGAAAACAATCAAAAGATGTAATGGTGAAACTAACCAAAGCACCCCTTAATTGGGAACTAAAAGCACCTAATCAATTAGAATCCTCAAGAAGGTAGTAACCTTGCAAATACTAGGACAATTGTTGAAAATCAACAAAGGGTTTTCAAGCTGTCAAAGGAGGCATAAATATTCAATATTCCAAAACTAGTAGTTCAACCCTAATAGCTAACTATTTATACTAAGGGCTAAAAGAAATAAAGAAAAGCCAAATTTCCCTTCATGTAAATTTCAAGCTAATTTAAAGGTATACACTTGGAATATTAATTATATTTAAGTCATCCATATTGGAATCTTCCAAAGATTCTATCTTCATCCATAAAGCTTGAAACTATTGATGGTCCTTAGCATGACTTCTTGTGAAAGGCCTTCTTAATAGCATCACTTTGATGTACATCACTCTCCCCTTCTTTAAAAGAATCCGTCCTCAAATTCGCCAATGCTACATCAAAAATAGATAAATCACCAATATTAAAACATTATCAACCAAATACTTACTTGGTAAGTCCACTTTGTATGCATTATCTCCAATCTTCTCAAGCACTTGAAAAGGTCCATCTCCTCTTGGCGTAAGCTTGTTCTTCCTTTTTCTTGGAAACCTCTCTTTTCTAAAGTGAACCCATACCCAATCACCGGGTACAACGGTAACTTTTTTTGTCCTTTGTTGGCTCTTTTGGTTGTATATTTGTTGGCCTTCTCAATTCGCATTCTTACTTTCTCATGGATGCTCTTCATAGCTTTTGCCTTAGCTTTTGCATCTACCCTCACAATAACATCTTTGGGCAAAAGAGTTAAATCTAATGGAGTCAAGGGATTAAAACCATAAACACACTCAAAAGGGGTTATACCAATAGATCTATGAATTATTCTATTATATGCAAACTCAAACAATGGCAATTGATCCTCCCAAGAAGTTAACTTTTCTTTAACCATAGCTCTAAGCATGTTACCTAAAGTTCTATCAACCACCTTGGTTTTACCATCCATTTGAGGATGACAAAAAGTAGAAAATAGCAATTTGGTTCCCGAATTTCCCCACAAACACCTTCAAAAATGACTTTGAATCTCTATCACTAAAAATTATTTGTCGAACTCCATACAATTTCATCACATTATAGACAAATAAAGTAGCAACATGAGATGCATCATCACTTTTATGACAAGAAATAAAGTGAGCCATTTTTGAAAATCTATCCACAACAACAAAGATGCTATTCTTACCTTTTCTAGTCCTAGGAAGACTAACAACAAAATCCATGAAAATATCTAGACAAAGACCGATAGGAATAGGCAAAGGGGTATATATACCATGGGGTTGGGTACAAGATTTAGCATGCTTACAATCCAAATACCTAGAATAAATTCTTTCCACATCTCTTATCATTTTAGGCCAAAAGAAATGTTCACTAAGAATAGATAAGGTTTTTGACACTCCAAAATGACCCATCAAACCTCCATTGTGTGTTTCTTTCACCAATAACTCTCTCCATGGAGACATAGGCACACAAAGTTTTCCATTTCTAAACAAGTAGCCCTCCTTCAACTCAAATCTGGGAGTTCTAACTTTATTTCTCTCCTTAATAACTTGCAAACACCTACTCAAGCTCACTTGACACTCTCCAAAAACTTTTCCAAAATCATCATCATTGGAATATAAATCCTTCAAACTCTCAAAACCCAACAACCTAGAAGTCAAGGTATTCATCAATTCATATCTTCTAGATAAAGCATCCGCCACAATATTCTCTTTACCTTGCTTATAATTAATCACATATAGAAAAGACTCAATGAAATCTATCCACTTGGAATGTATCTTATTATGCTTATTTTGGACTCTAATATGCTTCAAAGCCTCATGATCGGTTCTAATCACAAACTCTTTATTCCATAAATAATGATGCTAATTTGCTAAAGCTCTTACTAAGGCGTATAGTTCCTTGTCATAGGTAGGATATTGCAATGGAGCTCCTCTTAATTTCTCACTAAAGTAAGCTATGGGTTTCCCTTCTTGCATCAAGATCTCAAAAATGCCTACTCCACTAATATTACACTCAATTTCAAACATCTTCTCAAAGTTGGGAAGTTGAAGTAATGGAGTGGAACTAAGTTTTTCTTTCAAGATTCTAAAGTCTTCCTTTTGTTTTATACACTAAATGAAAGACTTATCCTTATTAATGACCTCGGTTAGAGGAGCGGCTAACGAACTAAAACCCTTCACAAATATCCTATAAAAACTTGCCAACCCATGGAAGCTTCTAACATCACTAATGGACTTAGGAGTTGGCCAACTTCTAATAGCCTCTACCTTTTCATCATCCACCTTAACTCCTCTTGAACTTACAACAAAGCCAAGAAAAACAACACGGTCCACATAAAAAGAACATTTTTTTAAATTCATATATAATTTTTCATTTCTCAACATATCAAATATCATTCTCAAATATTGCACATGATCATCCAAACACTTGCTATAAACTAAATATCATCAAAATAGCACATAAAAAAATTATTAATATATGACTTAAGCATATGGTTCATTAATCGCATAAAAGTGCTTGGTGCATTGGTTAGCCCAAAAGGCATCACCATCCACTTATATAATCCAAATTTAGTTTTGAAAGTGGTTTTCTATTTATCTCTGGATTTCATGCGAATTTGATGGTATCTGCTTCTCAAATCAATTTTAGAGAATAGGGTAGAACCACATAATTCATCTAGCATATTATCAAGTCTAGGAATGGGATGTCGATATTTTACCATAATTTTATTAATGGCATAGCAATCTACACACATCCTTGAAGTCCCATTCTTCTTGGGTCCTAGAATTACGAACACCGCACATGGACTTAAACTTTCTCTCACCAAACCTTTATTCACAAGTTCCTCAACTTGTCTTTGCAATTCTTTGGTCTCTTGAGGATTGCTCCTATAAGCCGCTTTGTTGGGTATTTAGGAACCCGGCAAGAAGTCAATTTCATGCGTTATTCCTTTCAAAGGAGGCAACCTACTTGGTATTTCTTTCAGAAATAGATCTCCATAATATTAAAATAAAGAAGATACAACACTTGGCAAAGAGAAAGAGGTTAGTTCATTGTTATCAAGGAAAGAATAAACTTTTAGTTTAATAAATATAACTTGAGTAGCATCCTTAATGTTTAGCTCTTTCATGCTCTCTTGATTTTTCAAAATCATGCACATTTTCTCTCTTTTTTGATTTTTTTGTTTTTCTTGATCACCTCTTTTTTTTGTAATTACTCATTCTTACTTGAACTCTCAACCTCTCATTTTTCCTCTCTTGAGTTGTCATTTTTCGCTCCCTTACTCCTCTCTTTCTTTTCTCTCTCAATTATTTATTTCAACTCTCCTATTTTTCTATATTCCTCACTCACATTAAAAGGAGAAAGTGAATTAAGAATGTTCTTTTACCCATCCTTAACAAATGCATATTTATTTGACCTCCCATCATGTTTAGTCCCCACATCATATTCCCATGGCCTTCCCAACAATAAATGACAAGCTTGCATTGGTACAACATCACAAAGCAATTCATCATGATAACTTCCAACCTTAAATTTATCAACACTCTCTTGGTCACCTTGAGTTTACCACATTCGTTGAGCCATTGTAATCTATAAGGTAATGGATGCCTTCTTGTCAAAAGTTTCAATTGCTTGACCATAGATACACTAGTAACATTGACACAACTTTCACTATCAATGATAAAGAAACATAATTGATCTTAAACTCTACACCAAATTTGATAACTAAACAAAGCTATAACCAAAACTAAAGACTAAAGAAGCAAAAATCAGAAACTAAAGAAAGGAAGATGAAGAAGAAGAACACAAATAGAAGATTCAAAAAAAGGATAGGTAATAAGACATTTACCAACATTCATGAGAAGCACAAAAGTGTATATAAAACACTTAAACACAAATCACCAACGTTGATTACACCTCACTCTTAGGTAGACACAAAGGGAGTCACCTTCCCCAAGAACCAACCTTTTTTGCTAATTTGTTAACACAAGTGAAATCCATAACTTAGTATTAACCCTAGTTTTTGATTCTCTCTCTAGGAGAAGAAGAAGACTACAATTTAGAAGTAACTCATTTCAAATTTCCAAACACTAATGAAAATAAGATCTAAAAGGTCTATTTATACTATTACAAGATAATGACTAAAATACCCTTAATGAAGGGTGCTCCTTTGGAGTGTAAAAAGAGAGAACCAAAAAAAGTCCATGCCCTTAGTTTAAGGAGCCCATGTAGTGTAAGGAATGCAAGGCTTTCAAGGCTCCTTATCTTCACATTTAAGAAAGTACATTCCCTTGGTTGAAGGCATCATGCTCTCATAAGCTCCTATTTGCATGTTTAAGGCTTAAAGAGGCTCTAAAAGGTCTTCAATCCGAAACTTGAACCTTTGACAATACCCTGTACTCTTTGGGATCTTCATGCTTGTATCATCCTCTCCATCTTGAGAGGAATTTTTCCTCAAATTCACATCTTGCTAAACCAAAGAGAGAAGAAAACAAGCACACAATCCTCTTGGTAGAAGGGTTAGCATTAGTACCACAATTATATCATCACTCCAAGGTGGTTCACGCTTAACACACATCCATGTATCCTTGATATTTGACATGAAATGCTTGGCATAAAGGATACAAAGGAAGTGAATGGAATCAACATCAAAAGTTAATGAGCATGAAATGAAACTACACCTCCCATATCCCACAAGTACACCGGGATCAAATGGAAGTAGTAGACTAGGGTCTAAATCTAGATGAGCCATTTTTTCACTAGTCTATCACGCCTAGGGGGTACATATTTGAAATAAAACCAGAAATCACTTGTTTTTTCCATGAAACACTTAGTATACGTATCACAAAGGATAGATCTAAGGCAAATATCAAAGGAAATAAGCACAAGCTGAGGCAATCCCTTCTACACCCTACTAGTGTTTTGAGATCAAATGGATGATGCAACCAAGGGTATACCAAGATTAACCCATCCCTTTGCTAGGCTATAATACTCATAGTCAATTAAGACAATCACCCTTAAGAGAAGGCTATCATTCAATACCAAAGAGTTATGGCCTATAAGTCTTCTCCTAAGAACAAACACACCTTTATTCACTAGTTTCCCAAACACACAATCATTATGAACAAGGCAAATGGCACGGTTTTCATCATATAAGCTCAAAGGGTTATGTTCTATATCATGATCAATATTACAAGAATGAGCATCAACTTAAGGATCTTTAATCTCATCACTCACATAATCAAGTAGTAAACCACCCTTAAAAACAAATTGAGCATTAGGTACAATAATTGTACTACCAATGAAAGATTCATGCTTTTCCACACTAGGTAAACCTGCAATCACATCACTTTGGCTACTAATAGCCACATCAAAACATTTTAGACTTGAGGGAGTGTAGAGGGTAACAATTTTACCTTGGGTTATACTAGGGCAGACCATTTGCCTTAAACTTTTGGCCAAGAGTGCATTTGGAATACCAATATGTTTAGGAGGGAATTCTTTTGGATTCTCCTTTGAAATTATATCTTCTTGTACCTGCACATATGAAGAATCAATGCTAGGAAAAATTCTAGAATTTGGGTTAGTGACTAGCAAGGATTCTTTGTGGACAAGATCCACAATCAAGCATTCCTTTCCCCTTCCAACTTCACAACCCATGGTTTTCCTTTTTTCTTCACATCCTTCTTGTATCTCACTACTAAGCTTCTGTCCATATTAAATCTTGGACTCATTCTCCTTGCATCCTAACTCTCCATATTGATTTTGGGTTAGTGTAGCTTGGGAAGGTGACATTGGATTTTTGGAAATGTAGGGCCTTTGGACTTGAGGTGTTTGGACTTATGAAGGGTAAGTCCTTTGGTCAAGTGAGTTTGGAGATTGGTAGTTTGGATTTTGAGAAGGCTTTAGTGGGCATAGTCTATCAACACACGCTTTCATTCTAATCTCACCACCCTTGATTGAAGCCATATCTTCCTTCATTGAACCCACATCACCTTTCAAAGATCCCATAACTCCTTTCAAAGAACCCACAACACCTTTCAAATATCCTACATCACCTTTCAACTCACCTATGTCCATACCGAACCTTGCCAATTCATGGGATATGGCCTCAAGTTAGGCCATTATGATGCCACTAACATCATTGTCAATTGAATGAGCACTTGAAACCTCGGGTTCCATGATTAAAGTACCTAAATAATAAGCAAAACAGCAAAGGAAATACCTACAAAACAAACAAATAAGTTAGTCCAAAATAGAGCCTTGCCACTCTCACACTCAGTTCTTAGCTAACATTTGGTCTCACAAGTGTTGAAATCTTGGACTGTACATGGAAAGTGAATGAGGGATGAATCTACTTTGGCCCGGAATCTATTTTTGTTTGATGTGACTCAAATAAAAATGATGTAAGGACTTGAACCAACAAATTACTATGACTTTAAAATGAGAAAAGCACACAAAAAGCGAAGACACGAATAAACGGACTCAAGACTAATTATCAACGTAGAAGGTACTTACCAGTTTGCTAATTAGTAATAGAGTTTAAGACAAAAGAACTATAATAAAAAATTAGAAACTATGAAATCTTGTTTAGAGCTTAATTAGGTTGATCAACTAATGATGATGTGGCACAATGTGATTGGATGATAATTTGCAAATTTTTTTGTGGTCTTCACTTTGATTTTTGGCCAATCTTCAATCCCAAGAGTGTATATTCAGTTTGGGGGAGGGGGGAATTTTAAAGTTTTTGGAGTCTTTTCAAGCTTCAAATGAATTTGAATTTAATTGGTCCCCGCTTGTACTTGCACTTGTACTTGATTATTTCTTTCCTTTTATTGTTTTCTTTCTTTTAGATGACTAGTAAGGTGCTTGAAAATTTCCTTAAACAAGTACTACACTCTTTTCTTCTTTTTCAAGATCAAACACCCACTTTTGAATATTCTTCCTCAACAAGATATGAAGATGAGGAAGAACACCAAGAACATTCAAGTGTTGACCAACGTTGACCACTAGGCAAATGACCTCCAAATTAAAATTTTCTTGAAGATCTAAGGTCACTTTGCCAACCCAAACATAAATATCACAGAATTAGTCCAAAATGTCACAACCACAATAACCCAAAACATGACCCCACCCTCAAATAGCTCCAAAAACAAGTTGAACAATGGTGGATGGTTCAAAATACCTCTAATTTAGCTCAAATCTTAGATCTAGACTCTATTAGTTCTAGGAAACAAGGATCTAGCACTAGAAACTCACAAAACAAATAAAAACAAAGTAGATCTAAGTATCAAAAAATTGTCAAAACACAAAAATAGGTTAACAAATTTTTAGTGAGATTTTTTGTTTTCTACACTCTTTTTTGTTGATTTTCTTCAAGGTAATCAATAATCCAAGACTTAGAGTTGTGGGAACAACTCTAAAATATGGCTTTGATACCAAATGATAATTAAAATAAATATATAACTAAAATTAAAGACTAAAGAAGCAAAAATCAGTAACTATAGAAAGGGAGATGAAGAAGAAGAACACAAATAGAAGATTCAAAAAAAAAAGATAGGTAACAAGACATTCACCAACATTTATGAGAGGCATTAAAGTGTATATTAAACACTTAAACACAAATAACCACCATTGATTACACCTGACTCTTTGGTAGAAACAAAGGGAGTCACCTTCCCCAAGCACCAACCTTTCTTGCCAATGTGTCAACACAAGTGAAATTCATCACTTAGTATTAACACTAGTTTCGGATTCTCTCTCTAGGAGAATAAGAAGACTACAATTTAGAAGTAACTTATTTCAAATGTCCAAAAACTAATGAAAATAAGATCTAAAAGGTCTATTTATACTATTACAAGATAATGACTAAAATACCCTTTATGAAGAAAGATATTTTGGAGTGTAAGAAAAGAGATCAAAAAGACCTCCATGACCTTAGTTGAAGGCTCCCATTTTGTGTAAGGAATGAAAGGATTCAAGGCTTCTCCTCTTCACATTTAAGCAAGTACACTCCCTTAGTTGAAGGCATCATGCTCTCATAAGCTCTTATTTGCATGGTCAAGTCTTGAAGAGGCTCCAAATGGTCTTCAATCCAAAACTTGAACCTTGGACAATACCTTGTACTATTTGTTCTCTTCATGCTTGTATCAAATTATGAAATAAGTTCTCCCTTTGATCAATATCTTTCCTTGCTAAAGCACTCTTACTTCTCCTTACAATTAATGTACACTTAGGTGCTAATAATTAGAGTTGGTGTATGTTTCATTACTATCTTTCATTTAATACAATTTTCTTCTTGTTTCTACTTTATCTCCTCTTTCTTTAGTTGCTGATTTTTGCTTCTTTAGTCTTGAATTTTGGCTATAGCTTTGTTTTAGCTATCATGAGGAGTGATAGATGATTCTCTCCTGAGCCTCATGTTGAGCACGTTGGGAGTGTGGGTTCAGTTCCAGTTCCTTAAAGTTTGTCTGCCCCAATTTTAGAGAGGTTGTCGGTGCATTACTAACCCGCTTAAAGGGTTCTAGTTTGGTTATGTTAGGTGTTCATCCAGATCAGAGTGTGGACCCTACAGTTGCATCTACTTCTATATTGGGTACTCCCTAGACCTAGAGTACTATTCCTCCATCAGCGTCAACATCTAAGTATGGTGTTTTGAGGTTAGGAGTTTAGCCTTCATCTATGTACCTCCTAGATGGGATCTCAACCTAGTAGATTTACCATTCCTCCTCTTATTGTGAGTATAATTATGTCTTCTATGGATTAGAAGAGTTTCAAGAAATTTACTCATTTGGGTCCTCATAGATTCAGTGGTGTGGTGGATAATTCCTATGAGTTTCTGATTGATTGTCAAGAGAAGTTGCATAATTTAGGTTTGCTTAAGTTATATGGGTTGCTTATACTTCTTATCAGTTGAGAGATGTTGCGAAAGATTGGTGGAGGTTTCTCGTTAGTTGTAGACCTCTTAATTCTCAAAATTAGTTTACTGATGCCTTTTTGGAGAGGTTTTTGCCTTATAATCTAAGGGATTGGATGGGAGATGAGTTTGATTGCCTGGAGAAGGGCTTCATGATTGTTGTAGAATATGAGGCATATTTCCATGCCTTATCAAAATATTATTATACTAGTATTCCCACTAAGTCTGAGAAGATTCAAAAGTTTGTAAAGGGTTTGAATGTGTCTCATTAGTTGGCTACATCTTAGATGGTTGTATTTGGAGTGTCTTTTCCGAGTATAGTGGCTCACTTTAAAATAACTGTGGGTATTCTAAGAGAATCCCAGGGAGGCACCAAGAAGGTGTGCCATTTTGGTGAGTTTAGAGGTCAAACTTCTTAAGGTAGAGATTTCAAAGGTTCTCGTGGTTATCATAATAGACTGGGCAGGAAGCCTTATAGAGTTTTTATAGTAGATCTTCTGGTCCAGCCGTTCGAGCCCAGTGGTACATTCTCCTATTGATTCGGGTCATAGATGTTGTTTTGTGTTTAATGCGATTGGCCATTTAGATAAAGACTGTCCTTGTATGTGATTAGAGTTGCTCCTATTTTAGTTATGGGAGGTAGGGTTCTACCAGAGGTGCGAGGGGCAGAATAGTAGAGTCCATTGTGGTGGTTATGGGGCCAATCAGACAATTAATGGTCATGGATAGTGCTATGTTATACCAGCCAGACTAGATGCAGAGGCTTCAATATTGTGATCACAGATACTATCCCCTTTTGTTTCAAATTTAAATTTGTGTTATTTGATCCTAAATCAACTTTCTCCTATATGCGTGGATATTTTGATTTGGGTTTTTCTTTTGTTAGTGAGTCTCTTTCCATGCCTATTCATGTATCTACCCCTATAAGA
Organism: Capsicum annuum; assembly: GCF_002878395.1. Taxonomy (NCBI): domain Eukaryota; kingdom Viridiplantae; phylum Streptophyta; class Magnoliopsida; order Solanales; family Solanaceae; genus Capsicum; species Capsicum annuum. The sequence goes on along the minus strand of NC_061120.1, from coordinate 104,119,370 downwards.
GATTCTTTAGTGGTGGATCGAGTGTACCAATCTTGTGTTGTAACTTTCTCTAGGCGTAAAACTTGGGTAGATTTGCTTGTATTAGATATAATGGACTTTGATATTATTTTGGATATGGATTGGTTGGCACCTTATCAAGCTGACCTAAATTGTTTTTCTAAGACCGTGACTTTAGCTTTGCCAGAGCGTGTCGAGGATAGCTTAGAAGGGTGCACTTCATTCAGGTCCTAGGAGGATCATATTTTATGTTTAGGCTCATAGATTGTTTAAGAGGGGATATTTGTCTTACTTGGCTTATATTCATGATACTAGTATTGTTTTACCTTCTTTTATGGATTCTGTTTGTGTTGTTTTGAGTTCATGGATATGTTTTCTACAAATTTGTCTAGTATGCTTTCAGGTCATGTATTGATTTTTCTATTAATATTGAGCTGGGCACCAAGATCATTTCAATTCCTCTTTATAGAATGGCCCTAGCCGAGTTAAAGAAATCGAAGGATTAGTTGTAGGAGTTATTGGATAAGGGATTTATATAACCTAGTGTATCACCTTGAGGTGTGCCTATCTTTTTGTGAAGAAAAAGGATGGTCTATGTGTATGTGTATTAATTATCAATAATTGAATAATGTGACGTTTAACAATAAGTGCCCTCTTCCTCATATTGATGATTTGTTTGACTAATGTTAGGGTGTCGTGGTGTTTTTAAAGATTTATTTGAGGTCTGGGTATCATCAGTTGAGGATTAGAGCTTTAGATATTCCAAAGACAGATTTTTGAACTTATTATTTTCACTATGAGTTCTTTCTTATATTTTTTAGGTTGACCAATGCCCCAGCCATATTCATGAAGTTGATAAACTAGCTAATTTGACCATATCTAGACTTATTTGTTATTGTATTTACAGATGATATCTTAGTTTATTTCAAGAGAGGCTGAGCATAAGGAGCCTTTGTGGATTGTGCTTCAAAGATTAAGGGATGAAAAGTTGTATGGCATGTTCTCTAAGTTTGAATTTTTGTTGGAGTATATTTCTTTCTTAGGTCAAGTGGTGACTAAGGAAGGGTTTATGGTTGATCCAGCCAAAGTTGCAGCAGTTCGTGATTGGGCTTGACCTACTTTGCCCATCGAGATTCAGAGGTTCATTGCCTAGGCAAGTTATTATTTGTGTTTTGTTGAGAGTTTCTCATCTATGCAATACTTTTAACCAAATTGACTTAGAAGAAGATTTTTTTCCAGTGGTCTGATGCTTATGATGAGAGATTTCAAAAGCTCAAGGATTTGTTAACTTTAGCTTCTATCTTGACTTTGTCTTAGGAGAGGGAGTGGGTTTAACCATCTTTTATGATATTTCAAGTGTTAGGTTAGGCTTTATATTAATGCAGAAGGGTAAGGTGATTGCTTATGCTTCTCATCAGTTAAAGCCTAGTGAGAAGAATTACCCTACCCATGATTCAAAGTTATGCACAGTTGTTTTAGCTTTGAAGTTATGGAGGAACTGCTTATATGGAGTCTGTTGTGAGATTTCCTCAGATCATTATAGGCTTTAGTATTTCTTTACCCAGTAAGATTTAATATGAGGCAGCGCCATTGTCTTGAGTTGCTTCAAGATTACGACTTGACTATTCTTTATCATTCTGGAAAGGCTAATGTTGTTGTAGATGCCTTAAGCCAGAAATCAATATAGGTAGCTTGGCATATCTTTTGACCTAAGAGAGAACTTTGGCCTTAAAGGTTCAGTGTTTATCTAATTAGATGGTTAGGCTTAATATTTCAACACCTAGATGTATTTTGGTATTTGTGGAGGCTAGGTCTTCTTTAATAGAGTAGATCCAAAATCATCAATTTGAGATGTTGGATTGACGATGATTTGGGATAAGGTGTTGAGTGGTGAGGCTAAGAAATCCTCACTTGATTCAGATGGATTTTTGTGGATTGGGGTGGGTGATTGGATTAGATTGATTTATGAAAAGGCCCATTATTCTACATATTCTCTCCATCCGGGAGTGACTAAGATATACCGTGATTTGAGGAAACATTACTAGTAGGGCAGTATGAGGAAGGATGTAGCAAATTTTGTAGGTTGTTGCCTTTATTGCCAGCAGTTGAAGGCCGAGCATTTGAGACCTGGTGAATTGCTTCAGAGGTTACCCATTCCTGAGTGGAAGTAGGAACGGATCACTATGGACTTTGTGACTGAATTGCCTCGCACTTCTCATGGATCAGATAGTGTTTGGTTATCGTGAATTGATTGACCTAGTCTGCGTATTTCATTCCTATGTAGGTCTCTTTCAATATTGAGATGTTGGCCCATATCTATATTCATGATATTATGTGATTACATGGTGTGACAGTGTCTATTAGTTTAGGTCAAGGTTCTGTGTTCACTTCACACTGTTGGAAGACTTTTCAGGATGAGTTGGGTACTCAAGTTAATCTTAGCACAACATTTCACCCCTAGACTGACGGTCAGTCTGAATGGACTATCTAGGTTTTGGAGGATATGTTATGTGCCTGTGTGATGGATTTTGATAACTAGTAGGAGAAGTACTTGGACTTGGCAGAGTTTGCCAATAATAATAGCTACCATTCTAGTATCGATATGGCTCCTTTTGAGGCTTTGTATAGTAGGCATTGTCATTCTCTAGTGGGTTGCTTTTATGTTTATGAGGTTATACCTCGAGGTATGGACTTGCTTTACGAGTCCTTGGTTAGAGTTTGAATCATAAAAGATGGGTTTCGTGCAGCCTAGAGTAGGCAGAAGTGCTATTTGAATCGTAGACTTTGTGCCTTGAGATTTGGTGTTAGTGATCGGGCTTTCCTTTGAGTCTCACCCATATGGGTGTAATATGGTTTAAAAAGAGGGGAAAGCTTATCCCTGAGTATATTGTTCCATTTGAGAATCTTTGGACTATTGATGATGTGGCTTATGAGTTATATTTAGCCCCAGATTTGTCAGCTATTCACCCAATTTTCATATTCTATGCTTCATCATTATATTCCACATGAATCCTATATCATTTGTTGGGAGTTGGTTCAGTTAGATAAGAGGTTGTCTTTTATTGAGGAGGCGGTCTTCATTTTGGCTAGGGATGTTAGACGATTGTGCTCTAGAGTGATCCCTGTGGTTAAGGTCCAGCGGTGACATTGACCTATAGATGAGGCTACTTAGGAGGTCGAATTGATATGCGTAGTTTGTAGCCCCAGCTCTTTGTTGATTTAGGTATTTCTCTTGCCTTTAGTTTGAGGACGAACTAGATTTTTAGCGATGGATGATGTAACGACTTGAATTTCGATGAAATATGTGTAATATGTATTTTTATGTGATTTTACTATTTTACCCCTCCCCGTAGTTACATTATGGTATTTCTAGGATGAGGGATGATTGGCACGATTCTCAGTTTTAGCATAGTAAAATGGTTGGTGTGGTTTCATAGCTTTTAAACCTCATTTCGACCCTCAATTTGGAAAATTTTGATTTTGGGTTTCGGGGGTCAACTTTGTGAAAGTGATGTCTTTTCAAAAATTGATATCACCATTAAGTCTGGAGCATTGAATTTAATAGGGTAACATAGTTCATTTGCATTCACGAGATTTTGAATGAAACTCAAGGGGCCCGTAAAGACTTGGAAAAACTACCAAGTCCCCAGCTAGCACACCCATTTTTTAGTGCACCTCTGATTGTGAGCCTAAGGTCACAATCGCGATTGGTCCAGTAGGAGAACTATAGTGATAGCAACCCTTGCTCGTAATCGCGATACCTCTGTCAGGCAAGGGACCGCGATCACGATCCTGATCTGCTATCGCGAGTATTGGTATATATATACCCATGTTTTTTCCATTCTCACCATATTTGAGATGTGGAGCTTAGGGTTTTGCAATTTTCAGCCATTTTTTTCACTTCTAAGCTTGGGTAAGCTCTGTTGCACTCATTTCAACTAATTTCTTCCATCTGTAACATTAAATTCTTGTTTTAAATATGGATTAAGTATAAAATTTAGGGATTTTGGTTTGTAAGGCCTAAAAAGTGTATTTCACCAATTTAAGCCTCAATTTCACTCTTTTTCACTTGAATGAGCTTTTAACCCTATAATTATTCATTTTTCCTCAATTTCACCTTCGAAAAAACTTGATTTTTTATTTTTAAATGAATTTTGAAGACTTTACCTGGTAAAGTTTAAAAATGATTTTTTTGATTTGCACCTCATTTTTAACTCATTTTTGCTTGGTTTTCAGTGGTAGACTTTTAAAAATATGGGGAACATGTTTTTGAAAAAAATTACAATTTTGTCCTTCTTTTTCAAAAATACATTTTGGGGGTCCATTTTGACCTTGACTTGAAATGAGGCAATATAGGTATCATTTTCTTCTTTTTGATGCATAGATTTTGTATTTTGATATTTAAGTTGATTTCGGATCCGTTCATGAAAAGTAAGGCTTCGGGATCGAAGTGTTATGGATCGACTTTCAGTCTTTGAGGTAGGTTATGGCTTAAGTCTTTCACACTGGTCTTAGTAGTTAACTTGTATACAAAAGCTTGTTAAGGGTGTGGGAACTAATCATGAAAACTGGCTATCTTATTGTGTTGTACACGTGTGGGGGCCTATACGTGATGTAATTGGTAGATTTGATATATTATGTGTTATATGTGACCCTGTGGGTCCTATGTGATGTTGATAGCCTGTGTAAATGAGAGTAATTGTGTTTTGTTTGATGAAAATCATATTTTGGTGCCAATTGTGTATTGTGATGTATTCATACTATATTAGCATATGGATCATGTTGGATTTCATGAATGATTGGAAATAATGAGTGGATATTGGCTCACATGAAGGTATATTATGGTTGGTTGTGGATTATTATGGTTGGTTATGGAAATACTCATTGTGGTTGGTTCTCAGCATTGAATCCTTATACTCATTTATGAAACAATGGTACAATCGTAGAAATATTAAGAAACACTAGCAACACCTTTTTATGGTAAAAAATGTGACATCTTATAAAACCATCCCTGAGGGATATGCCGAGGAGGATATATGGATATATGGATTGTACACGAGTTAAAAACGTTACATGGGTCCTACGTCAAGAAGATTTAACTCCGTAGGTGTATAGGGGGACTGTGTGACAGTCTCAGAGGTTTTGCGACAATCTCATGCATCATCATCATCAGTATCATCATTATTCTCATTGTATTTACTTCATTATTCTTGTGATGTGATTGTATTTCAGTCTTAGCTTATCACGTACCTAACTGTTCTATTTTTCTTTACTTGTACTTGATAATCTTGTATATGTTACTCTTTCTTGTCCTACTTGTCAGTGATTTAGTGTATATTTGTGATGCTTGTCTAGTGTTGTTACAATATATGTGATATATTAGAACTGTTAGTGTAAACATTATGGGCTACTATTGTGGGACATTTTCTAGTTGTAGGTGACATTCCCCTAGTGTATTTTTTTATGCTTTATTTTCTGCTTTCCTCGGTTGGTCCATGATACTAACTGAGTACAAGTGGACCTTACTCACTCCTACTGTACCTTTTTGGTGCAGATTTTGGTTCGGGTGTGCCCCATATTGCTTGATTCAAGAAATATTTGGAGCTCTCGAGGTAGTGATCAATTTTCAGGTGTTTGGATATCTTCTAATACCTTTTCCTCATAATACTATGTCGTTACTTATATTTCAGAGACAGGGTTTATCCATTCTGGACATCTTATGTATTTTTATTTGGATTCGAGTTGTACTAGCTATGTTCTTACATTGCTGACATCAGGTTTTGGGGAGTTATAGTATCGTTATTGGCTTTGTCACTTTCAGCATTTATTATACTTGTATGGTTCGGCTTCATTCTAGAAGTCTTACCTTGGAATCTAAGTGTTATTGCCTCTTTGTATCACTTTATATGATAGGCTTACTTATCAAGGTTCGCTGCGAGAAATGCCATCATGACCCTACCATTTTGGGTCATAAATAATTTGCCTAAAACTTGATCATGTTCAAACGTATTTTACCATCCGTGGGGTTACTCAGACTTTACCCCTAAGGTTACCATATCATAATATGCAAAGTACAAGCATCGACATGATACAACTACCCTTTTACATATTTGGTCTAGTAAAGAAAGAAAAAACAACACAAACAAGATTGAAATTAAATTAGAAATTGAACATATCTAAGTAATTGAATATAGATAAAAGATGAAACTGTGCTAGTGCAGAGTGATAAAATTTGAAGATGTCAAGCGCAGAGAAAGTGTTGGGTGATGTGTTCTAGTAATTAGAGGGTGATTTAAATTGGGAGGGGTGAAAAATAGTATGGTTATGTGTGATAAATGAGATTTATTAGTTGTGAACGTAGGAGTTTCAAGCATTGAAGAAGGTAAAGTGGAAGGGGTTATATAAGATATGGATATTAATTAAATTTGTTGGGTTATAAGCAGCTAAGGGTTGGATTGGTTAATAGGTCGGTATTACATCGAAATAGGTGCTGGACAGCTATGGGATGGGTCAATTAATATAAAGAGTTAAAAACATAAATGTGATGGTCCATGAGATGATTCGTTGCTTGACCTGTTGGACCACTATAGCGGACCTCTCGTTGACTTTTCATTGATGATTCAAGGGATAGTCCGTCAAACTTACGATGATTCATCACATTATCGGGTAGGACTTATCCAGCATAGATACATTTTGACCTTCATACAATGATTGAGTGTGACAGTTCATTGGCTCTGTGATGGTCATTGTGGTGGTTGTCAGATCTTATCAAAAACAGATGTGTGCTAGTCTTCATGAGATAACTTATATCGATGGTTTAACATCTCTGCAATAGTTCGCCTATCCACCTATCAACTAAAAACAGTGTTCGAAATCTATTGTTTTCTAAATCCCTGCATATTTAGCACGCAGATTAAACATGCTCATCGATGAAACACTACAACCACATAATTTTACAACACATTGTAGGTTGCCTGCCACTAGAGTCAGATTTAAGGTTGCGCAGCATGACTTGGGTAGCTTAAATACTCAAACTTCATCAAGATACACCAATGTTAGATTCACCTCTTCTTGCCATCCAATATATTGTTTGACTTATTTTCTATTGACCTTGTACAACTTACCTTCCTTATTTTCTACTTCCACCACTCCAGGTGGAAAGACTTGAGTTACCTTAACAGGTCTGGACAGCTTTGATTTCAACTTCCCCAAAAATAATTTAAACCTTAAATTAAATAAAAGTACCAAATCACCCACATAGAGCTCTCTCCTTTCAATCTTTCTGCCATGGTACAATTTTATTCTCTCGTTATAGAGATTAGATCTCTCATACGCACAGAGATGGAATTCATCCATCTTATTTAGCTTATCCAACCTCATATCAGCTGCATTTTTTCACTCAAATTCAGCTTTTTGAGCGCCTACAAGGCTTTGTGCTCAAGCTCTACCAATAAGTGATAGGCTTTACCTAAAACTAGTTGGTATGGGGACATACCTATTTGTATCTTTAAGGTTGTGCAATCAGACAAAAGAGCATCATCAAGATTTCATGACCAGTCACTCTGATTTGCATTAATAGACTTGTCCAATATCATCTTAATCTCTCTATTTGACCCTTTCACTTGGCCACTGGTTTGGGGATGATATGGGGTACTACTTTGTGTTGTTTCACACCATACTTTGCTAAAGCATCCTGAAATACCTTATTATAGAAGTGGAACCCCCATCACTTATGATTGTGAGAGAGGTACAAAATGAGAGAAAATGCTTTTTTTCAAGAACACCACCAAACTTCTGTGCTCATTGTATACCCATGCCCCAGATTCCACCCATTTGAACACATAGTCCACAACAACCAAAATGTATCAGTGACTATAAGAACTCATGAAGGGAACTATAAAATAAATGCCCCACGCATCAAATAATTCAATCTCCAACATTGTGGTCATAGGAATCTCTTGACATCTAGAAATCGATCCATATCATTGCATTGATTACAAGCTTTAACGAACTCATATGCATTCTTATGAATATTGAGACAATAGTACCCACTTTACAAAATCTTCCTTATTATGCGATCACCCGCATGATGTCCTCCCACTTGGGATGAATAACAAGCCTACAAAATATTCAGCATTTCCACCATTGCCACATCTCCGAATGATATTATCTATAGACAATCTGAATAGGTAAGGATCATCCTAGAAATAATTGTTCATAACATAAAGAAACTTCTTTCTTTGATAAAAATTAAGATCTACCAAGATGATGTCACTGACCAAATAGTTGTCAAAATTGGCGTACCAAGGTATGAGGTCAAGATTAGATACAAGTACCTATTCACTCGGGAATGATTCATCAATTTATAACTCATCCAACTTCTTTCTTTCATTCTCTACTTGAGACAGATGGTCTGCTACCTGATTTTTGCAACTTTTCCTATCCTTGACTTCAACGTCAAATTCATGTAGCAATAATACCCATTTGATCAGTCTAGGCTTGGCATCTTTCTTTGCCATCATGTATCTCAACGCCAAATTATAAGTGTGAATGATAACTTTAGTTCTAAGAAAGTACGCCCTAAATTTCTCAAAGGCATAAACTACAGCACGAAGCACTTGCTCTATAATGGTATAGTTCTTTTGATCTCCATTCAATGCCTTCCTTGGATATTAAATAGGGTGGAAGAGTTTCCACCTCTTTTGTCTACAAACAACCCCAAGTGTAACTCCACTTGCATCACATATCACTTCAAATGGTTTGGGCCAATTTGGCACAGTAATAATGGGACCAGCAACTAACTTCTCTTTAAGGAACTGAAAGGCCTTTAGAAACACATCATTCCATAAGAATTTTTGCTCCTTCTCCAATAATTTGCAAAGGGGGTTGACAATTTGGAGAAGTTTCCCACAAGACCCAAAAAACTATGAACACATTTCAATGAGATTGGTGGAGATAGTTTTTCCATTACCTCACTTTTGGCTCAATCAACTTTAATTCCTTTAGCTGAGATCTTATTCCCCAATACTATGCCCTTTTTACCATAAAGTGATTTTTTCCCAGTTGAGGACAAGGTTGAACTATTCACAATGCTTAAGTTTGTCAAATAATCATCAAAAAATCACCTACCATATAAAAATCATCCATAAAAACTTCCAAAGTGTCCTCCACCATATTCAATAAATGGACATCATACACCTTTGGAAAGTAGTTGGTTCATCACATAACCCAAAAGGCATCGCTTGAAGGAAAAGGTACTGTAGGGACATGTGAATATTGTCTTTTCTTGGTCCTCGAGTGCAATAGATAGTTGGGTGTAGCCTGAATAACCATCCAAGAAGCAATATCATACCTATCTTACTAACCAATCCAGTAATTGGTCTGTAAAGGGAATTAGGAAATGATCCCAAAGCGTCCAAGAGTTCAACTTTGGGTAATCCGTGCATACTCTCCATCTGTGATAGGCCTAAGTGGAATCAAATCATTTTTCTCATTATCCACCACAGTCATACCTTCTATCTTAGGGACGCACTAGGTTGGGCTTACCCACTTGTTGTCATAGATTGGGTATACCACTCTTGCACCTATCAATTTTACTATCTCTCTCTTTACCACCTCTTACATCAATGGGTTAAGCCTATATTGATGTTCAATAGTGGTAATGTAGTCTTCCCCTAAATGAATCTTTTGAGTACAAATAAATGTTGGGATGCCAATGATGTCTAGTGATAGTCCACCCAATAGCCTTTTTATAACTTTTCAATATAGATACAAGATCCTCTACTTGGCGTTCAACAAACTCCACCATAATAATCACTGGTAGAGTATTTTTCCCCCAAAAACACATACTCAAGTGGCCTGGCAATTCCTTTAGCTGTAGCATTGGTGGCTCTTCAATGGATGGTTTTGCTAGAGGTTTTAGCCTATTTTTCAAGACCGGATTCAACTTCTTCAGAGCATATGAATATGATCCCATTTCTATCAATGCAAAAACTATCTCATCTTACTCCCCAATGTTATTGCTATCAAAATTTATCAACACTATTGCCAAAGTTTCAACTGTAAATTTCTCTTCAACTTGCACATCGATCGCACTTTCTTCTACAATATCAATAGAATAAATAACACTCATAATCTTGGTTACTTCATTGATTGGTAGATAACAAACTTCACCTTCTCATTACTAAGCCTTAATTTAAGTTCATTTTGCTCTATATAAACCAACACCATTCCGGTGGATAGAAGTAGTCTACCCAAGATTATGGGTACTTCAAATTTGACCTTGTGATCAAGAATTATGAAGTCTACCAAAAATATAAAATTTTTGACTTTCACTAATACATCATAGAGAATTCCAATAGGCTCTTTGATTGAATGGTTAACCATTAATAACCACATAAATGTCGGCTTAGGGGATCTAAACCCCAGTGCGATATATGGACAAGGGATTCAAATTTATGCTCGCTCCAAGGTCACAAAGTTCATAAGAAAAATTGAATGCAAATGTGCATCGAATAGTGAATGCCCCAAGATCAGATTTTTTTAGACCAACGATCTCGGATAATTGCACTACATTGATGGAGATTATCCATTAGTTCATATCTCATGGTTGTTTTCTTGGTGACTAATTCCTTCCTGAACTTTGCATATCCTAGCCTTTTTTCCAAAGCTTCAACTAGTGTAACATTTACCGACAGCTGCATCGGCATGGCTATGAATTTACTGAACCTACCATATTTTATCTTTTTTTTTATCCTGTGTGGAAATAGAGAAGGAGATCTAGGAATTTGAGCTAGTGGTATTTTAGATACTTTCCCTTTTTTTTTTACTTCACTCATCATCATTCATCAATTTGGGACACTACCCAACTGTAGCCTTCTTTCCACCTATATTTTCTAGCTTCTCAAACTCAACTGGACCACCTTTCAAGTCAACATTATCAATTCATCTTTGAATGAAAGATCATCCACATGTGTTTGAATTATTGCATATGGTTCAAGTAACACTCAATTACTTCTCATGGTGTTGGCTAGATAGGTTCCATAATTTATCAAATTCTGCACTGTCCCTCGGCAAAGTTCCATTCTTCTACTGGTTGAAGGTCGTAGATAAATAATTCATAGTTGATAAGTAACTTTTCATCTCCTTGAAACCTACATCAATAGTTTTCACCCCTTTCATCACCTTTGCCATCATAGCTTTCATGGAAATCTTCCTGAGTCATTTACAAAATTATCACGATTGCCCAGTGGTACATACAACCTACTCACAATCTCTATAATAATATTTGTCATAATAATTATCCCTTTGATTATTTTAACCTTGATTTCCTTGGCTATTGGCCCAGAAGCACCCCTGATTATTCAAGTAGGTAGTTTCTTTTATAGAATAAGATTCAACTAATCATACTCACTGATATTAATTGGTCAGGGAAAGATTATTAACATGTCTCCAATTTATTTGATCAACCAACCCATCATCACCCAGATCCTTATTGTCATAATTTTGTACAGGTCTGGGTGCATCTACTTTTTGTCGATTCAATTGGGCAGCGGAAAGTGCAACCAGTCTTTTTGCTTCTTATTATGCATCCACATCTCTCCTTAATGTCCTATTGAGTTCAAGGTCATAGGGCAATAGTTGCACACCTGAAAGATGTGTGCTTAGAATTCATAACTAATAGCTGCAAATACAAAAACAACAAATAAAAATAAAATTATAAAGTGAGACTAAAAGACATTAAATAGAAACACATAAACTTAATTGACAATCATATTTCCCAGATTCTGTGCCAAAATTTGATACGCCTAAACAACAACTCTATTTTAACTAAGTGTAAGTGTTTATCGTCAAATATATAACCTAACAGAGGGTGAGGTCAAACCTCACAAGGAATAAGATATTAACTTAGTTGTATGTAGTTTAACAATTTCTATAGAATAGGGGGTTTTGCATTGAACGGTGAATGAATAATTTTTCTTGTGCTAAACTGTAACAATAATCTTGCTATGTATTAATAGAGAGAAAATATAATGACCCTCCAGGTCATTTTCTTGATTTGTGTAAATTTTGGCATATTGATCCTTCCCACAGTAGCTACAGGTCAGTTATGAATTTTCAAAACTATAGGTTTGATTATCAGATAGTTTATTTGGATTTTAGCATTTTATTATTTTGGAGCTTTTGCGGTTTAGGATTTAGTCTCAAACCAAAACTTCTAGTAGATGACCTCATATAAGAATTCCTACAGCTCCATTAGTTAGAATGTTGATTTTAGGCTGGGGGACTCTTGGTTCAGGTCTCATGGCTTTGAGACTCAGTTTGAACTATGGACAATTATGTGAAAATGGAACTATATGTGTGTGCCCTACGTATAGTTGAAATGATTTATGATGAAAGTTTCGATGGTTCCATTGAGTCTAGAACATTGAATTTTGTATAATAGCATATTTCATCAGTGTGTATGGGGTTCTGAACGAATACTAAACACCTGGTTGAATCCCATTTTGGACTTGGTAAGAATATACTTAATAGGTCCGCTTAAACACCTATTAGGGAACTTTAGCTCTTAGCACATTAGCGCCCATGGGATATTTTAGCGAACTTGGCCCATTGGTATAGGTGCGCTTTAGCTCCATTGGGGTTGATTAAGTGGTACCCGCATTTGTTGCCAAACCGTATTAGTGGTTTTTTGCTTTAGCTATTGGTACTTTAGCAGCACCTATAACCTTTAAATGCCCTCTTTCCTACTCGATTTTTTGTCTATTCTTCCACTATTTTTACACCAAATTGAGAGCTCAAAGAGAAGAAAAAGTATGAAATTATCCACCCAGGTTGAGATAAGATAACCTACTCTTCTTGGTCATTTTCCATTAATTTTTCCTTTAATTTTCATTCTAATTCTTGGTAAACATCTTACAAATTAGGAATTGAAGTCCTAAACTTTGAGGGTTGATTTGTGACCTAAATTGTGCTCTGTTTTTGCTCAACTTTTGAGCATAACTTCTTTGTCCTTTGAGGGACCTCATGACAGGTTCAATTTTGGATTTTGTTAGTGGGCCCCATGGGCCCATTCTTGATTCGAATTTTTATTCGACCCTTAGTATAGTAATATGGGTCTTGTTTTAATCCTAATGATATGCAGATTATGATTTTTATATCATCACGGCACATCAAGATCATAGAGTGAAGATAGATAATTTATGGATGATTTAAGGATTTATAGTTCAACATCAAGGTAGGCTTCTATCTACTCTTCTTCTTGAGATAGTATTTATACATGTTTCATGTTATATAGAGGTGTTAGGATATGATTGTGGGTAGAGCATAGTAACTTATCCTAACTTGTGAGTTTAGGGGCTAGAAGTGTATTTGACCCTTATGTTGAAATACTTATTATACTTTTATGATCCTCTTAACTTTTTTGTAGATAGAGCTAATTCGTAGTATGATTATGATATAATTCTAAAGGAAATAGTCATAGTTTATAGATATTTTGATGCTTATAATCATATTTTGTGAATACTAGTGATAGCATGCATAGATTTGGTACAATCATGATGACTTAGATGGTAAATAGTATGATCCCTACTAAAATATGGTTTTATTTAGGGCTGCATATCTATCGGTTTGGTTTAATTTTGAAAATTATCAATTTTACTTATTTATTATTGGTTTGTATATATGCTAAATCAATAAAGAACCGTTAAGATATCGATTATCAGTTTATCAATTTTTCATTATTATCGGTTCGGTTATCGAGTTAACCATTAACATTAAACATATCTAATTTGAAGTCCAAATCTAGTAAGCTACTACCTAAGACCCTATTTCTTAGCGATTTTTCTTGTTTCTATGCACAAAGCCATAAATAGAATACAAAACATCAAAACTCAAGTCACAAATTAATTTAAAACTGCCAGCACAAATAGAATAGAAAAATCCAAAGTAAAAGTCACAGGCTCACACAAGTTGAAAATTAAGTTCAAATTCCAAACATAGGAATAATACTAATTACTACTCAAGTCTTATATTATGAGATACTGCATCCTCTCCAAATACCGATCAACATGATTCCTCAAGCAGATAGTCCCAGTATGTCGTGGATGGTGATAAGAAGAGCAAAAATTATTACCTGTGAGCGCAACAACAACATCCGAGCAGCAAATCGTCTTTAGTCGTCTCTAATCTTTTGAGTTTTCAGCAAATGTTGAGCTTGAACCTTGAATCTCTTTAGTGTTCTGCAAATCATCTTTGGCCGTCTTTGGGCCTACTGATATTATCAATTTGAGAGGTAGAGAGAGGGAGAGAGTGAGAGTCATCATGACTGAATTGGGAAATTAGAAATGAAATTCAGCAAATCGCTTTGGCCGTCTTTGGGTCTACTGATATTATCATACTTTGGGAGACAAAGAGAGTGAGAGAGTGAGAGGTGGAGTGAATTGTGAAATTAGAAATGAAATATGAATCCCTTTCTCCCTTGATACAAGAACAATGAGCATCAAGATCACAAGGTATTATCTAAGAGTTAAGGCTTTGAAATTGGAAAGCAATTGAAGACTTTTGGAGTATTTTGAAGCCTTGGTCGAGAGAAGGAAGGAGGGGAACTTATATACTTCATAGGCGCCTCAAGTGAAGGACAATGAAGACATTTTACACTCAAAATATACACTCCATAGGCGCCCATTTCTAAGCCCTCATTAAGGGCATTTTTGTCATTTGGCATGTAATAGTATAAATAGACCATTTTACTTCTCTTTTCATTAGACTTTGATGAATTGAAATTGAGTATTACTCTTAGTTTATTTTCTTCCTTAGTGTAGGGCTTGGATAAGCCATATTAGTGTAGGTCTTGGATAAGACAACAAAACTTGAGAGATTAATACATTTAATGAATTTCACTTGTGTTGATCAATTGGCAAGAAAGGTGTGCTTGAAGAAGAGTGTTTCCTTTGGGTCACCTAATAGAGTGGTTTGATCTTATATTGGTGATGTGTGTTTGAAGGTTTGATACACCTTATAGTGCTATTTATTGGTGGAAATGAGGGTCTCTCTATCTATCTTTAATTTTATACAATTCTTGTTCTTCATCTCCATTCTAAGTGTTGTCTTTCCTTTTATGTGCTTGCTGATTTTTGTTCCTTTATTGTCCATTTCGTGTTTGATAGTCCTTTAGGCTATCATTTGGTATCAGAGCCTTGTTTAGGGTTGTTTCAACATCCCTAAATCTTGGTTTTAGTGTTCTTATATAGAAAATCTCATAAAAAAAGAGTCAAAAATCAGAAAATAAAAAAAATATAGATGTTTCATGTTTTTGTGTTTTGGCAGAATTTTAGATCTTAGATATACATGTTTTGTGTTGTTTTTTTGGTTTCAAGTGCTAGATTATTGTTCCCTAGCATCTAGGAAGTTTAGATCTACTTTAGAGTGAAGTTTGGTTGATTTTAAGCTAGATCCACCATGGTTATGGCATTTTGAAGCTTCAAGAAGCTAGATCCGTGTGGTTTTTGTGTTGTGGATGTTAGTTGGTTGTGATTTATTGTTATTTGAGCTCACATTGGCCTAAGGAACCTAGATCTACAAAAAAAATCAGATTTGGAGTTCATTTGGTTAGGGGTCAAACTTTGGTCAACTCTTAAATATTCATCTTGTTCTTCCATGTTCATCAAGTCTTGCTAAGGAAGAATATTCAAAGAGTGTGTTTGATCTAAAAAGGGGAAGAAAGAGAGTGTACTTTGTGTTTGTGAAAGAATATTCCTTGGCATATTCATTGTCATCCAAAGAAAGAAGAGACAAAGGAATAATCAAAGTACAATATCAAGTACATTCCAAGTACAAAAGGGGGGACCATTTGTTTTTGAATTTATTTGAAGCTCCAAAAAGGCTTTCAAACCTTTATTTTTCCCTCCCAAACAAAATTCTTCTTCACCAAAGGGGTTCTACGCTGAGACTTGAGAATTAGGGTTGAAAATTTTGAAAACTCAACGTCCAATCACAAGCTGCAACGTCATCACTAGCTAATCAGCCAAATTGAGTTCTAAAATTAGATTTCCTAGTTTTTATTTGTTGCTTCTAGTTGCTTTTGCGTTGATTCTATTACTCATTAGTAAGCTAGTAATTACCTACTAGTTTGGTAATTAGATTAGAGTCTGTTGTTTCGCGTCTTCGATTTTTGTGTACTTTTATCATTTTCAAGTCGTAGTATTTTTGTTGGTTCAAGTTCGTGCATCATTCAATCTGAGTCATTTCAAATGAAGATCCATTCCGATTTAAAGCTTCTCACCTCTCAAGTAACTTGCCAAGTATTGCCAGTTCTCCAACACTTGTGAAGCCAAGTGTGAGTGAGGTTGAGTGTGAGTGAAGTGAGGTTTTTGAACTAACTCGTTTGCTCATTTTTTAGGTTATTTTGCTTGCTGATTTTTGCACTTCGTAGGTACATTTTTCATGGAAACCAAAGGTACTGCTTCCCAACCTTTGGGAAATGATGTTATGGGAGCTTTGATGGCCCAAATAGAGGCCTTGAGTCAAGAAATGAAGAGCGGAAATAATGCTATAAGGAGTGATATGGATTCAATAAGGGGTGACATGATTGGAATTAGAGCAAGGGTTGATAGACTATATCCACCAAAATCTCCATAATTCTAAACACCTCAAGTCCAAAGATCCTATACTTCACAAAATCTAATGACTTCTCTCCATGAGTTAGAAACCAAAGAGAGTAAGGCCAAGCCTCAAGAAGGAGAGAAACTTGTTGTTAATATGCAAGAAGAGTGTGAAGAAAAGAAGGATATGGAAAATAAAACCATGGGTAGTGAAGTTGGAAAGGAAAAAGAATGCTTGATTATGGATCTTGTCCACAAAGAATCCTTGATAATCACTAACCCAAATGCTAGTATTTTGCCTAGCATTGATTCTTCATATGTCCAGGTACAAGAAGATATAATTTCAAGGGAGAATCCAAAAGAAGTACCTCCCGAACATGTTGGTTTTCCAAGTGCACTCTTGGCCAAAAGTTCAAGGCAAGTGGGATGCCATAGTACAACCGAAGGTAAAATTGGTACCCTCTACACTCATTCAAGTTTAAAATGTTGTGATGTGGCTATCAGTAGCCAAGGTGATGTGAATTCGGGCTTCCCTAGTGTAAAGAAGCATGAATCTTTCATTGGTAGTACTATTATTGTTTTAAGGGTGGTTCACTACTTGATTATGTGAGTAATGAGATTAAAGATATTCAAGTTGATGCTCATTCTTGTAATGGTGATCATGTGTATGGAGAGATTGCGGATAATGATATGTATGATTCTAAGGGAGGCCTACTTGGTCATAGGTCCTTATCCTTGTGTACTAGTCTTCCCGTAAGAACAATTGCTTGGGGAGAGTGTGATACCCTAGTAGATAGAATGAGTAGTTTCGGTTTATTCCCTTGGCCACTTTACCAATTTGATCTCGATGTACTAGTGGGGCAGGGACGGGTTTGTTTTGGCTTGTGCTTGTTTTCCCTTGATGTTTATGATGCATATACTAATTGTTTAATGGACAAAATAAGGGACTTCTGGTTGTATTTCAAATATGTACCCCCTTGGTGTAATAACCTAGTGAAAGGGATGCTTCACCCTGGCCTAGGCCCTTGCTTACTATCTCTCTTTGACCCCAGAATATTCTTGAGATATGAAGATTATAGTTTCTGGTCGTACTCACTTATTTTTTTATATTGATGTTATTCATGTCTTTGGTATACTTTATGCCAAGCTTTTTATGTCCAAACCAAGGATATATGGATGTATGTCAAGTGTGAGCAACCATGGGTTGATGATATAAGTGTGGTACTAATACTAACCCTCCTACCAAAAGGATTTTGTGTTTGTTTTTCTCTCTCTTTGGTTTTTCAAAGATCTGAATTTGAAGAAAAATTCCTTCAAGATGGAGAGGATGATACAAGCACAATGAGCATCAAGAGCACAAGGTATTGTCTAAGAGTTAAGGCTTCGGAATTGGCAAGCAGTTGAAGACTTTTGGAGTATTTTGAAGCCTTGTTCAAGAGAAGGAAGGAGGGGAACTTA
Source organism: Capsicum annuum (assembly GCF_002878395.1). NCBI lineage: Eukaryota > Viridiplantae > Streptophyta > Magnoliopsida > Solanales > Solanaceae > Capsicum > Capsicum annuum. The sequence goes on along the minus strand of NC_061120.1, from coordinate 104,101,314 downwards.
TACACTTCATAGGCGCCTCAAGTGAAGGACAATGAAGACATTTTACACTCCAAATATACACTCCATAGGGGCCTATTTCTAAGCCCTCATTAAGGGCATTTTTGTCATTTGGCATGTAATAGTATAAATAGACCATTTTACTTCTCTTTTCATTAGACTTTGATGAATTGAAATTGAGTATTACTCTTAGTTTAGTTTTTTCCTTAGTGTAGGGCTTGGATAAGCCATATTAGTGTAGGTCTTGGATAAGACAACTAAACTTGAGAGATTAATACATTTGATGGTTTCACTTGTGTTAATCAATTGGCAAGAAAGGTGTGCTTGAGGAAAAGTGTTTCCTTTGGGTCACCTAAGAGAGTGGTTTGATCTTACATTGGTGATGCATGTTTGAAGGTTTGATACACCTTCTAGTGCTATTCATTGGTGGAAGTGAGGGTCTCTCTATCTATCTTTAATTTTATGCAATTCTTCTTCTTCTTCTCCATTCTAAGTGTTGTTTTTCCTTTTGTGTGATTGCTGATTTTTGTTCCTTTATTGTCCATTCGTGTTTGATAGTCATTTAGGCTATCATCCCTCTAGGGTAAGTAATTATGGTAGGCTATAGGGAAATAGTATTTAATTCATTAATTGGGTTGGGCAGTGGATAATGGACTTGGCCCTTGGGAAGTTGGGAAATGTAAATTATAATGGGCTGTCTATTTGACTATCGAGTTATCAGGTGGCCCGATATAAATATTAGGAAAACCTCCACGCAAATGATAACCCCTTAATGAAAATTTTGAAACCGCCACCCAACCAATAAGTTAACAAACCAAACAATTAACCCAATAAACAAATTACAGTTCGGGTTAATGATTTAAACCAAAATCTGCATAGCCCTAGTTTTATTAATCCTTTCCCAAAAAAAAAGATTATTCTTACTTTTAACTTTTAAAGTGAATTTCTTCATAATGGGAATCATACTTTCTTAATGAATAACTTATAAGCTTTCAAGACTAATAATGATGATATTAGAGATTTGACTGAGATACATTTTGGTCTACAGTTTTACTACTACTATCTACCCCGATCAAAAAAGATTCTAATCCTTTCTACATTTCTATGATGATTTAGTCCCAAAGTTTGCCTCTAGCAATGGATTATGGATTTACATTTTTTAGCCACAGTTCTATTCATTCACTTAAATACATATATATATATATATTTGGTATTGAACAAATAGTCTTTTGATGATGTTATTGATGATATGAGTTCTAGTTCAAGTCCGGTGATTGATGATGATATTAAAGATATGATTTTAAAATTAATTTCAATAATAGATGATAATATTGATGATATAATTTTATGGACTGGGTTACTTAAAGGAATCCAGATTGGTTATGGTATTATGATTACATCTTGGCACTCATTCCTACATGTGCATTGTCTATTGCCCGTATGTGACTATAGTTATTAGCCTTACGAGGGGTTCATAGGCATAGGAATGAGTCCTACTTCCAGTATCTTATATGGAGCTTATATCTATCAATGTTATAGGGTTTTGCATAGATATAGGCTCGGGTTGTTATTTGCTAACTATGGATTGAAGCTTTTGAGCCTATGTGGTGGTTTACAATAGGCCTGGTTAGATATTGTTTGTCTGGACTAGCCGGTTATCTTATGTTGTTATTGTTATTATGGTTAGTTTATGACAGGTTGATTATTGGACTGATATTGAGATTTGAGGTATTATTTGGGTTCATTTATCTTACCATAATATTATTGTGCATGATATCCATTGGTTAAGCATTATGGCTTCAGACCCTAATATCCTGATTCATTTTTTTATGGTTGCTTTATTATGGTAATTGTCTCATATTTAGACATATGTATTAGAGACATTGATTATATTAGCACTAGTTCCTATTATAATTGGGAGGCTTGTGGATGCTAGTGTAATGACTTAGGTTGTACCTTGAGTTAACCTTATTTATATACATATGTATATCTATCTATATGTTGCTAACGTATTACCATATATACCTTTCTTCCTTTATCTACTCATGTTTTATATTATTTCTTGGCCTTGTATATATTATATGTCTTTCTTTCACTCTCTAAGGGGATAGTTCATTCTTAATACCTCCTTAGTTTTATTATGTTAGTTTCTTAAATATAAATAGGATAGTTTATCCTTATTATCTCATTAGCTTTATGCATCTATTAGATATTTGGGTGTAGCTTACATTCCATCTTGCATGCTATTTATATTTGCATTATCTTTAGAGCTCCATCGGCAGTTTCCTATTGAGTACCACGTTTTGGTACTCATACTACACTTCTGCAACCTGCAGATCATAGTACGGGCTATTGTCGTTGTGTGTGTGCCATGCAGAGCCGCTATGGTTCAGAAACTTCAGGTGGTCTCCTGGTGTTCAAAGTACTACTTTTCTCCCTCTTATGTATAGACTAATCATTATATTGTATTAAGAGATGGGTTGTATCTGTATATTCATTTAGTACTTCAATGTTGTAAGCTAATTATATTAGAAGTTTTTGTATTGATTCCACCACGTTTTGGATCTATCTTATGTACTCTAGTCTTTTATAATATTTATTTCACATTCTTCCTTTACTTCTCTTGGTAGTCCGTTACTAGTAGTTTTAGACTACGGGGTTGACATACCTACTGGTGGGTTATGATAGGGTTATGGTAGTAGTTCATGACAAATTGGTATAAGAATTAGGTTTACTAATGGGTTCGTGCAAGAGTTATTTTCTGGTAGAGTCTTACATATCAGTGTGGAGACGTCCATAACCTATCTTTGAGAGGTCACAGGGCATTCTTAGATAACTCTATTATTGACTCATTGTCATGTGTATGTGTTTCTTTGAGCCTCAAGTACATTTTTTGAATCTATTATATCCCAAATGGACGATGTAAGGTTGTCTATAAATGTGGACAAGATTTTGGCACGCATTTCTATAGCTTTAGTGCAAAGTCAGAATAGGGAGTTAGGGATGGATATTGAAGATCTTCAGTGACATTTAGAGGATTTAGGGCTAGCCAGGCTCCGATAGAGTTTGCGATCGCTTTAGCTTGTTGAGATTCATCATAGAAGATCCTGAGTATTTTTTTGGATACCTCACAACTAGGGATGGCATGAAGTTCATCAAGCAGTTCTCAAGCCAGAGTAGGATTTGTTGGTGTTCATCAATGTTCCTTGTCGGTTTTGGAGTATGAGACTGGTTTCTTGAGGGGGCCAGGAATATTCCTATGTTATATCCTTCAGAGCATGACATGGAGTGTAGATTTATAAGAAGATTATGACATGACCCACACCAGGGCCTAGTCATAATGTGTAATCCCAAGTCCAACCAAGAACGTGGACAACCCTCGTTACCTAACCCAACCACCACTCGCATACCTTGAGTCGGCTAAATTCCAAGCATATAACAAGATAACATATTTAACAATGTGGTGGCTTTGGGATAAGTCTATAACCGAGACCAACCCAATCAAGTACAACCACCCAATATCTAACCAATATGGAAACCGTAAACCAATACCACGATAATAATCCAATATATGTATATATAACAAAAACAATCCATACGATGCCTAAGTCCACAATTGTCCACACAAAGACTCTATACCAACCAAAAAGTATCCAGTCGGGACAAGCCCCTGGCATAACCAAAAACTAAGTCTATAAAAGATAAAATTACATAAAGTAATCCATGACGTAAAATAGATGCCTTTCGAACTATGGAAGCCCAGTACTTCAATCCAACATTGACTGTCCCCAAATGTGATCACTAGGCAGGAGGAGTAGAATGGTTGGTTCCTGTATAGCATATGTATACAGCCGCTCGAAGACGGGTTAGTGGGTGAACGCTAGCATGTACTCAGGATAAGGATAAAATAATTCCATTTATAAAACCAAGTAAAAATCAGCAAGAATACTTACCTGGGCTGTGTATCTCTACCGTGTCGGGAAAGGGAACCGGGTTTAGCATGCCTTAAAAACCTTTACATGGGTTGTGTATCTCTGCCGTCCTAAACCACCCACAAGCTATATGGGTTCAGCTCCCCCTGCTGAAAGGTACAAGTGCGTGAAGCCGAATGACTAGGGAAGAAAACCTGGGATGACTAGTACATCCCCCAAAATATAAAGTGTGACATCATGCACACGGTCACTAGGACCAATCCTCGCATCGGCAAATGTGAGTTTCTAGTTTTGGTCCCCCCGAGACCTCCACCTTCCACAACTTTGCTACATCCCTTCCAGTACTAAACAATTAAAACCATTACCAAACAACCAACCAAACCATTTTTTTCAACCAAGACCATTAATAGTGGTATCGTCATACCGACCATGACTTGCAAGTATTGTCCATAACCAACCATTTAAAGATTAAGGGAATCCTATGTACCCTTCCATTTACCATATTAAACCACTTGGGGGATTCCCATGTACCCCACAAGCATTATAAATGATCCATAACGGTTATTCAAACCAATTTCATTAATGCATTCACTTGGGGGGTTCTCGTATACCCCGCAAAGTTTTCAAATAGACCAACTATGACCACCAAAACCTTACCCTTTAAACCATTCCAAACCATTTTAGATCATGCCAAACATTTAAAACATTTATGTCATTCAAAATATTTAAACCATGCAAAATCACCCAAATCCATTTAGGGTTCCATTACAAAACCATACCATGCAAGAGTTCTAATGAAAGATCAACAATAAAGTGAAAATATTCTTTTAGGCATTTTATCAAACATGTTGAGGGCATACCTTTACCATGACCAAAACCACTGCATAAACCATTTAGATTAGGGTTATCCATGACCCATTTGTTAAACCATAACCTAAAACCACCGATATATGGAAGCCATTACCAAAAACATGTAAAACATAATTTAAACTAATACCAAACAATGTGCATTAAGACCCTCAACATATATTTCGAAAACCACCATTCATTATTCATAAATCAATGTTTAAAACATAATACTCATGCCTTTAGTTAGAACAAACAATGAGGGAAGGAGTACATGCCTTATACAAGAAGATTTCGAAGAGAAACATGACTCTTGAGCTCCTTTAAAGAATAGTTGAGAAATCCTAGCCTTTAATCTTCAAGAGTATGTTTGAGAGAGTATTTGAATTATTTTAATCCTTTAACAAGTGTTATGAAGGGAAACCAAGGATTATATAATGTGAGGATATAAGGGTTTTGAAGTAGGAAATGTTCAGACTACCCTTGACTTATAAGTAAAACAAGCCATAAAGTAGTGTATGGCTCACCCATGCCATTCGTATCCTAGGGTACGAGTGGTACCCTAACTCATACCCAAGACCTTTCCAAGACCCTGTATACTGGTCCCTATATAACTCACACCTCTCTAATTTTTACCTAAGGGTATGAGTGGTAAAATCAATTGTACCCACCAACTGTACAATGGGCAGATTCCACTAGACAACTCATTCAAGCATCATACGACTTTTTTTACACCACTCGTATCTTTCTATACGGCTCATACCATGATGATTAGTATCTTGGGAAGTAGCCAAGCCAAACATACTTCATAGTGTACGAGTAAACCCTCAAGACCACCCATAACTCGTATCCAAGGGTACGATTGGTACCCTTGAGTCGTACCAAGTCTAGTAAGTCCAAAACCAAAGATATTTTGAAATGGTCCAAGACTTGGGGTGTTTCAATCTCCCCTACTTGGATCATTCTTCCTCGAATGACGGTTAAGGGTAAGATGAAGCACGAGGTAATATATTAACACACCTCAAACTTTCCTCAAATAAAATAGGACAAGAACGTAACCCAAGATTAGAAGATCATCACATACCCCAAGCACGACTTACACCCCAACACTTCTATTTCAGCCTCTAACTAAGTTAAACTATCAAAACTTAGCATTGATGTGATAGAGTTGTCACTATTTCGGTCCATAGATTAATATAATGTTGAAACTTAGCATTGGTAATCCTCTTCTTGAGGTGGACAAGAATGAGTGCTACCTTCCAAAATAGGGTGAGTGGAGACCGGTGGGACTCCACAAGGAAAACCAGAGGTTGTGACCTTTGATCGGGTCTATGCCCCTTGAGTTAGACTAGATCCATCCATGTTGTCCTCAAGTGGGACAGGCGAATTTCTAAGAATATTTAGATCATTGAGAGGAGATGACCCGAAAAGAGAACTAAGAAATATTCAGATGAGAGTTTAAGAACTTAGACTCTATAGCCCAAAAGTAGAATAACCAAGAAATTGAAACATTCCTAAATGACTCGTAGCCTCCTTATTATAAGTATGGTGCACGACATACCCATAAGAAAAAATCTACTCAACACGGCTTTGTAGACACCCTATGTCACCGAAAAACCTAAAGCTCTTATACTAACTTGACACAACAGAAACCAGGGCTTTTTCATAATGGACAATCCCAAGTCCAACCAGGACCGGGGACCACCCCTATTACCCAACCCAACCACTAAGCACATCCTTGAGTCAGCAAAATTTCAAACATATAACAAGATAGTGTATTTAACAATGTGGTGACTTTGGGATAAGTTTATAATCAAGATCAACCCAATAGAGTCCAACCACCCAATATCTAACCCATACAGAAACCATAAACCAATACCATAATAATAAGCCAATGTATGTATGTATATCAAACAAAAAAAGTCTATACCATACTGAAGCCCATAGTTATCCACACAAAGCCTCTAGACCAACCAAAGAGTATCTAGTTGTGACATGCCCCTGACATAGCCCTAAACCAAGTCTATAAAAGATAAAAGTACATAAAGTAATCCATGATATGAAATATTATAAGACCCCATTAAAATCGCATGTCAAATTCAGCTCGTAAAGCTCCATGAGAGATTCCAACACTTAGAAAAAAAATTTTACTGTGTTCAAGTTCAACACTTACTCTCATTTTATACCTCCTAACTTTGGGAATTTATTTGATGACTTTCCCGACCTCCATTTTTAGATTTTCAAGTTGCGTTGTGATGAGAAAAATCCTTAGTACGTATTGGACACATTCTGAGAGCATTTCGGGCACATTTTAGTGGCTAACTCACTGGTTTGAAATGCTCCTGCATTTCGGGCGCATTTTAGGTCAAAAATTTCAGTCAACTTCAAACTATCATAACTTCCTGCATATAATAAACTGTGAGAGCTGTTATATATCAATAGAAAGATCTTTGAGTATTCTTCCCAATACAATTAGATTCATCCAATTTTTACATCTAAATAAAAAATTATGATCAATTTACTTCAGCCTATCAGACAGTCAATTAGGGACAGATTTGACCTTAATTGTTCCTTAGGGGTATTTTGGTCATCTTCCACTCCTATATATACCCCAAACATGAGATTAAGGCTTATTTGCAGAAAAATATACTCATCTTCTCAAATCCTCTCAAAAACTCAAGATAGAGTTTCAATTTGAAGATCCAAATCCCATCAATTGAAGAACATAACTCCTCATTTATCTTCAACATCAAAAGAAGGATTTCTCTCAAGATCATAAACTATAACAAGAATCGAATACTTCTTCAAGAATATATGATATTCAAGTTTTTAAAACTCAAGAGCCAATTTATTTTCTCTTAAAGGAACAAGAACCCTAGTCAAGGAATTAAGAACATGTCTAAGAATTTCTTCAAGAATCTTTCACCTAAGGTATGTGTAGTGTTCATCCACAGATTCCTTTCATCCGTAGGAGTCCAAGAACCATGCTTTAAATACTATATTGTGATTGTCTTGTTGAGATATGATCACGTACATATTGATGGTTGTTTTTTATGCTTCAAGATGTTAATTTATGGTGATTCTCATAAAGTATGTGTGATTGTAGTTAAAACCTATGAAATTGGATGGTTTAAGATGACTAAATTATTAAGAACACCTATTCCATGAAGTGTGCATGTAAGTTGTTCGACGAAATTCCTAGAATAGGCATAATCATGTTTTCATGATTTAAGAGTGCTCAATTAATAAGTCCTTACTCCATGTTTTATGATTTCACGTGAATTCCATGTTGTGTGAATAAAGTTCGAATCTTTACATGTTGTTCATGATACCATGATATTTTATGGATTCAATTGGTGGAATTGAGTTGAATTATGGTGTTATGGTATATAAAATTGATCATGCAAGGTGTTTGTTAAAATGCCTAAGTGAAGAAGAATTGAGCATTTTGACCTATTTGTGATCTAAATGATGATTTCATGCCATATCCATTTGCTTAAGTTAACTCCCATGCTAAAGCTATGCCTACCATGTGTTTGATAATGTGCCTCAATGAATAAATGATGACCAAGTACCTAGTCTTCATGCTCTAAGATTTTGCCATGTCTCTTAAGTTATGTCATGTCTACTTGATCAAGATGATTTATATGCTATTAATGTTCTATGAATATGTTGTTGGCTTGTCATGATATTAGAATTGACCATGATATTAGCTATATGAAAAGGTTATGAAAACCACATGATTTATGAATTCCCCATAGATGCTATATTATGGATTGTTAATGTTGGTCAAGTACTCTTGTATGTCAAGTTATGTCAATTTCCTTCCATCGAGTCCTGGGGGTATTCGTACCCGTAAAATATAGTTGTGTGCCTAGAGCCATGTCATATTTTCATGATACTCTCAGTCAAGCCATGTTCAGTAGACTTCAGTCAGCTAATAGAACTCAGTAGCATTTAGTCAGTTAACAGAATTCAGTAGTGTTCTGCTAGTCATCAAAACTCAATAAATTCAGTCCATTTTCAGCTCAGTTAAATAGAACAATCAGTAATAGTTCAGTTAATTCTAGTATGAACTAGGAAATCAGTTCAATGTCATTTAGTTGGGAGTAGGATTCAGCATCGAGCATACCCAAGGATGGGAACTCACTTGCCAGTAGAGGGTGTGATTCTTAGAAGCAGTCCTTGCATTCTAGAACTATGTAGCCAGCATAGGTTGAGACATCAATACCTGTCAGTTGAGGGTAGATGAGGTGGCTTAACCTATTAGATGAGGGTTCCCACCATTCTCATTAGAGTACCTTCCAGATGAGGGTTACTCACAGCTTGTCATTACCAGTGGTGCGGTATTGACATCCTTCCAATCAAGGCAGAGATTAGACCCTAGCTTAGCTATTATATCATATTTGGGGCATGTCAGTTTGATAACTACTTCCCACAGTTTCAGTATCAGTCTAAGTAAAATAACTCAGATAGTTCTTCAGGATATCAGAACTGTCAGATACAGTCAACTCAGATACAGTATGAAACTCAGCTAGTTCCATCAGATTTAGGACTTTCAGATACAATCATTCATGCGATCAGTTATCAGAACTCATATTATCAGATATATCAATTATTAGAATTCAATTATCATTCATGATATGTTATCAGTAAATACATGTCATCAGTATTCATACTCCGTAGTTATGTTATCACGAGCTCAGTTTCAGGACTGTTAGATACGGTCAATCAAATCAATTCTTCATAATTAGAACTATCAGAAACAATCATTTCTTTATCAGTAATATAGTATCAGTCTCCCAGTATTCATTAATACAGTATCAGTTCCTCACTTATTAGTGAATTACATATCAATATCAGTAAACTCAGTCATTCAATATCTCAATATCAGTAAACTCAGCCATCAGTATCTCAATATCAGTAAACTCAGTCATCAGTATCTCTCCATCAGTAAACTCATGTTGTCAGTATTCAAACTCAATAGTCAGTATCACCACGAGTTTAGTTGTAATTGCGTATGTATGTATGTATTCTCAAGTTTATATAAGTTAGCATTGTTCATGCATATAAAAACCTTTGTATTTAGCCTACCTCACTTGCATACTCAGTACACTCAGTCGTACTGACGTATTAGTGCTATGGTGTTTTATTTGACCCCATAGGTACAGAGGCATGAGTTTTAGAGCAGTAGTAGTATTGCAGATTTCAGCAGTCAGTGCTCCTCTTCATTCGAGGATAATATTATTATTACTTTATTATAGTATTCAAATTAGTTTTTTAGTTCATAGAGTTATTTGGAGACATGTTCCTTCAACTCCTTATTCAGTTTAGTTAGATGCATTCGAATTAGATGTCAGATTAGATGTTCAGACTTCAATATTTATGTTTTTTTTTGGTCTTGTTATACCATGTTTTTCAGATATGTATCAGTATTGAACCTTATGGCCTTACAGTTCATGTTTCCATATATTTTATGAGATATTATGCAGTTTACAGGTATAGATACCAATCATGGGTTAGCTTGTGGTCCTTCAGGGTCATAAGCACCGTATAGCATTTCAGTTCAGAAAATTGAGGTGTTACAAACTTGGTATCAGAGCCTAAGGTTCAACAGTATCCTAAGAAGTCTGAAAGTTGTATCAAGTAGAGTCTTGTACATGGGCGTGCTGTGCACCACACTTATGTGCAGGAGGCTATGAGATGCTTTAGGAACATTTTTCCTTCTTTCATGTCTCAAGATCATGCTATAGCAAGTTTCTCTAAGGAACCCATGTAGATTCACATAATGCTCCCCTCATGTCAACCTTACCTTACTTTCAAGGTAACAGAAATAGTGAAACTCAAATCCTAAAGATAGGGTTTTCTCATGTCGTCCCTGGAGACAGTTATGGGATTTGCCACATGCTCAGACAATATCCCCTCAGTTCAATCATGTTTCAAAGTTGTACAAATTTCATTTATGATCATGAGAACTCCTTTGTAAACTCAAATCCAATTTTTGATATGCTGTTAGATCCCTTCTCAAAATCCTATGACAGTATAGACCCAAAATTTTAAGCATGGACCCAAGAGTTTAGTAGTAGATAAGTTAGGATAGTATTATCCAGTCTAATTAGATTATGTATTCATGCGGATAGTTGTACTAAGGTAAATAAGGAGGCTTGAACAGTGTAAGCTTGAATTTAAGTTTATTTACTTGAAATTAAGCATGGAGGTGTGGATATGATATTTGTAGTATATGAGGAAACAGAAGCAGCTGATATATTTAGTAGGATGGGAAGGTGTCGAACAGAGTATAAGTATGTGATGATAGATCAAGTGACCAAGTCATGCTCTCAGATTCTAGTAGTAGTGCCAATATGTATAGAAAAGCAGTAAGAGAAGATGATTCCCAACCCATCCTCTTCTCAGTACAAAGATTTGTACTTCAGCTATCATGAGATCCACTTAGGTCTTACATATCAACTCTATAGTCACGAACCATGATCATGCACTTTTCCATAAATCATGTAAGGTTTTAGTTCCCAGTATAAAGGATCTCAGTTTACCCCGTAGTACAAATCAATTCCATGAACACGGCTTATGTTCACACGTTTTCCATAGAATCGTGTGCGCTTTTAGTTCCCAGTATAGGAAGTCAGATCTAAATAACTTAGAGTCACGAATCATGTCTCATGAATACAAAAAACTTGAAACTTAGGTCATGCATCTCCTAACTCATGTACACATATCATGATTTACAGTATACTCAGCTTTCATGACTCATGCTATGCCCCTACAGATCAGATAAATTCATACCACGTCATGTATATCCTCAGTTAAAACCTTTTTGGTAAATCTATGCTCAGCTACCTCAGGTTAGTCAGTCAATCCCTTCTCGTATGCATAATACTCTGTGGTCTCAGTCCAGCTATTCAGACTAAGTAAAATTCAGTCTTGCATACCCAGTATTCAGTTACCAGTTATTCAGTTAATCAGATAAGTTAGTATATTTATACACTCGTAATCAGCTAAGTTCATCCATCATGTCTCAGTTTCAGATCCCAGCTATTAAGTCACAAGTCTGTTCTTAAGTGCCTTGTACACCGCCTTAGTTTTCCTTAGTATCTCAGCTAAGTCTGTATTTTTCAAGGGACCTAGAGTCCTAAAGGGGATATACCCTATATCCCCTGACCTTATATGATTTAAACATGTCATTTTATTTTCTCTAGATGAATCTAGTTGAAGGAAAGGTTACCTATAAGCTGACTCTCTAGCTCCAAATTTCAGTCGTAATCTATGTTCTTAATGGCTCAGTTTAGCCCATGATACTCTGTCCATGTCATGCATTACAGACTCAGTTCAACTTATGTATCATAATCCAGACTCAGTAATGTTCTCATGTTTTCGCTAATGCATATTTAGTGATTAATCTCTGATTTATCGGTATTTACAGTTTAACGTAACAGTCTTCCTTGAGCTTACTCATTCTCATGTTTAGATTTTAGTACCAAACTTGTTATCATTACCATTGCATGTTCAGTCGTATGTTCATGAGTCAGTTCAGTCATGTATCCATGCATCAGATACGTATGGTTAGCTTATAAATACTTTTAGTCATGCATTCAGGTATCACATCGGTCATATAAGCATGCATCTTATATGCATGGACTCAGCTTATCAGTTATGCATCAGATATGCATTCTCATTTTAAGAAAACTTAGTTCATCAGAACACTCAGTCCTTCATTCATATATCAGTTATGCATGTTCAGTATGATATATTCAGTTTGTCAGTCATGTCATCCATGAAATCATATTCAGTCGTTCATGCTCAGTACTCACGTCGGTTGTCTTTTCTCTTCTCTCAATCAGTCTCATTCGAGGACGAATGTTCCCAAGAGAAAGATATTGTAAGACCCCATAAAAATCTCATGTCAAATTCAGCTCGTAAAGCTCCATGAGAGATTCCAACACTTAGAAAAAAAAATTTGCCAAGTGTTCAAGTTCAACACTTACTCTCATTTTAGACCTCCTAACTTCGAGGATTTATTTGATGACCTTCCCGACCTCCATTTTTAGATATTCAAGTTGCATTGTGATGGGGAAAGTCCCTAGTATGTATTATACACATTCCAAGCACATTTTGGGCGCATTTTAGTGGCTAACTCACTGGTTTGAAATGCTCCCGCAGTACAGACGCATTTCAGGTCAAAAATTTCAGTCAACTTCAAACTATCATAACTTCCTGCATATAATAAACTGTGAGAGCTGATATATATCAATAGAAAGATATTTGAGTATTATTTTCAATGAAATTGGTTTCATCCAATTTTTAAATCTAAATAAAAAGTTATAATCAATTTACTTTAGCCTATCAGACAGTCAATTAGGGACAGATTTGACCTTAATTGTTCCTTAGGGGTATTTTGGTCATCTTCCACCCCTATATATACCCCAAACACGGGATAAAGGCTTATTTTCAGCAAAATATACTCCTCTTCTCAAAATTCTCTCAAGAACTCAAGCAAGGGTTTCAATTTGAAGACCCAAATCCCATCAATTAAAGAACATAACTCCTCATTTATCTTCAACATCAAAAGAAGGGTTTCTCTCAAGATCATAACCTATAACAAGAATCAAATCCTTCTTCAAGAATATATGATATTCAAGTTTTTAAAACTCAAGAGCCAATTTATTTTCTCTCAAAGGAACAAGAACCCTAGTCAAGGAATCAAGGACATATCTAAGATTTTCTTAAAGAATCTTCCACCTAAGGTATGCGTAGTGTTCATCCACGGATTTCTTTCATCCATAAGAGTCCAAGAACCATGCTTTAACTACTATATTGTAATTTTCTTGTTCCGATATGATCATGTACATGTTGATGGTTGTTGTTTATGCTTCAATATGTTAATTTAGGGTGATTCTCATGAAGTATGTGTGCTTGTAGTTAAAACCCATGAAATTAGGTGGTTTAAGATGACTAAATTATTAAGAACACCTATTCCATGTAGTGTGCATACAAGGTATTCGATGAAATGCCTAGAATAGGCATAATCATGTTTTCATGATTTAAGAGTGCTCAATTAACAAGTCCTTACTCCATGTTTTATGATTTCACGTGAATTTCATGTTGTGTGAATAAAGTTCGAATCTTTACATGTTGTTCATGATATCATGAAATTTTATGGATTCAATTGGTGGAATTGAGTTGAATTATGGTGTTATGGTGTATAAAATTGATCATTAGGCCTATGCCCTAAATAGTGCATACAAGGTGTTTGTTAAAATTCCTAAGTAAAAAAAAATTGAGCACTTTGACCTATTTGTGATCTAAATGATGATTTCATGCCATATCCATGTGCTTAAGTTAACTCCCATGCTAAAGCTATGCCTACCATGTGTTTGATAATGTGCCTCAACGAATAAATGATGATCAAGTACCTAGTTTTCATGCTCTAAGATTTTGCCATGTCTCTTAAGTTATGCCATGTCTACTTGATCAAGATGATTTCTATGCTATTAATGTGCTATGAATATTTTGTTGGCTTGTCATGATATTAGAATTGACCATGATGTTAGCTATATGAAAAGGTTATGAAAACCACATGATTTATGAATTCCCTGTAGATGCTATATTATGGATTGTTAATGTTGGTCAAGTACTCTTGTATGTCAAGTCATGTCAGTTTCCTTCCATCGAGTCCTGGGGGTATTCATACCTATAAAATATAGTTATGTGTCTAGAGCTATGTCATATTTTCATGATACTTTTAGTCAAGCCATATTCAGTAGACTTCAATCAGCTAATAGAACTCAGTAGCATTTAGTCAGTTAACAGAATTCAGTAGTGTTCCACTAGTCATCAGAACTCAATAAACTCAGTCCATGTTCAGCTTAGTTAAACAGAACAATTAGTAATAGTTCAGTTAATTCTAGTATGAACTAGGAAATCAGTTCAGTATAATCAATTCAGTGTCATTCAGTTGGGAGTAGGATTCAGCACCGAGCGAATCCAAGGATGGGAACTCACCTGCCAGTAGAGGGTGTGATTCTTAGAAGCAGTCCTTACGTTCTAGAACTATGTATCCATCATAGGTTAAGACATCAATACCTATCAGTTGAGGGTAGATGAAGTGGCTTAACCTGTCAGATGAGGGTTCCCACCGTTCTCATTAGAGTACCTGCCAGATGAGGGTCACTCACAGCTTATCCTTACCAGTGGTGTGGTACTGACACCCTTCTAATCAGGGCAGAGATTGGACCCCATCTTAGCTATTATAGCGTATTTGGGGCATGTCGGTTAGATAACTACTTCCCACAGTTTCAGTATCAGTTTCAGTAAAATAACTCAGATATTTCTTCAGGATATTAGGACTGTCAGATACAGTCAACTTAGATACAGTACGGAAATCGGCTAGTTCCATCAGATTTAAGACTATCAAATACAGTCATTCATACTATCAATTATCAGAACTTATGTTATTAGATATATCATTTATTAGAATTCAATTATCATTCATGATATGTTATCAGTAAATACATGTCATCAGTATTCATACTCAGTAGTCATGTTACCATGGCCTCAGTTTCATGACTATTATATACGATCAATCAAATCAGTTCTTCATAATTAGAACTATCAGAAACAATCATTCCTTTATCAGTAATATAGTATCAGTCTCCTAGTATTCAGTAATACAGTATCAGTCCCTCACTTATTAGTGAATTACATATCAATATTAGTAAAGTCAGTCATTCAGTATCTCAATATTAGTAAACTCAGTCATTCAGTATCTCAGCATCAGTAAACTCATGAGTATTCAGACTCCGTAGTCAGTATCACCACGAGTTTAGTTGTAGTTATGTATGTATATATGTATTCTCGCGTTCATATCAGTCAACATTGTTCATGCATATAAAACCATTTGTATTTAGCCTACCTCACTCGTATACTCAGTACATTCAGTCGTACTGACTCATTCATGCAATGGTGTTTTATTTGACGCCATAGGTACAGAGGCACGGGTTTTAGAGAAGCAGTGGAATTGCAAATTTCAACAGTCAGTGCTCCTCTTCATTCGAGGACAATATTATTATTACTTTATTACAGTATTTTAGATTAGATTTTTAGTCATGGAGTTAGTTGGAGACATGTTCCTTCAACTCCTTATTCTGTTTAGTTAGATGCATTCGGATAGATGTTCAAACTTTAGTATTTATGTTTATTTTTGGTATTTTTATACCATATTTTTCAGATATGTATCAGTATTAAACCTTATGGCCTTACAGTTCATGTTTCCACATATTTTATGAGATATTATGCAGTTTACAGGTATAGATATCAGTCATGGGTTAGCTTGTGGTCCTTCGGGGTCATGAGCACCGTATAGCATTTCAGTTCAGAAAATTGGGGCGTTACAAATATATGCCTTTCCAAACTATGGAAGCTCACCAATTCAATCCAACATCAACTGTCCCCAATTGCAACCACTAGGAAGGAAGAGTAGAATGGATAGTTCTTGCATATCGTAGATCTACAACTGCCTGAAATGGGTTAGTGGGTGAACACTAGCATGTACTCAAGATAAGGATAAAATAATGTCAATTATAAAACAAAGTAAAACCCATCAAGGATGCTTACAACCATATATATATATATATATATATATATATATATATATATATATATATATATATATATATATGTATATGTATATGTGTATGTATATGTATATGTATATGTATATGTGTATGTATATGTATATGTATATGTATATGTATATGTATATACTATAAATAACCATGCCGGGAAAGGGAACCGGGTTTAGAATTCTTTTAAACCTTTACCTGGGTTTTGTAGCTCTACTATCCTAAACCACCCATGAGCTATATGGGTTTAGCTTCCCCTGCTGGAAGGGCCCAGTGTGTGAAGCCATACTACCAAAGAAGAAAACTTGGGATGACCAGTACATCCCCAAAAATATAAAGTGTGACATCATGCACACTATCACTAGGACTAAACCTTATATCGGCAAATATGATTTTCCAGTTTTGGTCCTCCCGGGACATCATCTTCCATGGATTTGCTACACACCCCACCATTATTTCCTAATTAAAACCATTACCAAACAACCAACCAAACTATTTGTTATCAGCCAAAGCCATTAATTATGGTATCATCATACTAACAAAGACATGCAAGTATTGTCTATAACTAACCATTTATGGATGAAGGGATTCTCGTGTACCCTTCCATTTACCGTATTAAACCACTTGGGGATTCCCATGTACCCCACAAGCATTATCAATTGATCCATAACTATCATTCAAACCAATTTCATTAATGTATTCACTTGGGGATTTCATGTACCTTGCAAGGTTTTCAAATAGACCAACCATGACCACTAAACCCTTACCCTTTAAACCATTCCAAACCATTCTAGACCATGCCAAACATTTAAAATATTTATGTCATTCAAACCATTTAAACCATGTAAAACCACCCAAACCCATTTACGATTCCATTACTAAACTATACCATGTAAGATTTCCAATAAAAGGTCAACAATAGAGTGAAAATATTATTTTGGGCATTTTATCAAACATGTTGAGGGCATACCATTACCAAGACCAAAACCAATGCATAAACCAATTATATTAGGATTATCCATGACATATTTGTTAAACCATAACCAAAAACCACCCACATATGCAAACCATTACCAAAAACATGTAAAAATATAATTTAAACCTATTCCAAATAATGTGCATCAAGACCCTCAACATATATTTTGAAAAACACCTTCTTAATTCATAAATTAATGTTTAAAACACAATACACATGCCTTTAGTTGGAACTAAAAATAAGGGAAGGAGTACATGCCTTATACAAGAAGATTCCAAAGATAAATATGACTCTTGAGCCCCTTTGAAGAACAGTTGAGAAACCCTAGCCTCAAAACATCAAGATTGAGTTTGAGAGAGTATATGAAGTATTTTAATACTTTAACAAGTGTTATGAAGTGCCACCGAGTATTATATAATGCAATTACATAAGGGTTTTGAAGTAGGAAATGTTCGAACTACCCTTGACTTAAATTTAAAAATAAACCACGAAGTAGGGTACAACTCACCATGTTATCCGTATCCTAGGGTATGAATGGTAACCCAACTAATACCCAAGACCTTTACAAGACCCTACAAATGGGTGCCTATATGACTCACACCTCCCTAACTCATACCTAAGGGTACAAGTTATACCCACCAATCGTACCATAGGAAGATTCCACAAAAAAACTTATTCAAGTACCATATGACTTACCTTACACCACTTGTATCTTCCTATTCAACTCGTACCATGATGAGTTACATCTTAGGAAGTCTCCAAGCCAAACATACTTCCTAGTGTATGAGTGAACCCTCAAGACGACCCCTAACTCATATCCAAGGCTATAATTTTTACTTTTGAGTTGTACCAAGTCCTGTAAGTCCAAAACCAAGGAAATTTTACAAGGGTCCAAGACTTGGGGTGTTTCAAATTAGCATTTTTACGCCATTTGGTATTAAAGCATCTGATAGAATTTGGGTCTTTCTTCTTCTAGGTTATTGACCATGTGAAGGACATAGAGAGAGCATATATCAGGACTTATGGAAGTGGAGGTAATAGGCCATGTCATTAGATCTGTGCTATTTCTATTCCATTAGATAATGAGGATCCTCTCAGTAGAGGTCAGCTTCACTTACAGCCTATCAGTTCTATGCAGTTTGCATCTTAGGTTATAGGTGGCTCTCATGTCACTCTTGGTTATCACGGTGGGTAGAGTTCTCATCGAACCTTGTATGGTATTCAGTATGAATCTTTAGGACATAGCAATCATTATGGATCAGCAGGGGAAACATCGTAGAGTATTCTAAGAGCTTGTTTTAATTATAGTAAGATTGGACATTGGTCTAAAGAGTGCCCCAGACACCAGTTGGTTGTTTAGACAAAATTAGCATATATTCCTCGCTAGCCTAAAGTCCTTGAGGTATGTTATGATTGTAGAGAGAATGATTATGTCTTTAGAGAGTGCCCTCAGTATTTAGTTGGTTAGCCAGTTGGGGTCAGCTCATGTTTCTCGTCAAGCTAGGGCTTATGGGGTTCCCTATGATTGTAAAGAGATCGGCCAATGGTCTAGAGAGTATCCTCGACATAGTATTATTAGTCACTCAGCTTATTCAAATCATTCTTATAGTGTTGTGGCACCTTCAATTAGAGGTAATAATTAGTTCCTCGATTGATGATTCAGACACCTAGTTTGAGTTTGGACCCATACAGATTTGTTCTCCCTTAGGCTTGTTAGGAATATACTTTGGATTTCACCATGTTAGGTGCACATTTTTATTTCTTATCTTTTACCTTCTCATTGGTATATATTGGGGTTCTCATACCCATTTATGATTGTATGCCTTGGTAGGTTAATATTGATTGTTGTGTGCCATGATATAGAGTTTATGATTATATGACTACCCCTATAGATTATTTCTTTTTGTAGTGGATGGAGTAAATCAGTGTTGATATTTTTCTTGGGGTGTAGTATTTGGGTTTGAGTTCTATTTACCTTTTCACATTGTCCTTATTTTGGCCGTAGAGTAATACTTGTTATTGATTTTCAATTTTGGTACCGCATATTCTGTTATATTGATATTTGTATTATTGTTGCTATTATTATCATTGTTTGATGTAATTGATCCTTGCTTGGTAGATGGCTAGACAGTTAGTATCTAGTTAGAATCCCCTTCTTTGTGGTTCTTATTTGTTGGCTTGGACAACTAGATTGGTTGGAGCATTTCTCTCTTGTAACAAGGTGAGGTTGGTCATTTTTCTCTTTTGTTGGTTGTTCTAGATTGGTTGTGGAGTGGATTATAGTAGTAAAGATAAGATAACCTTTTGTGGTTCTGTTATGGTTCAAGAGTTGGCAATTTGGTTATATTGCTCATTCTTGAGTTTGAGATTCTAGGACTTGCCTCTTAAGTTATAGAGTTTTTTGCATTAGCTATCTCTCAATATGTAGTTCATTTCTGAGATTGACTATTTTAGTGTCCGTTCTTCTGATTAGGCTAGTTCATCACTCGATAGTGGTTTGATGCTAATATGGTTTATCTTGGAATCATCTTTCTGATTTGTTGGGTTCGTATCCTGGTGGTGGTTTTCTCTTGATATTGGTGTGGAGTTGGATATTCTATTCTTGTCGTGATGTGGTTCTTTTTTAAGTAGAGTTAGAGATTTTGATATAGGTGATATTTCCTGTGACCAATTTTTAGTTGGCAAATTAGAAATTCTTTATCTTGAGTTGCTTGGTTCATTTTCCAGTAGTGGTCTTGACCTTGGCATTGGTGTATATATTGGTACTTCTTCCTCGACAATGTGATTCATGGGTTGATTGATTTAAGGTTGTCCTACTTGAGTGGACTCGGGAAATCCTTATTTTAGAAATTGTTCGATCTAGTAAGACTTAGTGGAGTGCTTCTCCTTAGTGATGTGGGCCTATGGGTATTCTTTGCGGAGATGAAGTATTGAATAGATTAGTTTCTGGACAAAGTTGCATTTCTTTGAGTTGCTAGAGTTTTGTTATTACTAGTACAGCTTGCAGACTTGATGAGTTCTTAAGTATGTGTTGGTGGTTCATGCCCTCCAGCAGATATAGAGTTGATTACTTGTGTTTTCATCCAGTGATTTATCCTCTGGGGTGATTTTATTCTTTCTCTACATTTCAGCTTTGGTTTTGGCATGATTCAATAAGGATATATCTGATTTTGATACTAAGGTCGATTTGAGTATTTTGTCTTAGTTCAAGATTGTTGTCTAAGTTTTAGATTCGACACCTTGGAATGGCAATTTGGAAGTTATGATAAATTTGGAGTATGAATGCTTACTCATCTTCAGGTTTGGTTTGGATAGCTAAGATCGAGAGGTTCAACCGTGGTTTGGAGATTTTATCTTGGAGTTGTAGGGCTTCAGTGCAACCTTAATTTTCATATTTGTCTAAGGTGATATAAGAACAGCATATATAAACCAAAATTAAACCTAAAAAAAAAAAAAGAGATGCAGTAGAAACAATGACACTAGAAGCAACACAAACGGATTTAAGAGACAATAACACAAACACTTGCATAAATGAAAGATAGATAGTGAGATATAACTATCACAATACAATAGCAACCAAGGTGTGTATCAAACACCAAAACCCACTAATTCTTACAATAGAAACACCACACTCTTATGTACACACAAAAGGGACTAAATCTTCCCCAAGCATCAATATTTCTAAGCCAATTGTCAACCCTAGTGATTCCACACTCAAGTCTAACCCTAGTTTTGGATTTCAACTCCTAAAGATAAGAAAAAAGTCTACAAAATAAGTTCACTCAATATTCAACAAAAGCTAATGAAAAATAAAAGCCTAAATGTCTATTTATAGCTATTACATGCAAAGACCAAATTTCCCTTAATGAAAGAAGCTCCTATGGAGTGTAAAAGAAGGGCATCAAAGGACCAAAATTACCTTAATGAAATTGAATTAGAGGCAGCCTTGGAGTTTTTCAAAGATCCTCTTCATACTTTAGCATATGCACTCCTTTAGGGGAGTTCATGACACACTCACAAGCTTTCATCTTCATGAACATTGCTTGTAGACCTTGTAACTCTTTAGCTTGACTCCTTGTTAATGGCCTTGATTTTCTAACACCCATATCATACTCTCCATCTTAAAAGGAATTTGACCTCAAATTCAAGGGTTCTTCAACTTCAATTGTGTCTACAGGTGAGAGGTCACGCACATTGAAAATGTTGTTATCCGATGGGAGGTCAATCTTGTATGCATTGTCATTGATACTCTTAAGAACTTAGAAAGGACCATCACCCCTCAGAATTAACTTAGCTCTCCTTTGTGTTGGAAACTTTTCCTTTCTTAAGTGCACCAACACCCAATCACTCGGTTCAAGCACAAGTCTTCTTCTCCCCTTGTTTTCCCTCTTAGAAACTTCTTGATTCTTCTTCTCAAGTCGGATTCTTGCCTTCTCATGCAACTTATTCATAGCTTGGATCTTTTTCTTCCATCTAGGCTCAACGCAAGATCACTAGGTGATATACTAAAGACTATCAACCAACGAAAATGACACTAGAATGCAAAAATCAGCAAGCACACAAACAGAAAAACAACACACTAGAAGGAGATGAAGAAGAAGAATTGTATAAATGTAAAGATAGAAGAGAGACCCTTACTACCACTAAGTGATTAACAAAAGGAGATGTATCAAATATCCAATCACTAATGGAAACTCAAACCACTCTCTTAGGTGACCCAAAGGACTCACACTTCCTCAAGCACACCTTTCTTGCCAAATTGCCCAATACAAGTGAAAACCACTTTCAAATGCATTCAAGGCTTCAAAGTTTCGGTTTTAGGCTACAACTAGAAGACTAAGACTACAATCTAAGAGTAATATTCAATGTCATTCAAAATCTAATGAAAAGAGAAGTAAAATGGTCTATTTATACTATTACATTTAATGGATGAAAATGCCCTTAATGAGAGAGGGAATTAGGGCACCTCTTGAGTGTTACTTTGGAGTGAAAAATAGCTTCAATACCCTTTACTTGAGGTGCCTCTTGAGTGTATAAGTTCCCCTCCTTCCTTCTCTGGACCAAGGCTTCAAAATACTCCAAAAAGTCTTTAACTATTTGTTAATTCCAAAGCCTTGACCCTTAGATAATACCTTGTGCTCTTGGAGCTCCTTATGCTTGTATCATCCTCTCTATCTTGAAGGAATTTATCCTCAAATTCATATCTTGCAAAACCAAAGAGAGAGCAAACAAGCACACATTCCTCATGGAATGAAGGTTAGCATTATTACCACAAGTTATATAATCATGCCAAGGGGGTACACTCTTGGAATACACCCAACCATCCTTTGTTATGAGTAAGAAACATCGACCACTAATATCACAAAGGACACGACCAAGGCAAACATCAAGGAATGAAGAATGTAATCCAAAACAAACACATATTACACCACTCACCACATTCCTATGAACATGATCACTATGAACCATACTACTATCAAGGTCTTCATCAAACCAAATCAAAGGACCATATTCATCATCAAGACCTACATTATAAGCATCTAAACTAACTTGAAGGTTTTCAATCACACTATTCTCATAATCAAGTAGTGAGCTATCCTTAGGAGCACATGGTTCATTATACACATCAAGAGAGGTAACAATAGGAGAAATATGTACATCATAAGGAATCACCATTAGTACAACACTCATATCATCAATCCTTGGTTGCTTACACTTGACATACACCCACACATCCATGGTATTCGGCATAAAATACTTACAATAAAGGGTACCAAGGAAGTGGATAGGAACAACATCAAAAGATAAGGAGAATGAACTAAAACTACACTTCCAACACCTCATAAGTACCCCGGGGAGTAGTAGACATGGGTCAAGGCCGTAACTACCTGCCCTCTTCCCTTGAAGATCAAAATCATAACTTCCCAAGGCATTACACACAATTTTGGCATACACATGGTCACCTTGAACAATACTAACTTCATGGGTTTTATCACACAAGTTTAAAGGACCATACTCATTGACAAGATCAACATCACAACATTTTAAACTTAAGGGAGTGTAGAGTGTTCCAATTTTAGTATGTGAATACTATTTTTCACTTGGTAATGGAACCAAATTCAGGTTATAAGTGCTAGCACTAGGTGGATACAAATCGCTCTTACAAAAAAAATCAATTTTTTCATCTAAAGGATCAACTAGTGCTTGCGTACTCATAAAAAGAGCTTGGTCCCTATGAAATATAACAATAGAAAGAGCATCAAAAAGGAAAGAGTCGTATACTCCTACACTAGGTAATTCCGAAACTACTCCACCTCGGCCACTACTAGCCACATCACCACAATTCAAGTTTCTAGGAGTGTAGAGAATAGCTTTGTTACCTTGTAGATCATGGGAAGTGTGTTCTTCACTTGGTTTTGCATTAGGGAAGCATTCATGATCCAAATTACAAGGGAATATTCCAAGGTTTCCCTTTGGACTTACTTCTTCATCACTTATCCCAGAACTGGATTTTCGGCCAAGGGCTTGAAGGAAACTTCCTTGGGCTTCTCCTCATGACTTCTAGGGTCTTGAACCTGCACATGAGCAAAGAAAATACTAGTAAAAATGCTAGTATTTGGGTTAGTGAGTAATAAGTATTCTTTGTGGACAAGATCCACAATCAAGCATTTTTTTCCCCTTCCAACTTCACTACCCATGGTTTCCCTTTCCTTTTCCCTTTTTTTTCACATTCTTCTTGTATCCCACCACTAATTTTCTCTCTATCTTTAGGCTTGGACTCATTCTCCTCTGTTTCTAATTCTCCCACTTCTCCTACTTGAGTGGATTGAGTTAGGTTTAGTAGATCTTGGGGAGGAGGCATTGGATTTGATCGGTGATGGATTTGGATTTATGGAATAGAATTTTGTGGAGTGTGGGGCCTTTGGTTTTAAGGATTTGGACTTGTGGAGGTTTTGATGGACATATCCTATCAAACCTCTCTTTAATTCTAGCTACATCACCCTTCAAAGCATCCAAGTTACTCTTCAAGGCATCACTATCACTCCTGATATCTCTCCTCAAAGCATCATTATTATCCTTCATTTTTTGGGCAAAGGCCTCAAACCGAGCCATCAAGGCTCCAATAGCATCATTTCCCAAAGGTTGGGAAGTAGTCCCTTCGGATTCCATAGCAATGGTACCTAAAAAAGGAAAAAAAATAGCAAAGAAAAAAACTACAAAACGAACAAACAAGTTAGTCCAAATAAGGCACTTCACTCATACTCAACCTTACCTCACACTTGGTCTCACAAGTATTGGAGAATCGAAAATACTTGGAAAATTACTTGAGAGGTGAGAAGCTTTGGTACGGAATCGATATTTGTTTGAATGACTCAAATAAAGTGATGCGCAAACTTGAACCAACAAAATACTACAACTTTAAAACGAGAAAAGCACACAAAAAAATGAAGACACGAAATAAATGAACTCTAGACTAATTACCAACCTAGTAGGTACTTACTAGTTTGCTAATTAGTGATAGAATTAGCTAAGGAAACTAGAATCAAAAAGGTGAAATGAATTTTTAATTTTTTTCCAAAACCTTGTTTCGGCCAAATACCACCCTTTGGGAAGGAGAGTTTCGGATTTGAGGGGGTAAGGAGGCAATTTGGATCTCTTCAAGCCTCCAATTGAAATTGAAATAAAATGGTCTCTCCCCCTTGTACTTACAAGTGTACTTTATTGTTCCCTTGTCCCCTCTTGCATTTGGAACAATGGAATATTCTTTGAATTTGCTTATGGATTAACAACTTTTTCACTCTCTTTCTTCCCTCTTTTAGATCAAACAACACCTTTGAATATTCTTCTTCACTAAGATATGAAGATCATGGATGAACAAGATGACTATTAGTGTTGACCAAGTTTGACTAACAAGCGAATGAACTCCAAATCTGATATTTTTTCTAGATCTAGGTTCCTTAGGCCAAAACCAACTCAACCAACTAAAAATCAGCCACAAAATTCATTTAAATCTCAATTCCAATTTCGGATCTAGCTTGAAAAGCTTCAAAACACCATAGCCATGGTGGATCTTAGCTCAAACTCAACCAAACTTCACTCTAAAAGTAGATATAGACTCCCTAGGTACTAGAGAGCAAGGATCTAGTACAAGAAACTTCAAAAACAAAGTAAAATATTATATATCTAAGATTCTAAATTTGGATATAACACAAGACAACACTAGACCATTTTTTAATGTATTTTTGGATTTTTGACTCTTTTTGTTGAGATTTTCTTAATAAGGACACTAAAACCAAGGATTAGAGTTGTAGGAACAGCCCTAAGCAAGGATTTGATACCAAATGATAGCCTAAAGACTATCAACCAACGAAAATGACACTGGAATGCAAAAATCAGCAAGCACACAAATAGAAAAACAACACACTAGAAGGAGATGAAGAAGAAGAATTGCATAAATATAAAGATAGAAGAGAGACCTTACTACCACTAAGTGATTAACAAAAGGAGATGTATCAAATATCCAATCACTAATGGAAACTCAAACCACTCTCTTAGGTGACCCAAAGGACTCACACTTCCTCAAGCACACCTTTCTTGCCAAATTGCCCAATACAAGTGAAAACCACTTTCAAATGCATTCAAGGCTTCAAAGTTTCAGTTTTAGGCTACAACTAAAAGACTAAGACTATAATATAAGAGTAATATTCAATGTCATTCAAAATCTAATGAAAAGAGAAGTAAAATGGTCTATTTATACTATTACATTCAATGGACAAAAATTCACTTAATGAGAGAGGGAATTGGTGTGCCTCTTGAGTGTTACTTTAGAGTGGAAAATGTCTTCAATACCCTTCACTTGAGGAACCTCTTGACTGTATAAGTTCCGCTCCTTCCTTCTCTTGACCAAGGCTTTAAAATACTTCAAAAAGTCTTCAATTGCTTGCTAATTCCGAAGCCTTGACCCTTAGATAATAACTTGTGCTCTTGGTGCTCCTTGTGCTTGTATCACTAGACAAAAGGGTGAGACCTAAAGAGGTGAGGGGATTCATTCCATATACGCACTCAAAGGGAGTCATACCGATAGTTGAATGAATAACATAATTATAAGCAAACTCGACTAAGGGTAGGTGATCCTCCTAAGAAGCCATTTTACCTTTAACTATGGAACATAGCATAGAACCCAAGTTCATATTTACTACTTCCGTTTTTCCATCAGTTTATGGGTGGTAAGAGATTAAGAATAGCAACTTTGTACCAATCCTATCCTATATCGACGTCCAAAAATGACTAAGAAACTTGGAGACCCTATCACTAACAATGGTATGAGAAATCCCATGTAGCTTAACAACATATTCAACAAACAACAAAGCTACACTAGATGCATCCTCTCTCTTAGAACATTGAATGAAGTGTGCCATTTTAGAGAAACGATTAACCACTACAAAGATGTTATCCCTTCCTTTACTTGTCCTTGGCAGCCCCAAAACAAAGTCCATAAATAGGTCAATACAAGGACGAAGAGGAGTGGGAAGCGAGGTATACAACCCTTAAGGAAGGAGATGGGATTTGGCACTCCTATAATCGATACATTGGTCAAAAATATAAGCAACATCTTAGTGCATTTTTGGCCAATAAAATTGTTCCTCCAATATTCTGAGGGTCTTCTCAACCCCAAAGTATCCCATTAGGCCACCATCATGTGCCTCTCAAACAAACAACTCCCTCCAAGAACTTAAAGGCATACACAACCACCTTCCTTTGAACAAGTATCTATCAAACTTAGAATAGGGAGCAGAATCCCTTTCCGTGAGCCATCTTTCCCTACACCACTCTTCACATGGCTGAATGACAGGGCTAAAAATGGGGTCTTCAAGATACAACAATCTTAGTCTCTCAAATTCTATCAACTTGGAAGGTAAGGTAGTAATAATCACATGTTTCCTAGATAATGTGTCGGCAACCACGTTTTCTTTCCCCTTTTGTGTTGAATGACATAAAGAAAGGTTTCTAGGAACTCAATTTACTTAACATGCTACTTGTTCAACTTGTCTTATTCCCTAAGGTGTTTCAATGATTCATGATCTGTACGAATCACAAACTTTTTGGGCCACAAGTAATGTTGCCAATTACCCAAAGCTCAAATTAAGGCGTATAACTCCAAATCATAAGTGGAATAATTAAGAGTCATGCCCTTAAGCTTTTTACTAAAATAGGAAATAGGTTTAAGATCTTGCATTAAGATGGCACCGATAAGCATAGCTTTCAAGGTTTCAAAGGCCTTAGCTTGCTCATCACCCCACTTGAAAGGTTGGTCTTTTCTAATGATCTCGATTAAGGGGGCTGCAATGGTGCTAAACCCTTTGACAAACCATTTATAAAAGCTTGCCAACCCATAGAAACGTCAAATTTCTCCAATATATCTTAGGGTCGGCCAACTTTTAATAGCGTCTATCTTGAATTCATCCACCTTAACTCCCTTTTAACTTACAACAAATCCTAAGAACACAACTTTATCAACACCAAAAGAACATTTCTCAATATTAGCTTATAAATTCTCCTTTCTAATGACATCAAATACACTTTGCAAATGCAACACATGTTCTTCAAGGGACTTTCTATAAGCCAAGACATCATCGAAACACAATAACAAACTTTCCAATGAACTGTTTCATCAAAAGATTCATTAACTGCATGAAATTACTAGGAGCATTAGTGAGGCCGAATGGCATAACCATCCATTCATAGAGACCAAATTTGGTCTTGAAGGCGGTTTTCCATTCATCACTCAATTGTATTCTAATTTGGTAATAGCCAGTCCTAAGATCAATTTTTGCAAACACACATGATCCACATCAAGCATATCATCTAATCAGTGAAAGGGATGATAATTCTTTACCGTGATCTTATTGATGGACAAGCAATCCACACACATTCTCCATGTTCCATCCTTCTTTGGCACTAACAAAACTGGTACTGAACATAGACTCATGCTTTCTTTGATATATTATTTGTTGAGAAGTTCCTCCACTTTCTTTTGAAGCTCTTTGGTGTCCGTTGGGCTACTTTTATATGCCGGTTTATTGAGCAATTGAGATCCGAGTACAAAATCTATTTGATGCTCAATTCCCCAAAGTGATGGTAATCCTTGTGAGAGTTCCTATGGAAAAACATCTTAAAATTCCTGCAAAACAAAGTAAATAGAAGAGCGAATAAAAGAAGAAGAAGTAAAAGGAAAAGGACAAAGTAGTAAAAGCATGGGATAGAAGAAGAACAGGAGTGTTGTGGTCATGCTCCTTAAAGAGATCTCTCCTCCTGTATAACATCACCAAAGGACCTTCACTCTTAGAAGTTGAGGCCCTCTTAGATTCTACACCCTTCCCACTCGGATTTAGGCACTTTCTTTCCCATTTCTTTCAATTCCATTAATTATTGGTGAACTTCACTCACTTGAGATGGTGAAAGTGGGTGAAGTGTGAACTTTTGGACACCATTCTCAAGTGAATACTTGTTGGTCCTTCCATCGTGTTTGGTAGACCAATCAAATTGCCATGGACTACCCAATAATAAATGACATGCTTGCATAAGAATTATATCACATAACACTTTATCTTGGTAATTTCCCACTTAGAACCAAATCAAGTATTGTCGAGTCACCTTCAATTCCCCATACTCATTCAACCATTTTAACTTGTAGGGGTTTCCATGTGAAGTAGTGGGGAGTTTTAAGAAGTCAACCATAGTAGCACTTGCTACATTAGTGCAACTCCCACTATCAATAAGCATATATACACCTCCATTGATAAGACACTTAGTATGGAATAGATTCTCCCTTTGGCTTGGATCATCTAAAACCTTACTAACCATGACTCATCTCACCACAAAGTTTGGAACTTGACATTCACCATCTTGTGGCCAAGTGTCTTCTTCTTCAAACTCTTCATGTACCTCACCATCAAGTTTCTCTCCATCTTGAGGCTAGGCCTCATCAACCTCAGATTCCATCACCACTTCTTCCCCTAGATAGTATAACTTCCCCTCACTTAGAATTACATTCCTTTGGTTTATTCACTCATTTTCTCTATGCCCCAAACCTTGACACTTGAAAATTGGAAGACTTTTAGATTAGGAGTAGTGTACTTGTTGCCTTCACCTTTTGGGCATTATTTTTGAATGGAATTAGCCTCGAGTTGCCTGGAAAAAGTAGGTGGTGCTTTGTTCTTGTTCCAACCTGAGGAGGCTTGTATTACCTCCTTGTTCTTGGGCCAACCTGAAAATGGTTATTGACCCTTAGACTTATAGGTCGACCTCTTTTTATTTTCCTTCTCCATCTCTGTAGTAGCTAGGAAGATGCCATCAATGGTTTCAAACTTGTCGAGAGTTAATCGTGAAGATATGTCCTTGTTCAACCCAACCTTGAATCGTATGATATCATGATGTACTTGTTCACCCCAATGATTAAGCTTTAGAATTAGTTGTTGAAACTTATCATAATATTCCATGACACTCTTGCAACCTAGCCTCAAGTTGTAAATCTTGGCAAGGAGCTCATGTCTGTAATAATCTAGTACATATCTTTCCCTCATAAGTCTCTTCAATATTTCCTAGGGAGGAGGTTGACCACCAATAATCACATTCCCAAACCTTTTAGTATAGTCCTACCAAGTGTTTGTATAGCCCTTAAAGTGAGCTATAGCATAGAAACTCTTCTTCTCTTTGGATAGATCATCAACTTAGAATAACTTTTCACAAGAAGATTCCCAAGATAGGTACACTTTAGGATCACTTTTACCTTTGAAAATGGGCATGCCAACCTTGATGGAGTTTATGCCAACATTACGAGTTCTTTGTGGGTTCCCATGGCCATGTATTCCTTCTTACCCTATGTATCTACCATGATGTCCTCTTTGATCATACCTAACCCTCATCTCTTCTTCAATCAAATAGTCATTATTGTAAGCACAATAACCTTCTTATTCCCCTCTACCATAGTCTTCTAGTTAGATGGGATGATTTTAGTTAAGTGAAGCTTGGAGAGGAGGTATTAGATTTGATTGATGGTAGGGTATTTGGTTAAGTGGTGTTTGGATTTAAGGCATTGGATCTTATGGAGGGTAAGGCCTTTATTCAAGTGGATTCGAGACTTGGTAGTTCAGATTTGGTGGTGGGATTTGGTTTCCAAGTCCTTCTAATTAGACTTAGTTTAATTGAGAATATAAAGGTCTATGGATGTCTCGATTTAGTGGAGTTTGGACTTGGTTTTGTGTAGTTTGGACTTGGTTTAGTGGAGTTTGGACTTAGTTTTGTAGAGGTCTTGGAGGGTAAAGCATTTGGTGAAGTGTCTCGGGTGTGATAGTAGTAGAGGTGTTTTAGGCTTTTACATTAGAAAAAAAATTTGGTAGTGATGAGAAGTAGTGGGTCGGGAACTCCTTTGGCTCTCAACATAATCCATTATATCACTCAATGTTGACATGTTCCCCTTTATTGATGCCATATCCTCCTTCATTTCTCCTATATTTGACCCCAACCTTGCAAGAGTTCGGTTGATGGCCTTAAGAGAAGCCTTAAAAGCATCAAGGACATTATTATCCACAGTTAAGGAGGTGGAAACCTCAGGTTCCATAGCCAAAGTACCTAAACAAAGAAACAAACCTACAAAATGAACAAATAAGTTAGTTTAAATAACCTCACCACACTCACTTTCTATTTTTACCTCACACTTGATTTCATAAGTGTTAAAAATTGACTTGTACTTCATGAGTGATTGAGGGATGAGTCTAACTTTGCCCAGAATAGATTTTCATTTGAGTTGACTCAAAGAAAATTTGCTTTCGGACTCGAACCAATAAAACACAATGAATCACAAAATGAGAAAAGCACATAAAGAATGATAACACGAAAGAAAAAGGACTCTAAACTAATTCACAACCTAGTAATAGTTACTAGTTTTCCAATTAGTGATAGAATCAAAAAAATGTAACTAAGAATCAACAAATTGAAACTAGGAAACTAAAATTTGAATTCAAAATCCGGTTGTCCAAAGTGATGATGTGGCACTTTGTGATTGGCATCACTTTGCAAAAATTTTTTGTTCTTCAAATTTTGTGTCTCAGCCAAATCTTCGATCAATGGAGTGTGGGACTATATTGAGGGGCAAAATCCAAGTTTTGGAGCCCTTTCAAGCTTCAAAATGAATTTGAATTGAATCGCCCCGCCCCCCCTTTGTACTTTCAATTCTACTTGAATATTTTCTTTGTTCCCTTTTTATTTTGAATGACTTAGAATATGCTAGGGAATATTTTTTGTAAGAACAACTTCCACACTCTCTTTCTTAATTTTCCTAGATCAAATAAGCACTTTTGAATATTCTTCTTCAAAAATACATGAAGATGAGGAAGAACAATATGAATATTCAAGAGTTAACCAAGTGTGACCACTAGGCAACTGACCTCCAAATTCAAAATTTCTTGTAGATATAGGGTCCCTTTGCCAAGACAAGCACAAATAACACAAAATCACTACTAAAACGTCATAACTACAACACACCACATGAGATCCCACCTCCAAAAGCTTCAAACACAACTTCAATAATGGTGGAATACTCAAAACAACCTAGATCTTGCTCAAATCTTAGATCTGGACTCTCTTAGTGCTAGTGAGCAAGCATCTAGCACTATAAACTATCAAAACACATAAAAAAATAATTGATCTAGTGTTTAAGATTTGGATCTAAGTGACCAAAAATGAAACTCAACCTTTTTTTGTGATTTTGGGGCTTTTGACTCTTTTTTTGTGAAGATTTTCTATAAGATAACAACAATCCAAGACTTATAGTTGTAGGAACAAGCCCAAAAAATATAGGAACAACCTATATAAATCAAAATTAAACCTAAAATAAAAGAGATGAAGTAGAAACAATGACACTAGAAGCAACACAAACGGATTCAAGAGACAAAAACACAAACACTTGCATAAATAAAAGATAGATAGTGAGACAAAACTATAACAATACAATAGGAACCAAGGTGTGTATCAAACACCAAAACCAACTAATGCTTTTAATAGAAATACCACACTCTTATTTGACACAAAAGGGACTTAAGCTTCCCCAAGCACTAATATTTCTAAGCCAATTGTCAACCCTAGTGATTCCACACTTGAGGCTAACCCTAGTTTCAAATTTCAACTCCTAGAGAGAAAAAAGAAGTCTACAAAATAAGTTCACTCAATATTTATCAAAAGCTATTGAAAAATAAAAGCCTAAATATCTATTTGTATCTATGACATACAAAGACCAAATTGCCCTTAATGAAAGGAGCTCCTATGGAGTGTAAAAGAAGGACATCAAAAGACCACAATGCCCTTAATAAACTTGAATTAGAGGTAGCCTTAAGAGTGTTTCAAGGCTCCTCTTCACACTTTAGCATATGCACTCTTTTAGGTGAGTTCATGACACACTCATAAGCTTCCATCTTCATGAACATTGCTTGTAGACCTTGTAACTCTGTAGCTTGAATCCTTGTGAATGGCCTTGAGATTTTTAAACCCATATAAGTTGGGAATTCATCTATAGGATGTATGATCTTACTCCATAGTTACCTATTCAGTCTTCTTAATCTTGGATAGACTATGGTTGATAGTTGTTCTATGGATAGTCCATGTACACGTTATTAGTTCCTTCAGATTTGGCCTGTAGTTTTTAATTTGCATTAAAATTTTAGGATAACATACTCAGCAGGAGTAGTATGCTTGAGTTGGATTTAGCTTAGTTTTATTCTCGTTAAATGGGACTTCTAGACCAGATCATTCAGTGGTGAGTAGTTTTGTATTGAACTCCTATATTTCAGTTTTACTTATCATCCAGTCCGATTGTAGCATTGGCATAGGTTATAGACCTTGGCTATCTCTTTTTGTTTATGCCCAAGTAGTGTCTTATGAGCTTATTCTCATTTTTTCCATTATGGATTTTTAGTGGAGCAGTTTTTATTCTATGGGATTACAGTTATGGGATTGAGCAAATAAGATTCAGATGATCTTCTCCCTAGTTTGGAGGGGATAGAAGGTTTGTAAAGGAAAAATAAGGTTATAATTGGTTGCATGACTCATGCCTTGATTTTTCTTTGGCTTGGATGAGTTCTCGTTTGTTTGTGTTAGTATCGATATGGCATTAGTATATCGTGGTTTGACTTTGCGTGCATCCGACTTCCTTAATTTAGTTGGAGACTAGGTAGTTATTGAGGTTAAGTATTGGTTGTTAAGATGGAAAGAAAGAAAGTTGATTCATAAAGGGATACCTGTGGCAAAATCTCTTGAATGAGTTGTCTCTTCATAGAGGTTATTTGGGAAGCCTTGCTCGGCGTATGCAGGCTATTACATCGTACCTTCAAGCCTTTGTGATCTTTCTATCCATTGACTTTCGCAGACAAAAGTCCTATTAGTAGTGAATATTATAATAACTCTTAAGGTTATGTCCTTGATTTACATATATTTCGACCTTTCAAACCTTCCCATAATGGCTACAGGTCAGTTATTACTTGCTAGAACTGCCAGTTTGGTTATCGAATAGTTAATTTGGATTTTTGGCTCATTTCCTTATTATGAAGCTTTTGATGTTTAAAATTTGGTCTCAAATAAAAAGTCCTAGTCTATGACCTTGAATGAGAATTTTGATAGTCCCATCAGCTTTGAACCATTGATTTTAGAATAAGGGACCCTTAGTTCAGGTGTCGAGGCTTCTGAACTCATTTTGGCCTATTGGAAGGATTATGTAAAAAATGGAACTATAGGTGTAGGCCCCACATATAGTCTAAATGATTTTGAATGGAAGTTTTGATGGATTTATCGAGTCCAGAACTTTGAATTTAGTATGGTTGAATATTTTGTCTACGCGTACGGGGTTCTGAACGAATCCTGAACACTTGATAAAATTAAACTTCTTATACATGGCACCTGATAGGTTCACTTAAGCACTCAATGCTTTAGTACCCTTTGGATGTTTTACTGGCCCTGTCCCATTGGTAGATGTGTGCTTTAGTGCCCAATTATTGCTAAAGTAGTGCCCGCATTAGCGCTATTGGTGCCACTTTAGTGGCACCTACATTTGCTACCAGATCTCTCTAGCAGTCATGTTGCCGCTATAGTGGTAGGCATTTTAGTGCCCAAGGTGTCTACTTTAGCAGCACCTGTAGCCTTTAAATTCCCTCTTTCCCACCCAATTATCTATCACTTCTTCTACTATTTTTACACTAAATTAAGAGCTCAAATAGAGGAAAAATGGGAAAACAACCACCTAGGTTAAGCTAAACTAACTCTTCTTGGTTATTTCCCATTAATATTCCCTTCAATTTCCATTCTAATTCTTGGTAAAATTCTTAGAAATTAGGGCTTGAACTCCTAAACTTTAAGGGTTAATTTGAAACTTGAATTATGCTCTGTTTGTTCTCAAATTTTGAGCTCAACTTCCTTGTCCTTCGAGGGACCTTGTGGTGGTTCAATTCTGGATTCTGTTTGCGGGTCTCGCGAGCCCATTCTTGACCTGAGTTTTGGCTCGATCCTTAGTATAGCAATATGGGTTTTATGATACTCCTAATAACGTGTAGATTATGATTTTAATAGCGTAATGGTATTTCAAGATCGTGGAGTGAAGATGGATGATTTGTGGATGATTCAAGGATTTGTGGTTCGGCATCAAGGTAGGCTTCTATCTATTATTCTTCTTGAGATGGTGTTTATATATGTTCTATGTTAGTTAAGGGTGTTTGGATATAATTGCGGGTAGAACATCGTGACTTAGCCTAACTAAAGAGTTTGGGGCTAGAAGTGTATTTAACCCTTAAGTTGAAATATTTATTATAATTATATAATCTTATTACCTTCTTTATAGATAGATCTAAATCTTAGTATGATTATGATGTTATTCTATAGATGCAATGGGACTTAGGCATTGTAAGTATGATTAGTATGAGTAGTCTTATTTAAACTATTAGGCTATCTTAGAACCATAATTTAGGCCAAATTGGCTGAACTGCTTATGTTCTAAGAGGAATTGCTATCTTAGGGCTAATCATGACTTATTTACCATCTATATATGGATACCTTAGACTAGTCTGAGGTGGAAATTACCTAAATACATATTTGGGGATTAGAAGTGGACCCTTCTGACTCACCTTAGGCCAAGACTTGTATTGGCTCTTGTAGACTTATATACGTATGTTATCATGTTAGCCATAGTTGAGACTAATGAACCTATAGTATAATACTTAATATATTACTCGATGGATTGTGATGGTTTTTCCATGAATCATGGTGTTATGGTTATGTCGGATATATATATTTGGGCCCAAGGTTGAGATTATGATATTGGTTAGGTTCTGGAAGTATTTCATCCTTGTAAATAAAATGGTCATAGTTTATTGAAATATTATTGCTTATAATCATATTGTTTGAGTACTAGTGATAGAATGCATACATTCGGTACAATCATGATCACTTAGATGATAAATGGTAGGATCCCAATAAAATATGGTTTTATTACTCTTTTTTAAAAAAAGGTATTTACTCCCACTTTTCACTTTTAAAGTAGATTTCTTCATAATGTTCATACCATCGTAATGAATAACTTATGAGCCTTCGAGACTAATAATGATAATCTTAGAGATTTAGCCGAGATAGATTTTGGTCCATAGTTTTACTACTACTATCTACCCTAGTC
The DNA here is from genome assembly GCF_002878395.1 of Capsicum annuum. Classification (NCBI taxonomy): domain Eukaryota; kingdom Viridiplantae; phylum Streptophyta; class Magnoliopsida; order Solanales; family Solanaceae; genus Capsicum; species Capsicum annuum. The sequence continues at coordinate 104,065,218 of NC_061120.1, read as the reverse complement.
GAGAGATATTTGGATCCTTTCTACATTTCTAAGATGATTTAGTCCCAGAGTTTTCCCCAAGCAATGGATTTATGGATTTACACTTTTTTATCCATGGTTCTAGCCATGCACTTATATACATATATATGCACATATATATTTGGTACTAAATTAATAGTCAATTGATGATAATATTGATGCTATGAGTTATGGTTCAAGTTCGGTGATGATATTGATGATATTAGTTTTGCACTGTGTTACTTTTTGGTATTCAGATCAGTTATGGTATTACAGATTATATCTTGGTATTCATTCTTGCATGCATATTATCTATCATCAGTATGCGCCTATATTTATCAGCCTTATGGTGATTGGAAAGGAAAAGGTATGAGTGATGCTTATAGTATATTGTGTGGGTTGTATAGGTATAGGATCGGATTGTTGTTTGATGAGTATTGATTAAAGCTTCTAATCCAATGATGATGGTGTAAGACCCCAAAAAATTCAAAACTTTACGTAGTCCGTTAAAGCTTAAAAAGAGGTCCCAAACTTAGAAACTTCAGCTAAGTGTTTACACGTAGAATATTTTTAGCCTTTATAAGTTGGAAATCTTATTTATTGACCCATATGACCCTTAAATGTCAATATTTAAGTTGATTCATGATCAGCTATGTCAGTGGGTGTCCCGAACAAGTTTTGAATTTTTCAGACCACGTTTAGACCACGTTTAAGGTCTCAAAATAGTAGACTGTGATCTTGGCGCACCGCATCTCTTATCGCGTTGGTTAACATTGTTGTAGGTCGCCAGAGTCAAAAGTACCGAGGCTCGATGTGATCATGATACGATGCATCGAGTATCCTGTCAATGCCATCGACGCACTGCATCGACCAATGCATCGGTACCTAGTTTTTCAATCATTAAAATAGCCGCGACTCTAGGGTTATTTTAGTCTTTTTCCCACTCTTATATAACCCTAAAATACATGATTCGGCCATATTTCACGCAAACTATAGTGGTTTCTCTCAATTTCTCTCAAGAACAAGTTTAGGGTTTCCAGTTGAAGATCCAAATTCAAGAAAAATTCCACCATCAATCTTTGTAAAATCAAGAACTAAGGTATGTTAGATGTTGATTCTTGGGTTTCTTCCACCCAAGAAGTTCAAGAATCCTTTTCTAAATTCAAAGATTATATATTTATGAGTTTTCATATTCATGTGAATTGAAATTGAAGTTTATATTGTGATTGAGTTTTAATTCATGTTTTGTTTACAAAGTTCCAAGCTTTGATCCTAGTATGTGATATTTATGTGATGTTCATGATAAACCCCTTCAAGATTCATGTTGATTGATATAACCATGTTAATTAGGTGTATTGAATAAAGTATGCTCCCTATATGTTTGATAAAATGCTTACCTGACGAAAATAGTCATTATTGCATGTTGACAAGAAATCCCCAATTGTGTATAAGTTAATGCATGCCAAGTATTTGTTGAAAGGCTTTATTGAATGAATTATGATATGTTGCATGTATTTCTACTCTTGTGCATTCCTTTGAATGAATTATGATATAATAGTATGCACTCCCTATACATTTACATGTTTTAAAACTTCCAAGTGCTTGAAGAGATGCCTCATTGATTGTGTTATGAATGATAGCCTATTGCCATGTAATGTACGAGTTGTCCTGTCTTGTATTATTTATGTTATCGAGTCTTGGGGGTATTTATACTCGACAAATTAGCTGTTTGTCTAAATCCAGTGTCAGTTTCATGATAATATCAGTCATGCCATAGTTAGTAGTACTCTCAGTTAGTTACAAAACTCAGTAGAACTCAGATAGTTACAGAACTTAGGAAATCTCAATATCAGTAGTATTCCAGCTTCAATTCAGTAATTAATTTAGAACTCAGTAGTATTTCATCAGTCAATGGAACTCAGTGAATTTAGTTTAGCCCAGTTAAATAAGTACGATCAATAACAGTTTAGTCAAGCCTTGTATAAATTAGTAATTAGTTTAGTGTCTTCCAATTAGGAGTAGGATTCAGCACCGAACGAACCTAGGGATGGGGTCTCACCCGCTAGATAGGGCTGAGGTCCCTAGAAGAAATCCCTAAGTTCCAAACCTACATAGCCAGTGTAGGCATGAGATGTCATCCGTTAGATAGGACTGACATACTCGGGGATCACCCCCTAGTATGGGATTGATCTCAGGGGTCACCGCTAGATTAGGAATGACTCCATAGCATTTGTATTTACTCCTGGCACAGTACTAAAACCCTTCCAGCTGGGGTTACAGGTTGGACCCCACTATTTTAGATTTGTGGCATGTCGGTTAGATGACTACCTCCCACATTTTCAATTTCAGATTTAGTCTCAGTAAAAGAACTCAGCACAGTAGCACGGATTCAAGACTGTTAGATACAGTCACTCATTAGTATTATCAATGGATTTAGAGATCACCTTCTAGATAGGACTGATCTTAGATTTAGTCAAGCAATATCAGTATCAATTCCAACAGATTCAGAGATCACCCATTAGATAGGACTGATCTCAAATACAGTCAATTAGTATCAAGTACCATTAGAGTTAGAGATCACCCGCTAGATAGGACTGATCTTAGATTCAGTTAGTCATCTTCATTATCAGTATAATCAGAGATCACCCACTAGATAGGACTGATCTCAACCTCAATCAATCAAATATTAGTATCAGTAAACTTAGTTATCAGAAATCCAGTTATTAGTATTCGGCATTCAGTGTTCCTATGATTTTAGTTATAGTTTGTGCATTTATGCATGTATCCTTATTCAGTTTACTCAAATTATTTAGTCAGTATTGTTCATGCATATGAACCCCTGCATTTAGCCTTACCTCCTCTAGCATACTAGTACACTCCATCATACTGACACATACTTTTCTGTGCTATGGTGTTTTATACCATAGGTTCAGAAGCACGAGATCTAGAGCACCCTTAGCAATTCAGATTCATTCAGCAGCAGTAGATATAGCAGTGAGTCCTTATTATTTAAGAATAATCTTTATTTTATTATTCCACTAGATTCAGTATTTTAGTAGATGGAGTTAGTTGGGGACCTGTCCCATCAACTCTATAGTACAAACAGTTTAAAGGCTTTTCAGACAGATGTATTAGTATTCAGTTTTCAGTTGTGTTTCAGATATTTGAACCTTATGGCAAGTTTTTTGCCATTTTTTTGCATTTTTACAGTATATTATTCAGTGCTCAGTTACAGATATCAGTGAAGGATTAGCTTGTGGTCCTTCGGAATTATGAGCACCGTGTAGCATCCGGGGTACCAAACTTGGGGTATTACAGGTGGTGGTTTATGAAAGGCCCGGTTAGGTGTTGTTTGTTCAGACTAGCCAATTACCTTGTATTGTTATTGTTATCATGGTTAGTTCATGACATGTATTATTCTGGTTCTTTTATCTTTTGGTAATATTATTGCACATGATTATGCATTGGTTAGGCATTATGGCTGCAGACCCTGATATCCTAATTTATTTCTTTATGGTTGCTTTATTATGGTAATTATCTCATGTTTAGACGTATGGACTAGAGACCCTGATTATTTTACCCTAGGTCCTACTATGATTGGGAGGCTTAGAGATGCTAGTATGATGACTTAGGTTGTACCTTGAGTTAACCTTATTTATAAACATATGTATATTTATCTATATGTAGCTATGGTATTATAGTATTTCATTCTTTCTTTCATCTATTCGTGTTGCATATCCATTTCTTGGCCTTGTATACTATTATATATCTTTCTTCACTCGTTATTCGTATAGTAGACAGTGATATATGGTACAGTGTTGAGGTTCTTGACTATGGCTAGAAGGGGATAGTTCATTCTCAATACCTCCTTAGCTTTATTATGTTGGTTTCTTGAATACGAATAGGATGGTTTATCCTTATTATCTCACAAGCTTTATTATGTGGTTGATGGATATTTAGGCGTAGCTTACATTTTTGCTTGCATGCTATTTATATTTGCATTATCTTTGGAGTTCATTCAGCAGTTGCCTTCTGAGTACCACGTGTTTGGTACTCATACTAAACTTCTACAGTCTGTAGATCATAGTATAGGTTATCATCATTGTTGTGTGTGTCATGTGGAGCAGCTATGATTTGGATATGTAGGAGGAGCTCCTAGAGTTCAAAGTATTACTTTCTGCCCTTTTATGTACTAGACTAACCTCCATGTTGTATTCATAGATGAGTTGTATCTGTATATTCATTTAGTACTTCATGTTGTAATCTAATTATATTAGAAGCTCTTGTACTGATTCTGCTAGGTTTTGGGACTATCTTATGAATTTTAGTCCTTTACTATATTTATTCTTCATTTTTTCTTCACTTCTCATGTTAGTCCATTACTAGCAATCTCGGACTACGGGGTTGGCTTACCTACTGGTGTGTTATGGTAGGTGCCATCATGACCTGAGAAATTGGATTGTAAAAGAATACAAACTAGGATTGTGTTCACCTTGGTGTTCCATCACTTTCGGGTTATGTCAAATATGAATTTGCAATAACATATGTAATTATAAGGTAATCGATTTCAACTATTCACCTAAGTGTTTTCTAACCTACGTAGATGATTTTGCTTTAATTATTTCAAACTTAAAGTGATGAGAGTCTAATACGAACCTCTAGAGATTAATCTCTTTAAAACATTAATCTTTATTCAGAGGTTAGAAACTTTGAGTTCTTGTTACTAAAACCTTTTTCTTAATACTAACCTTTTTATTCAAGAAGGTCAATTTTAGTACTTATTTTAATGCTTGCAACTACTAGAAATTCATTAAATCAAAGGGATTAACAATATAATCAGAATATTTATACAAGTTCAGTAGCACATGAACCCTAGAAGTAATTTTCCACAAAGGATCCCGCAACCCAAGTTATAGGGTTTTGAGAAACTTATGACAAGAAAAAAGATGAGACAACTACATTTCATAGCATAAAGAGTAGACCTTACAAAAGAGAAATTTAGAATTTCACTCTATAATTTAAGCCACTAATCTTATGTTTCTGCCCTATGAAAGTTGTTTCTCCAGAGAAAATATGTGTTACAAAATATCCAAGTATGGATGATGCCTATTATAAACCATAGACTGGGTATTTACAGGCTCTTATAAAGTGGAAATTTGAAATTTGAATCTGGGCTACCATTCACCCTTGATGGGTCATCAAAGAGGTAACGGTTAGTTTCCTAAACCATCACCAGATACTAGCTTTAGGTCACCTTCTACTTGATGTTGATGGTTAGGTTGAAGGTCCATTGGTGACCTGATGGTCCATCAACTAAAATATTGCCTTCCTTGACTTCTTGGGTGATTCTAATTCTGTGCGATGAGCATGGATGGTGGTCTCTCAAGGCCCTACGGCCTGTCAGCTGGACCGTCACCTAGCTTCAGCTCTCTACCCTTTCTATTTGTCTTTGAATAATGTATGGCGGCCTATCAGGGCACTGGCGGTCAATCAAGGGAGTTGTCACACTATACTTGTGGCACAAAGTTCCTTTCTTTTTTTTCATTGGGTTTATTACCTAAAAGCAGGCACCAAACATATTAAAAACACCAGTGATTACTTAAAAACATGTATTATCCTTAGTTAAAGGTGCAAAATGTACCATCCTAAACCGGCACATCAAAACATCCTTTAGTTCCTATTTCATCTACTTCTTGTATCTATCTTAGTTATATATTGATTTCTTCTTGTTTTTGTTTAGTTAGATTCTTATTTTCATAGTTTGGTCATTATTAAATAATCTAATGGCAAGTGTGGAATTAACAAACTCAATTGTATATGGGAGAGAAATGTCAAAAAATATGATGGTATATGAAATAAATCTGTATTAATATTGGGTGGAAAGAAAAAGATACCCATGGTTGAAGAATATTCCTCCAACTAGGCTGAAATAGTTGATTTCTTTAAAAGATATAAACCTAGAATATCTTGTAAAGTGATAAGGCAGATGTTCCCAAGACAAGGTTGGTTTAAGTATGATACAAATATAGCCTCAGAAGGAAATCCAATGAGTGTTCTATAGTTTTCATTACTTGTAATGACCCTTTAAGTTATTTTCTATATTTCTGCTTATTTTTGCCGTTAGAGCTCTTCCATAGCTTCCCCAAGTCATTTATGACTTGCAAGGACTGATATTTCAGTTATTGGGTAGTTCATTTGGTTCTTAGAACTAATTTCCTTTTTTAAAGTCTTCCTGGTTCCTAATGGTAGTCGGGCATACACTCTAGCAAAATGATCTTGTATACAACTTCTAACTGCGCCAACAGCTCCAAAAATATTCATTTTAGGCTAGGTAGACCTTTGGTTTGGTTCTCAAGGCACTCAGGCTCATTTCAACCTATTGGTCAAAACGTTAAGAAAATGAAATACGGGTGTAGGGCCCACATTTGATTGAAATGACCTTGGATGAAAAATCCAAGTGCATCATAGCATTCAAAACGTCAAATTTAGTATGGTTACATAGTTTATTTGTATGTATGGGATTCCAAACAAATCCTGAGCACCCGATCAAGTCCATTCTTGGACTTGGAAAAATTGGGTGCATTAGGTTTTTAGGTGCACCACAATTGCCACTCTATAGAGAGAGATCGTGATATAGTGTGTGGAGGAGATGGTACGACTGTAGAGGCTAGGGTTCAAATGCGCTTCCCATGTGCATCCACAAGATGTGGCGATCCCACACCTGCAGATCGTGATAGCGACTGTCGAGGCCCTGGACTAGGTATAAATTGAGCCCTGTTCCATGATTTTGGGAATTTTTCATCTTCCCCCTAAAGAGATAAACCCTAAAATAGTGTGAGAGCTTATAATTGAAGTTTGTGGGCGCTTGGAAAGCTAGATTTAATCCATTTCTTGATTCTCCTACAGATTTGATATGGAATCTAACTAGGAAATGCAAAAATCAGCAACTAAACTTGAACAAGACAAGCAAAACAACACATTGAAGAAAGGATGTAAAGTAGAATCAAAAGAAAAGATAGCATTCAAAAATAAAAAGATAGATAATGAGACATTTACCAACACTAATGAGAAGCACTAAAGTGTATATTAAACACTTAAACCCAAATCAGCATTGTTGATTACACCTCATTCATAGTTGGACACAAAGGAATTCACAATCCCAAACACCCACCTTTCTTGCCAATTGATCAACATAAGTGAAAACCATCAAATGTATTAATCCCTAGTTTTAGATTTATCTCAAAGAGAAGAAGTAGAAGAAGAAGAAGAAGAAGAAGAAGAAGAAGAAAAATAAGAAGAAGAACAAGAACAAGAACAAGAACAAGAAGAACAAGAAGAAAAACTACAATTTAGAACTCACTCATTCAAATGTCAAAAGCTTAAGAGAATAGAAGCTAAAAAATGTCTATTTATACTATTACATAACAAAATAATAAAATGCCCTTAATGAGCTTAGGGAAATAGATGCCTATGGAGTGTTATTTTTAAGTGTAAAAAGTCCACTATGTCCTCAATAAGAGGTGCCTATATAGTGTAAGATACCTCCTCCTTTATTCACTTAGAAAAGGCTTCAAAAAGGCTCCAAAAAGGTCTTCAACCACTTGCACAATCCAAAACTTGAACCTTCTACAAGCCTTGTACTCCTTGTGCTCTTTATGCTTGTATCGGGATTTAAGATAAGAATCCTTTAAATTCATGGTTGAATTTCTTGATTAATTGTTCAAAACTTCAAAACCTTTAGGGCTTGATTTTAGCCCCAAATTAGCTTAGTTTTTACCCATTTTTAGGGCAATGATTCCTTGAGCTTGTATGAATGTTGGGTTGGTTTTAAAAATGCGATTTACATAAGTGGGACCCACATGGGGTTTTGATGTCATTTTTGGACCCAAAGCATAATAGTGCAATATGGGTATTAGTATTTTTGTATTGATGAGTAAAATGTATTTTTGATAGCTTGGCATCTTGAGGAGGCTTCTGAAAAGGAAAAAACAAAGGTTTAGGGTTCCTTGAGCTTTCTACGACATTGAGGTAGGATAGCTTTATACCTTGTTATATTTAGCTATGTCATAGAATATTTATGATATCTTGTTAGATTGGGATGGGTTTCAGGTGTTGGATTGATGAAATGAATGACTTGGGTTAGTTGGACCATTTAGGCTAAACTACACCGTAGTGTTGGAATACTTAACTTGTCCTTTAGACCTTAGGTTAATTGGACATCATTACTCATTTTTAGCATGAGAATTTCTTAGATAGCTCAAGATTAAGTATCATTCTCTAATTAATCATGCTTAGGGTAAGTTGGCCTTAGTTGCTTAAACTAGTGAAAGCTCCTTAGTTGTTATGATGGAGTTAGTTGTAGTGCTTGGGAAGGACCTTTACCTTAGGACTAATTGTGGATTGATATACATCTAATATTGGATTTATATACCTTAGCCTAGTCAAGGATATAAATTTACTTAGAATGTATTTCGGGAATTTAGAAGTTGTAACACCCTAAATTTTGCCTCTAAAATTTCTGAGTTTTTGAACTCACTACCCTGACTATAACTTACCATATGAATTGTAATGTCTAAATATGGGTCTTAAGACCCTAATCATAGCTTAACCAATGTAATATCTCAAGCTTCTTTTGTGACTATGACTGGGATGTCACTAGTGTAAGCACAATATACGAGTCATATAGTGTCATCCGTAGCTAAACTAGTGTAGTGCCCAAATATTTCTGTCCTAACTATCACTGGACCCTATGAGTTGTTAAGTTTCAAATATAAGTCATAGAGTGTGACTCATAGGGTCAACAGTGAAAGGTGCCTGAGTCATTGCCCAGACAACGAGTTCAAGCAATGGCATGTAGCCAGTCATCATGAGTTATGGCATGACCCATAACGACTAGCACTAGTTTTTATATGCTTAATTAAGGTACTTTAGACATTTCCCCTTCTGTCAATTATGACCCACAACTTAAAACCCCTTTAGGGTCTTATTATCACATCAAAACAAATCCAAATACACTTCTCAATCTCTCTCAAATTCTTCAAGCAAGAACAATCTAGGGTTTCTAAGGATTGGCCATTCAAACTTCCATTATTGATTTCTCTCCATAATTCTTGATTATCTAAGGCATGTTACTCTTTCCTTAAACTTATTTTAGATAAAGGCATATTGCATGATTATTTGCGTGGATTTAACTATGGATTTTTCTATGAGTTGAGGGTTTTGGAATGGTTGATTCTTAAATTGTTTTCCTATGGTTTATATGAAACTGTTTATTCTAAAATGATTGTTTCTGAATAAATTGGGTACATTGGTATGGTAATTTGAATGGGGGTCAAGGCATTCCCCCAAATTGATAAGTTTTTTTGGAATTTAGCTTTGGAAATTGTGTTCCCTTAACCCACTTGTGTAATTTGTTTTGAAATATGGATTTTCACATGGGCTTACTTACTCGCCTAAGCTATTGTGTTACATAAATGGTTACACATGGATTTGGAAGGCTTTGATTTAGTTTTAAATAGTTTTAGAAAGTCCTCATCGATCATAAAATGGTTTTAAACTAGAACTTTGGAGTCCTATTGGCTGATGGGCTTAAGTCCCAAATGGCAAAATGGGTTAGATTCCTATTAATTAGTGGGTTAGATTACCATAGCTACTTAATTTGGCATAGTGAAATTTACTTGCAAGCTATAGTCGGTATGATGATGCCACTTGATTAAATAAATGGGTTATGTGATAAATGTTTTAATTATACTTAAAGGGAGTTGTGTAGTTCGCCATAAAAGTGGAGGTCTCGAGAGGACTAATACTGGAAACCACATTTACTGGCATGGGGTCTAAATGACCAGGTGTTCAAGTCACCCTTAATATATGGTTGGGTGGTTGAGTCCCTTCGCTTTATATATATACACATAATTATTCTATGGTTCATACGGCTACACGCATTGGGCCCTTTTAGCAGGGGGAGCTGAACCCATATAGCTCGTGGGTGTTTTTATTATGATGGCAGAACTACACAATCTAGGCTAATGTTTTAAATTGCATTCTAAGACTTATTCCCTACCCTAGCATATTTTATTTACATATAAATATATATATATATATATATATAGATATGTATATGTGCATTGGCTTTGAATAATTTTGAACTGATTTGATCATGTCATTACTTTATCCCTTTCCAAAGTTAGATGCTAACGCTCACCCCATTAATTATCTTTGGATATAGTATCCCCACGTGATATAGGGAATGAACGCACTTTTGCTTTTTCTGCATAGTGATAGGTTGTTCTTGGATTTTTTGTGAGTCAGCCTAAAGCTGTGAGCCTCCTACTTTATGAAATCTGTTACTTCTTGGTCTAGTTTATATCATAGACTATTTCTTATGGGTTATTTTGGCTATCGTCGGGGGAATTTCCTAACTTAGGTTAATGTTTTTTTGCTTTATAGGCTTTGTAGATTACTGTGGCTTAGGATGGTTGTTGAATTCTTAGATTCCTTTTTGAGTTAGTTGAGTTACCTATCTTATTATATGTTTGGAACTCAATTCTATCTAGTTATATATTTGGAATTCATTTACTTCTAGTTTTATTGTGTTATATTTGACTAGGAAAAGTTGGTGGTCTTCGATCCTTAGCGGACTTGAGATAACTGTCACAGCCAGGCCCTGGTTTGAGTCATGAAAAAATTAGGCTCTTGACCCATCTGAAGTTAAGATTGATGATAGTTCTCTTGAAGACCTTTCTACACTTATTAAATGCCTATAGAATGCCCTTTTAAGGAAATTTTATTGAACCTTGGTGCTTATTGGTCATGATGAATGAAGTTAGAAGTAATGCCTAAGCGATTATTCCATATGTATGATTTATTGGTTAAGCTTATAATGAGCTATTAATTATGCTATTTTTGTGGCTATTGGTTTGGCTACCAAATATACTATTGAGAGCCCTTGACTATGATATTGTTTAATTCACAAATTATGTTATTGACTATGCTATGAATAAGCTATAGATTATGTCATGGATTAGCTATTGATAAACTATTTTTATGCTAACGATAGGCTATTGAATATGCTATTAAAGAGTCATTGCTCATGATATTACTTATGATTATGATCATGCTAAAAACTTATGCTAGAAAACATCCCTAATGATGATATTAGAAAATATACCATGAATTATGTTAGAAGCCATGTTAATTGATTATAAAGGGAATTATGATATTAGTTATGCTTGAAATCATGATGTTTGATTATATGAATACTCATGCTAATGAGTTTTTCATTGATTGTGATGATATATGGATACCCAATAAGGCCAAAGGATAGTGTGATGACATTTTGATACCCGAAAAGGCTGGAGGATACTATGATGATATTGATACCCAGCAAGGCCAAAGGACACTATAATGATGGTACCCAATAAGGCCGGAGGACATTACGATGATATATTAATACCCAGCAAGGCCAGAGGATATTTTGATAATGATATTAACACCCGACAAGGTCAGAGAATGATTATGATGCTATATGCTCGGCAAGGTCGGAGGATGATTATGATGATATGCCCGGCAAAGCCGAAGGGTGATTATGATGGTGCATTGATACTTATCAAAGGATGATTATATTGATGTACCTATGTGTACACCTACTGATTTGAGTCTATCGCCCTATATATGGCAGTTATATGCTTATATATACTTATGTGTTATTTGGGTGATGTTGTTATAGGGATATCGGTTGTAGTCCAAAAGTGATAAATGACTATAAAATAGTATAGTTGATGATTGGTGGTTGATATTGTTTAAGTAATGACTAGTTGATAAATGAGGATTAGTTGGTAAATAATGATTAGTAATAATGATTCTAATTAATGAATGTTGGTTATTTAATAAATGGTGAATTTGGAATATATGGTGAATAGTTGCTAAATTAATGAGTAGAGGTCATATGATGACTTGTGTCTTAATGAATTAGTTAATAAGATATGGTTAGCTAATAAATGGTGAATTTTGAGTATCGATGATAATGTTGTTAAATGATGGTGGTATTATGAATGTTGGTAAATAGCATATTGATTATAATTGTTGAAAGATGATCAAATGATAATGAAAGTTAGCTATAATATTGATTGATTACTTCATTCTTCTCTTGATTGTACTATTTGGTCGTATGGGAGACTATGATAAGTTATTTACTTTTTTACACTAATTGGCATATGGGAGCCAAATTTTTAGTTTGTGGTTGCTTGTGTTATGTTTTATGATACGTTATTATTCCAAATTGTTTACATATTATGCACTGCGATATTGGTATGTGTTGATTCCTTATGCTATCTTGTTATTCTGATTTAATTACTCATTATGTACAGCGATGTTAGAAATGATTCAGGTTCATTTTTATACCTTGACTCAGATAATTTATCATGATTTAGCCCAGTCGGCCGATGATTCCTACTAAGTACCCATTGTTTTGGTACTCATACTATGCTTCTCTACCTTTTCGGTGTAGATCCGAGTACTAGTCATCACTATTGATTGTTGTTTATGTAGTTACTGATTTTTGGAGATAGGGTGAGCTCTTAGAGTTTGAGTCGCCTATTTCCCTCTATCTTTATTTTAAATCTTTTGTTTCGAGATAGATGTATTGATTATTTTAGACTTTTGAGTTGTATTGATACAAGAACATGCACTTGTACTGGCTCTACCAGCTTGTGGAATTGGTATTTTGTATTGACTATTTTTATCTATCTAGAACACTTTGCTTATTTATATATTGTGTTCTTGAATTTCGCTTATGATGGGCATTTTCTACCAAATTAACCCATTGTATTAGCTCCAGGTTATGGTTTTGGCTTATCTACTAGCGTGATTTAGTAGGTGTCATCATGAATCATAAATTAGTTCTTGATAAATTGGTATCAAATCCTAGGTTTCACCGATATTGTTGGTAAAGAGCAAGTGTCTAGTAGAGTCTTGCGGATTGGAATGATAACGTCTATTTCCTATCTTTTAGAGGCTATTGGACATTCTTAGGAGTTCTTCACTTCTTTCACGCATGTCGTACTAAGAGTAAGTTAGTTTGTTGATTATTTTTCCTTGACTTTACTCACTCACAGATGGCCATGACACGTGTTATCGCTATACAAGATGACGGTCCCAAGACTGAGCCTAGAGATCCTTCTCTTGTTTGTGGATGACCTAGAGGTCTTGGACAACCACGTGATATGTCTCCAACTAGGGTCCAGGATAGGTCACCTTCCCCAGGTCCTATTCCTGCTTTTGAGCCAAAGGTTCTTCAACCCCAGCCAGTGGTGAGCCAGAGACCAGCCCAGGCTCCACTAGGTTTTATTTCTTCTTCGGTGCTTAGAGATCTATTAGTTCAAATTTTGGGTTTAGTTAGCGGTGCACCATTTGATGGTGCATAGTCTACAGGTTAGAGTGGCACAGAGATGGGGGCACAGCCTGTAGCAGCAGCGCATAGAGTTGAGCTTCCTCCTATACCGGCGATTGTTCAGCCAGTAATAGCTCAGTTAGTGATTGCTCAGCCTACTATGTCTTCTACGGAGTAGAAGATTTAGGGTTGATTCTTGAGATTGGTTTCACTTAGATCTCATGGTGCTCCATATGAGGTTGGAAATAAGTTTCTAATCATTTGTGAGGTTATGCTCCATAATTTGGGCCTAGTTGAGACTCGTGGTGTGGATTATATCATATTTTAATTGGATTTGGCTACTAAACATTGGTGGAGTTGTTATATGGATTTGAGACCAGTTAGATCTTCTCCCTTATCATTGACTCAGTTCTCTAAGATATTTTTGGAGAAGTACATGCCTCGTAGCCTTAGAGATTGCTTGAGGAATAATTTCTCTAGTATGGACCAGGGCTCCTTGATAGTTTTAAAGTATGAGGCTCATTTTCATGAGTTGGCTAGCCATGCAACTTATATTCTAGATATTTAGTATGAGAGAGTTTGCTGTTTTATTAGAGGTTGACACTTCTCATTCGTATGGCTACTTAGAGTTTAGTTATTGTGGGTAGGTCTTTTGTTGAGGTATTAGATCATGCTACTGTAATGGAGGAGATACATCGTGATGGTCGTGATAAGAAACCTAGGTTTCAAGGTAGATTCAGTGGGAGTCGTTGTAGTTCCTGACCCAAAGATGGCGGTTTATAGAGTAGGTATCCTTTGTGTCCATCCTATTTATCACAGAGTCAGCCTCATTAACCAGTTTAAGCAATACTTCAGATTACTAACGGAGGTCAGTCTAATGCTAGTGATTGACCTAGTAAGGGTAGTGGTCAGTCTTCAAGGGGTTCTTCATCTGGTTATTCTAGTCATGGTAGTTACTCCAGATTAGTTAGATCTATTAGTTCTGGTCCAAGTCATGTTTCTTGTTTTACTTATGGACTTCTTAGTCAGCATTTGCGAGATTTCTCTAGTCGTAGGGCGATTGTTACTTTAGCTCAGACTATTCTCCCTATTAAAGCATTCATCCCTTAACTAGAGGTGGTTCTCATGGTCATAGGGGTGGTTTCCATAGTACGTGAGGAGGTTTTCAGGTAAGTAGGACAGCAGGTTGGTCAGGTGTCCAGCTAAGTGGCGGGCGTGGTTAGTTGTATGCAGTACCTTCTAGACCCAAGGACAAGACTTTGGATGTTATAGTTACATGTATGATTTTGGTGTACCGCCAATTGGCCCTTGCTTTATTTGATTTGGGTCGACTTATTCTTATATTTCTGCTTATTATATGATAACACTCAACTTACTCCATTATTTTGGGGCAACGAGGTCATTGTCAATACAACTTGGAATCGGTGTTGAATCCACGAAGAACAATATGAATAGTAATTGAGTAAGTTCAAAATGAATTTACTTGCTAAATTCAAATCAAGGATACAAGTATTTGGGGGAATTTGAATGTTTTAGAAGATATAACAAGTTTTGGGCTTTTAGAGTACTAACTCAAGGCTAAGAATAAGTAAAGTTTAATAAATTAGGAGCGGATCTTGGGATCATTCCATTCTAGGTGAGAACTCATGCATAGATAACTGAGAATTATCCAAATTTAGCTACAGTCATGGGTAGACTAGATTTATAGGTATTAGTGTCAATCTTTCAATAAAACACTAAATTTCATTCGTAGGTTCTTTCGAACGCCTCACGAATGTAGCAAAACAACCAATATAATACCTCAATTAGCACCCTTTCTAAGATAGCACTATCAAATGAGTTAACTCAAACAACACCCGTATTTCTAAAATTATACCATCAAACAATCTAACTAAAGTTATTGTTTACAAATACCCTTCACCCAATACCCCTCTTTCAAGGATGGTATGGGATTCTAAAAAATTGGGGGTTTCACCCATAATTTTTAGTTTAAAATGGTGTAAAAGCAAAACCCACAACAAATAAGTAATTAGATAGATAAATAAACAACACCTATGCACTAATCACCGCCTAATCAAGCATAACCGCAAGAGGAAGAATTAGCTACGCATGAAGATAAAAAGTAAATATATACAAAAAATTCCACCAAATTGATCCATGAATGATAAAGAGAATGCAAATCCAAACTTTAAACATCAATAAATCTTCAATGGAAATTGTTAATCCTTCACTTAGGAATTACTATAATGTCTCCTTAGCTTAAGAGTAGTACAATAGTCTTCCCAAGGTGAAAATTCATTATGGATAAAAAATGGATGATGTTCTCTTATGAAAGGGTTTAACCCATTAAGATGTAAGACTCGGCTCTGTGAAATTACAATTTAGCCCCTAAACATTTTTTGCCCCATCGCAATCACTGTATATTGCCACGATCACAGTGGTATAACTTATCTTTTGATCATGATCACGACCCTTAGGCTACGATCACGGTACTTGAGGGTTGATCCTTGATCTTGATTTTCAACATTTGCAGATTTTGGGCTATTTCTTTCCTTTTCAGAATTGCTTTAACTACTTTTCAACCAATTACCTGCAAACACACAAACCATGGGATTCAATACACTTCAATAGAGATTTAGGCTCATAGACACAATTTTTTCATCATAGTGTGAGTGAATTTGGATGTAAATGAATGGAAAATTTGCCACTCGTCATTATACACCATGGTTGGAGTTGCCTTATGATTCATTATTTGTATCATTATGACTCTCATAGGTAATTCTTTAGTAGTGATCGAGTTTTCAAATCATTGTTGTGACTGTTAGTGATAATGATACTTATGTTGATCCTATTATTTTGAATATAGTGGATTTTGATGTGATTCTGGGCATGGACTGGTAATCCCAGTATCATGCGATCATGAATTATTTTGTCAAGCCCATTACCTTAGCCACACCTGGCGTACCCCCTTCGTGTGGCAGGGAACGGTTAGCTGTGAGCCAACAGGGATTATTTTTATGTTCATGTTAGGAGGCTTAATTCAAGGGGTTGTGAGTCTTACCTCGCTTATATTTGTAATACTAGTGTGGAGTGTTCATCGCTTGACTCTATTCTTGTTGTTTGTGAGTTTCCTGATGTGTTCCTAACTAATCTTCCTGGTATTCCCCATGTCCATAAGATTGAGTTTGCTATTGATCTTGAGCTTGGCACCTGACCTATTTCTATGGACCCTTATCATATGGCTCCTGCTGAACTTAAGGAACTGATTTCTTAACTTCAAGATATTCTTGGTAAGGGTTTTATTAGACCAAGTATATCCCCTTGGGGAGCTCCTATGTTGTTTGTAAAGAAGAAAGATGGTTCATGAGTATGTGTATTGATTATAAGAAGCTTAATAAGGTAACAGTGAGGAACCATTATCCTATCCCTCGTATTAATGATTTGTTTGACCAGCTTTAGGGTGCGGCAGTATTTTCTAAGATTGATTTGAGATCTGGTTACCATCAGTTGAGGATACGGACTGAGGAATCTCAAAGACAGCCTTTAGGACCTGTTATGGTCATTATAAGTTCTTAGTGATGTAATTTGGGTTGACTAATGCCCCAGTCGCTTCACAAATTTGATGAACCAAGTGTTCAGGCCTTTTTTGGATTCCTTTGTGATTGTGTTCATCGATGACATCCTTGTGTATTCGAGTAGCAGACAGGATCATGCATAGCATTTGAGGATTGTGCTCTAGACTTTGAGAGATCATGTGTTTTTTGCCAAGTTCTCTAAGTTTTAATTTTGGCTTGAGTTGGTGACATTCCTTGGTATATGGTGTCTAGGAATGGTATTGTGGTAGACCCAGCTAAGATCGAGGTGATTCGTGATTGGTCTAGATCTACATCTCTAACTCAGGTTCGTAGCTTCATTCATTTGGCTAGTTATTATAAATGCTTCGTTGAGGGTTTTGTTACTATTTCAGCCCCTACGACCAGATTAACTCAGAAGGAGGTTTCTTTTTTATGGTCTGGGGAGTGTAAGTCGAGCTTTTGAAAGCTCAAGGATTTCTCACTTTAGCTCCTATTTTAGCTATTTTCGTTGAGGGTGAGGGATTCACTATGTTTTGTGATGTTTCTGATGTTGGTCTAGGTTGTGTATTGATGCAGTAGGGTCATGTCATTATTTATGCTTCTAGACAGCTTCAGGTTCACGAGCGCAACCACCCCACTCATGATTTGTAATTGGCGGCGGTAGTCTTTGCGCTTAAGATTTGGAGGCATTATCTTTATGGTGTGCATTGTGAGATTTTCACTGACCATCCCAGTCTTCGGCATCATATGACCTAGGGGGAGCTTAATGCTAGACATTGTAGATGATGGAATTGCTTAAGAATTATGATATTTGGATCTTGTATCACCTGGGCAAGGCAAACGTGGTAGCGAATTCCTTGAGTCATAAGGAAGTGAGTTTGGGTATCTTAGCTTTTATTTTAGTTTCTATAAGGCTGTTGGCATGGGAAATTCAGTCCTTAGCCAACTTGATGGTTTGCCTTGATATTTCAGATCCTAGGATGATTTCAGATAGTATGGAGGTGAGGTACTCATTATTTGAGCAAATTTGATACAGTCAATTTGAGGATAGCAAGCTTTTCTTCCTTTTTGATCAGGTGTTAAGTGGTAAGTTCGAGAGAGTCACCATAGATTCTGAGGGTGTTATGAGATCTAAAGGCTTTATTTGTGTTCCACAAATCGATGACTTGATTTAGTTAATTTTGTATGAGGCTCACAGCTCTAAATATTCCATTCATCCTGGAACAACCAAGATGTATAGAGATTTAAGGAAGCATTATGTGAGGAGTGGTATAAAAATAGATGTGGCAAACTTTGTAGCTTGTTGCTTATGTTGTAAGCAAGTAAAGGACGAGCATTAGCGACCAGGTGGTTTGAGTCAAAGATTGTCTATTCCCAAGTGGAAATGGGAATGGATTACCATGAATTTCATTAGTAGTTTGCCTCGCACTTCCCATGGTTTCAATGCTATATGGGTCATTTTGTATTGTTTGAACAATTCAGCATATTTCTTTCCTATTCAGATGTTCTTTAGTGCTGAAAGATTAGCACATATCTATGTCTGGGAGATAGTCTGTTTGCATGGTGTGCCCATTTTTATCATTTCAGACCGTGGTCCTGTGTTCACTTTAAGATTTTAGAGGGCTTTTCAAGAGGAGTTGGGCACTCACGTGTATCTTAGTACCATATTTCATCTACAGATAGATGGCCAGTCTGTATAGACTATTTAGGTTCTTGAGGATATGCTCTGAGCCTGTGTCATGGATTTTGGAGGCCAGTGGGAGCATCACTTATCCATGGAAGAGTTTGCTTATAACAACAGCTATCATTCAAATATTGAGATGGCACTTTTTGAGGCTTTGAATGGTAGGAGATGTCGTTCACTGGTTGGATGGTTTGAGACTTCCAAGGTTAGGCATCATGGTACTGATTTTCTTTAGGAGTCTTTGGATGGAGTCAGGGTGATTCAGGATAGGTTGAAAGAGGTTCAGAGTAGGCAGAAGGCCTATGTAGACCGTAGGCTTTGTGCCTTGAGATTTGGAGATGGTGATTGTGTATTCCTCTGTGTATCGCGAAGCTCACTTGAACCGGAGATCGCCCCAACAACCCAACCTAAGCGTCTCAACATACCATAGGAGTCGAAGGAACTCCAACTCATATATCATAGCCGAAATATATCATAATTTAATATTATAATCAATACAATAACAACGCCCAAGTTCATAGTTGTTCACAACACCTCTATACAATACCAAATTCAACAAATGTATATGTCGGAACAAGCCTCCGAAAATAGCCAAACCAAGTATTAGAGAGACCAAGTCTAAAGATTAGGACGAAGAGATGAACATCTTCTTAAGTAAGGAAGCTCATCACTCCAAGTCAATACACAAACCTCTTTGATCTACTAATCACTGCACAGGTAGAGAAAAGGATGCTCCGGGCCTTATGTCGTGTGGGAACGTAGCATTCGGAGATGGTTAGCGGTTGGAATTCTAGCACATAACTCAAGGATAAGTGATAAAATAACATCATCATTCAACAATAAGACAATATATCACATTTCATCTCATTCACACACTTATCCATACATATAGATATATCACATGCTAATCAAGATATCATATCAAGGCTCGTCATCATTCTCAAGCATTCATTCATTAGGCATGAAGTGGATGACTACCACCTCCCACACTCATAGACTCATCTTTCACAACATGCTAAGGACTTCAACCACAATCACATTCTCATTAGATAAAGGACTTCACCCATGTACACACATTTATTAGCCAAGGACTTTAACCACATTCACAATCATTCAAACAAAGAACTTTACCCATACACATTCATCATTTAACAAGGGGCTTTACCCACACATTCTTCTAGAAATGGACTTCAACCTAATGCCCGTTTGTTATAAAAGGGACTCTAACCACATACCATATGTGGACTTTACCACAAGCCTCTTCATAAGGTGTGTTACTTTGACCTTAAGAGCTCTTTTTATGCAACGGACTTTACCTTGTATTTTCATTAGGCGAGGGACTTTAACTCCAAGCCATATCATAGGAAAGGGACTTTAACCTCAATCCATCACATAGAGAAAGGGACTTTAACCTAAATCTATCATCACCATCATTAGTTGACCTTTGGGACTTTACCCTTTTGTCTATGCTCAACGCACATTCAACACAAACACTTAGGGACTTTAATCATTTGACTTTAACCATTTAGCCAATTCAATCACTATACAAGACCTTATGGTCCTTATGGGAGCCTTCAATCCTCAACCATTTCAATAATCTAATTCCATCATTCAATTCATCACACAATTCATTTTATGGTCCTCAAGACCTTCATAAGATATTCAAATTTCAATGGCATTGTCATGCCACATTTTAGTTCAAAACACCATTCAAGTTCGTCTTCATATTAAGGGACTTCACCCTCTTATTAGCCATTAGTGTAACAAGATCATCAATTACACATTACATGGCTCACAATACTCTTATCACAACATTTATCAAACATTCATACTCATTGGGACATTGCCCTAGTTCAATCCATCGTCAATAAATAACTAGGCAATTCACTTAGACATTTTCACAAACATCTTTTGTGGATACTTATGACAAGGTCATTTTCATGTTAAAAATAATCAATACTAGGGTTACTCAATCCCTTGATGTTAAAAAACATACAACAAGCACCCACATATGAAATCTATCATCAAATACATGTATAAACACAAGTATATACAAAAATCATCATCATTCATTGTTAGGTATCAAAACCCTTTTCATTTGATTCAAAACCACCATGTACACTTACTAATTCAAGTGATAAATACATTGGTTTAGATTTATTTAAATAGTGAAAGATATACATGCCTGAGACATTAAACTCCTTGGACCGTATCCACTCCAGAGACATTAAAGGTTGATGTTTTCAAATGGTTCTGAGGTCTAGGTGCTTCAAATCTCTTCCACTTTGACAGTTAAGTAAGGATACAAGTTAACACCTCAACATAAACCAAAGAAATCTGTATACAAGTTAGAAACAACACACTACAAGTATGCAACACAACACATATCATGATCACTACCAATCAACCAAAAATTTTGCAAAGCCACATTCTCAGGTGTTTCAAAGGGCAAGCTTAGTCCTAGATATATTACACCTTTTGAAATTCTCCGCGTAGTTGGAGAGATAGATTATGAGTTAGATCTACCTTTATATTTTGCTGTTGTTTATCCAATTTTCCATGTCTCCATATTGCGGTTGTAATACCCCGCAAGATCCTAGACAATTTTTCAGTTATAAGTGTCATGTTTATAACTACCAAAGGCATTTATTTAACACTAAGTACAAGTGACTTAGCAATTTTAAGACCCCAGGATTTCAAAAATTTCATTTTTAGCCTTTCCAATTTTGAAATGTTTATTTATGATTTGAAACATGTTTAGGGATGTTAAAAAGGTCATCCGGGAGAGTTTTTTAAAAAATTTTAAAATAGGTCCAGGGAAATTTTAGACCACAGAGACAGTAAGCCTCTACGATTTAGGTGTGTCATGGAGGCGAGACCTCCATGATACATAGCGTGTTACGGAAAGGGGACCTCTGTGATACACGGTGTGTCACAAAGGTTAGTCTCCGCGATACATGTCATGTCATAGAAGCTAGTCTCCATGATAGCCTTCATGCCATGGAGGCTGTGTTTTCCTACATTATTTTTAAAGGTTCAAGGGGCATTTTGTTCTTTTCCGCTCACCCCAAACACCTAAATCGATGACTTTAAACCCAAGAGGGGTATTATTTGCCCCATTCCTCATCAGTTAACAACGTAAAAATCATCCCCATTCCCTAAAACATAAAATTTCAAGTTTCTTATCAAGAATTCAACTAACAAGGTCCTAATTCCAAGTATTCTTCAAGAATTCAAGCAACTGTAGTATGTGGGGTATTAATCAATGGGTTCCTTCCACCCATTGAGTCCCAAAAACCCTTGTATTTCATGTATAAACCCTTTTTCCCTCTTTTTATAAAATTACAATGTTAAGTTCATTTACTCAATGTTCTTATAGTAGTTTTGAATTTAATCCATGCCAATATGTTTCCCCATGTGAATTTCATTATTATTTTCTTTAAATTTCAATCACATATATCATTTTCAGTTGATACCATGTTAAACTTACCAATTCATGAATTAAAACATACAAGCATGTTGTTCTCATAAGTTTAACATATTTTCATACTCATAATCATGAATTCCATCAATTAGGGATAAATTCAATGTTTTAGGTCTTTGAATCATGAATTCCCTTATAGTATTCTTAAATGATGTCATTGTATTTAAAGTATTATTCAGTGTTAAAGGGTTATAAAACACCCGATACCTATACATTTAAACATGTTTCCATTTTTAAGTAACATGTCAGACAGATTATGAACTTATTTTCATATTTAGAGTATCATGTTTATATTGAGCACTTATTAATACCACATCATGTTAAATGAATAATAATACCATTATTATTCAGTTGGGAGTAACACTTAGAACCGAGTGAATGTACGAATGGTGATTCCCCATCAGTTAGGCATGAGTCATTAGTAGCAGTCCCTAAGTTCCAAACCTACGATGCCACCATAGATTATGAGGGATCCCCCATCAGTGGAGGTATAAAACCCTCATCCTTTAGGATATCAGCCTTGTGGATCCACATTTATAGTCATGTGTTGGTACCCCTGGTAAGGTACCAAAACCCTTCCAATTAAGGTTACAGGTTGGATCTTGATAGCTCAAATTGGGGCATGTTGGTTGTAGTTAGCTCCCACAGTCTCAGATTAGTACTCAGACCACATCAGCTCAGGTTTGTGTGACTAAGTGCTCAGTTTATTAGTTATTCAGTTATTTAATTTACAAATTATCATAGTTTATGTTTTACTTGGTCATGCAATATTCTTACATGTTCATGAATTTATGCCCAGTACGATCTCAGTTGTATCTATCTCACATATCAGTACATTCTAAGTACTGACCGCATACTCTCTTTTGCGCTATATTTATTTCACAATCGAGGTTTGGATGCTCAGTTCCCCGATCGCCCTTAGTCAGTCCAATGCCACTCAACAGTAGTAGTGGTGAATCCACATCCATCGAGGAAAAGTTATTTATAGTTATTTTTAGTATTTTCTTTATTTCAATTATATGGAGTTAATTGGGGGTTTGTCCCATCAACTCTTTATGTCTTAGAGGCTTTTAGATATTTAGACTTGTTTCTAATTTTATCAGTAGTTCCAAAATATTGGTATTTGTTTCAGTATTACATCTTAATAGAATTTTATCAGTTTAGCTTCTGCAAATGATATTTCGTAATAATCTCATTTAATGCTCACGGCAGGTACCAAATCATGGGTTTGCTTGAGGTAACTTATGGCCTTAAGCACCGTGTTATGACTAGGGGGTAGCCTCAGGTCATAATAAAACTTGGTATCAGAGCTTAAGGTTTTAAATTGTTCTAGGGTGTCTAAAAGTCATGTTGAGTAAAGTTTTATGCATAGGTGTAAAGCACGCCACATTTATGAGGAAGAGAAAGTTTTCCTTCTTTTAGTGTTCTTGTCATGCAAAAGAGCGTAAGTTCAATTGAATTTCTTTTTTGAACTTGTCCTTTATCTATTTACAGTAAATTTCTTCCAGAAGAATAAATGGGGAACAGCTAACACCACCACCTGTTCAGGAAGATCCTCTGGATGAACATATTTCCCATTCCAAATTCAGTGTTGCTTTTACAGCTTTGTCCTATTCTGTGACTGCTCAAAATAACTAGCAAGTTTTTTCCCTACCAATACATTAGTGAATATAGATGGATTTAGGATTTGAGACGTTACTCGAATAAATCCTCCTATATTTCTGGGTAAAAGTCCAATAAGGATCCACAGGAGTTTTGAGACTGCGATCAGTAGGTGACCGACACTATGGGTGTCACTTCTAGTGAGAGTGCTGACTTAGCTACTTATCAGTTACAAGGAGTATCTTACACTTAGTTTAAGCAGTGAAAGGAGGAGAGATGAGTTGAGGTAGGACCTATAAAATGGGATAAGTTTGCTACAGGTTTTTTTGACCAATTTTTCCCACTTGAGTTGAGGTAGGATAAGGTTTAGGAGTTCATATATTTGAAGCAAAGTAACATGAGTGTGAAGGAGTACTCACTCAAGTTCACCCAGTTGGCGAGGTATGCTCCAACTTGGTAGCTGATTCTAGGTCAAGGATGAGTAAGTTCATGTTGGGAATTTTTGAAGAAATAGTTAAGGAGTGTAGGATAGCTATATTGGTAAAGGATATGGATCTCTCTAGTTTAATGGCCCATGCTCAGCGGATTGAGGAGGATAAGCGTAAGGAGAGAAAAGGGAGAATAATAGAGCTAGAATAGGTAGTTTCAACTTTTCTCAGTTGAGGTTTGATGGCAGGAATCATTCTCAGCTCTACCTGAAATTTTCAGCTCCATCCCCGTTTCTTCTAGTGCTCTAATGCCTACGTTCAGGTAGGACGGTCAGGATAAAGCTCTAGGATCTAAGTCCCATGATAGCGTAAACAGTGGTCACACCAATCCACTTTATAAGAAGTGTGGTGAGAATCATCAGGGTGAGTGCAGAGCAGGTAGTGATACGTTCTTGGGATGTGGCAAATCAGGCAATAGTATAAGGGATTACCCATTGGGTATGTGGAAAGGTAGAAATAATAGTCAGCAGGTCCAAACCAATTCTTTCGCAGCACCCACAGGTTGCCCTACACAGTAGGGTGCCACCTATAAAGCCACTAGTGGACAGCGTCAGAATCGACATTATTCTCTCTAGACTCAATATGATCAGGAAAGTTCCCCTAATATAGTTATAAGTACGTTACAAGTCTTCATCTTTATGTTTATGCCTGTTAGACCCTGGAGCTTCACTTTATTTTGTAACTCCTTATATAGTTGTAGAGTTTAGTGTAAGTCCTGACATATTAGCAGAGCCTTTCTTAGTGTCAACCCCAGTGGGTAGTTCTATTGTAGCCAGATGGGTATACAAAAATTGCTCGGTCACAGTGTCTTATAAAGTTACTTTAGTTGACCTTGTAGAGTTAGAGATGTCTTATTTTGATGTTATTCTCGGCATGGATTAGCTCTACTTGTACTATGCCTCAGTTGATTGTCCAAATAGAAATGTCCAACTCCGTTACCTAATGATCCGTTATTGAATAGAGGGGTAGTACTTCAGTGCCTAAGGGTCAGTTTGTCTCCTACCTTAAGGCAAGAAATATGATATCCAAGGGATGTATTTACCATCTCATTTGAGTCAAGGACCCAAATTTTGAAACTCTAAGTCTTGAGTCAGTTCCAGGAGTGAATGAGTTTCAAACACTGTTCCCTGAAGATGTTCCCAGAGTTCCTCCCAAAAAGGAAATTGACTTCAGAATAAATCTCCTCCCAGATAGCCAGCCTATCTCAATTCCACCTTATAGAATGGATCCAACTAATGTTAAAGAATTAAAGGAACAATTGAAAGATCTCTTAGATAAGGGTTTCATCAGGCCAAGTATTTATACATGGGGTTCTCTAGTTCTCTTCGTGTGCAAGAAAGATGGTTCCCTCCATATGTACATTGAATACCATCAGTTAAACAAAGTCATAATCAAGAGTAAGTATCCTCTCCCCAAAATTGATAACTTGTTCAACCAACTTTAGGGTATAAGTTATTTCTCTAAGATAGACCTTAGGTTCGGCTATCATAAGCTGAGAGTTAGAGAATGTGACATCGTAAAGACAGCCTTTAAAACTCAGTATGGTCACTTTGAATTTCTAGTCATGCCTTTTAGACTAATGAATTCTCCTGCAACTTTTATGGACGTAATGAATAGGGTGCTCAAGCAATACATGGACATGTTCATCATAGTCTTCATATATGATATCCTCATCTATTCCCGTAGAGAAAGTGATCATACAGATCATTTAAGGTTTGTATTAAAGACCCTTAAAGATCACTAGTTATTCTCTAAGTTCAGCAAGTGTAAATTTTGGTTGAGATCAATAGCTTTCCTTTGTCACATCATTTTCGGTGATAGCATTCTAGTTGATCCTTAAAAGACCAAAGCAGTAAGAAACTGTCCTAGACCCATCTCTCCCTCAGACATTAGGATTTTCCTAGGTTTAGCTGGTTACTATATATGGTTTCTTGAAGGAAGTTCTTCTATTGCTATCGCATATCTTGACAAACTTATAAGAAATTCAAATTTCAACGGTCAGATTCTTGCGAGAAGCGTTTTCAGGAGTTGAAGACTCAACTTACTTATGCTCCAATCTTGACTTTACCAGAGGATTCAGATGGGTTTGTAGTATACTGTGCTTCTTCTAGAGTTGGTATTAGTTGTATATTGATGTAGTGATGTAAGGCCATAGCCTATGCCTTTACATATCTATAACCCCATGAGAAGAGTTACCCGACCCATGACCTTGAGTTGGCAGCAATTGTCTTTACCTTACAGATTTAGAGGTATTATCTATATGGGGTTTATGTTGATGGATTCACAGATCATAAGAGTTTATAATATGTGTTAACTCAAGAGGATTTAAATCTTCATCAGAGAAGGTGGCTGGAATTATTGAAAGACTATGATATGAGTATGATGAATCACCTAGGTAAGGCTAATGTAATGGCTGATACCCTTAGTAGATTATCTATGGGAAGTGTTGCGCATGTGGAGGATGATAAGAAGGAGTTAGTCTGTGAAGTTCATCAGCTTGCTAGTTTAGGTATCTGATTGGTTAATTCAGCCAAAGGTTATTTACGGGTTCATAATGGTTTGAAATCTTCATTGGTTGTAGAAGTGAAAGGAAAGCAAGACAGGGATCCTATTTTAGTCAAGTTGAAGAAGGCAGTTCGGGATCAGAAAGTTAAAGTTTTCTACCAAGGAGGAGATGGTGTGCTTTGTTGTCCAGGAAGGTTATGTATTCCATGTGTAAATGGGTTGAGACAGCGAATATTAACTAAAGCACATGGCGCACGATATTCTATCCGCCCAGAAACCACTAAGATGTACTGTGATTTGCGTGAAATCTATTGGTGGAGTGGTATAAAGAAAGATATTGTGGAATTTATGGTTAAGTGTTTAAATTTTCAATAGGTTAATGTTGAGCACTAGAGGCCTAGTAGTATGATTCAGGAGTTTAGTATCCCCACATAAAAATAGAAAGTGGCGAACATAGATTTTGTGATTGGGTTACCTCGTACACGTCATCAACATGATTCATTTGGGTCATTATAGATAGAATGAAAAAGTCAACTTATTTCTTACTAGTTCATACTTTGTATTTAGTCGATGATTATGCTAAACTCTATCTTAGGGAATTGGTAAAGTTGCATAGGGTTCCATTAACCATCATTTAAGATAGAGGTTTACCTCTCACTTTTAGAAGGCATTTCAAAAAGGTTTTGGTACCCAAATTTATCACAGTATAGCTTTACATCCTTGGACATATAGTCAGGCAGAGAGGACCATATAGACCTTAGAGGATATGTTGAGGGCTTGTGTTATCAACTTCAATGGTAGTTGGGATGACCACTTACATTTGATTACGTTTGCCTACAACAATAGCTATCACTCTGGTATTCAGATGGCTCTATTTGAGGCTCTCTACAGAAGGAGGTGTAGATCTCTTATTGGTTTTTTGAAGTAGGTGAGACTGCTTTAATAGGGCAAGATTCAGTGTATGAGGCAATGGATAAAGTTCAATTGATCCAAGAAAGGCTGAAGATAGCCTAAATTTATCAAAAATCCTATACAGATATGAGGAGAAGATATCTTGAGTATGATATTGGTGACTTGGTTTATTTGAAAAATTTGTCGATGAAAGGTAAAGAGATTCAGTAAGAAAGGGAAGCTTAATCCATGTTATGTTGGCTTATATAGGATCTTAATCCATTTTGGGAAGGTAGCTTATGAGTTAAAGTTGCCTGTAGATTTGGCATCAGTGCATCCGGTGCCACTCAGTGACAGTTCTGGTGAGTCCTCATCCATTAAGGACAAGTTAATTGCAGTTATTTTCAGTACTTCCTTTATTTCAATCAGTCGGAGTTAGTTGGGGTTTGTCCTATCAACTCCTCATTCTTAGAAGCTTTCAGGAATTTAGATATTTAAATATTCAAATATTTAGACTTATTTCTAATTTTATCAGTAGTTCGGACACGTTGGTATTTGTTTCAATGTTACATCTGAACAAAATTTTATAATTTTAGCTTCTGTACATAATATTTCATTGTAATCTTATTTAGTGCTCATAGCAGATACCAGATCATGGGTTAGCTTGGGGTCACTTGTAGCCTTAATCACAGTGTTATGACTAGGAGGTAGCTTTGTGTTGTGATAGCAGTGATATATTTTTGATTAATCTCATGTGCTTAGATAGGACTCGGTTCAATTAGATGAGCATTTGGCCTTTGTATAGGAGCCGGTGCTTATTTTTGCTAGTGATGTCAAACGATTGCACACTACAGAGATTCCGATAGTTAAGGATTAGTGGAGGCACCAAGCAGTGGAGGAGGCTACTTTGGATATAATAGAGAGATGTGGACTCAGCATCCTCACTTGTTCGAGACTTTAGGTACATCCTAATCCATAACTTTCGGGATGAAAGATCCTTTAGTAGTGGATATTGTAATGACACTTCAGTTTATTTTCTGTATTTCCTCTTATTTTTGTTGTTAGATCTTTTCCATAGCTTCCCCAAGTCATTTATGACTTACTGGGACTAACAGTTCGATTACCAGACAGTTCTTTTGGTTTTTAGAACTAATTCCCTATTTGAAGTGTTCGCTAGTTCCAAATGGCTGCCGGGAAAAATCTCAGTAAAACGATCTCTTATGTAAATTATGACTATGATAGAAGCTCTGGAATATTGATTTTAGGCTAGGTAGACCTTTGGTTTGTTTCCTAAAGCACCTAGGCTCATTTTGATCTATTGGTCAAAAAGTTAAGAAAATAAAATATGGGTATGGGACCCAAATTTGGTGGAAACGACCTTGGATGGAAATTCAAGTGCATCATCATGTCCAGAATATTAATTAGCACAGTTACACAGTTTATTTATGTACATGGGATTCCGAATGAATCTCGAGAACCCAATTGAGCCCATTCTTAAGACTTAAAAAATCTAGTGCACTACAATTGCCACTCTATGGATCATGATTGTGATCGTGATACAGTGTATAGAGGATATGGAGAGATTGAGGAGCCCAAGGTGCAATCGTGCTTCCCATCTGCAGCTATAAGATATGGCAATCGTAAACCTACAGATCTTGATAGCTACTATCGAGGCCCTAGACTGGGTAAAAATTTAACCATTTTCCACGATTTTGGGAATTTTTCATCTCCCTCTTGAGAGATAAACCCTAAAATAGTGTGAGAGCTTAAATTTGAAGCTTATGGGTGCTTGGGAAGCTAGATAAACATCCATTACTTGATTCTCCTTGGATTTAAGGTAAGAATCCTCTAAATTCATAGTTGATTTCTTGATTAATTGCTTAAAACCCTAAAACATTTAGGGATTTATTTTACCCTCAAATTATCTTAGTTTTCACCCATTTATAGAGGTAATGACTCCTTGAGTTTGTGTGAATGTTGGGTTGGTTTCAGAAATACAATTTTCATAAGTGGGGCCCGTATGGGTTTTTGATGTTATTTTTGGACCCAAAGCACAATGGTGAAATATAGGTATCAATATTATCATATTGATGAGTAGAACATATTTTTGATATCTTGCCATCTTAAGGAGGCTTCTCAAAAGGGAAAAGTAAAGGTTTAACGGTTTGTTGAGCTTTCTTCGGCGATGAGGTAGGCTAGGTTTATCCCTTGTTAGATTGAGTTATGTCATAGTATATTTATGTTATCTTGTTAGATTGGGATGGGTTTTAGGTATTGTATTGATGAACTTCAAGACTTGGGACTAGTTGATTCATTTAAGTCATTTGAGACCATAGAGTGGGATTTCTTAGTTTGTTGCCTTGAACCTTAGTAAATTAGGCTTCATGTCTCATGTTTAGCATGAGAATGTCTTAGCTCACTCAAGTTAGATCAAACGACTTTGTCACTTATGATTAGGGTAAGTTTGCTCTTAGTTGCATATACTAATGATGTTTGCCTTGGTTTCATTGGACTTAGTTAAATTGATTGAGTGGAATCTCTATCTTAGAACCAACTATGGCTTGCTAGAAATCTAAGAGTTGGTTTAGATACCTTAGCCTAGTCTGGGGTAGAATTTTACTTTGAATGTACTTTGGAAATTTAGAACTGGGCTCTTCGACCTACCTTAAGTTGAGATTGATGTTAATTATCTTGAGAACCCTTATACGTTGTTAAATGCCTAGAAAATGCCCTTTTAGGTGAAATAGAGGAACCTTGGTACCTGTTGGTCATGAAGAATGATTTTAGAAGTAATGCCTAAACGATTATGCTATATGTATGAGTTATTGGTTAAGCTTATAACAAGCTATTGATTATGCTATTATTGTGGCTATTGATTGGGCTACTGAATATAGTATTTAATGAACCCTTGACTACGATATTGTCTAAGCCATAAATTATGTGATGGACTATGCTATGAATAAGCTATAGATTATGCCATAGATTAGGTATTGCTCAAGCTATTGATAAGCTATCTTTTATGCTAATGATAGGCCATTGAATAGGCTATTAATGAGTCATTCCTCATGATATTCTTTATGATTATGATCATGCTAAGAATTATGCTAGAAAACATTCCTAATGATGATATTAGCTATTGTATGATGAATTATGTTAGAAGTCATGCTAATCGGTTATAGTGATAAGTTATGTCATTAATGATGCTTGAAATCATGATACTTCATTATATGATTGGTTATTCTATTGAGTTTGCCACCGATTGTGATTTTATATATATATTGATACCCGACAAGGCCGGAGTATATTATGACAATATGATGATACCCGATAAGGACGGAGGATATTATGATGATATTGATACCCGACAAGGCCGGAGGACACTATTATGATATTGATACTCGGCAAAGCTGGAGGATATTATGATGATATATTAATACTCGACAAGGCCAGAGGATGATTATGATGATGCATTGATACTCGAAAAGGCTGGAGGATGATTATATTTATATGCCTACATGTACATCTATCAGTTCGCTTCGGCTATCCCTATGTATGGAAATTATATGCTTATATATGTCTATACTTGTGTTTAATTTGGGGTGATATTGACATTAGGGATGCCGGTTGTAGCCAGAAAGTGATATATGTTTATAAAGTGGTATAGTTGATGATTAGTGCTAAATAAGGATTAATGGTGGATATTGGTTTGAGTGGCTGGTAATGACTAGTTGACAAATGAGGTTTAGTTGGTAATAATGATGCTAATTAATGAATGTTGATTATATAGAAAATGATTATTGGTGGCTATGTGGTAAATAGTTATTGAAAGATGGTTAGAAGTTATATGATGGCTAGTAGTCAAATGGATTAGTTAATAAGAGCGGGTTAACAAGTAAATGGTGATTAGTGTATATTGATGCTAAGATTGTTAAATGATGATAATATTATGAAATGTGAGTACATTGTCTAATATTGACAGAATGTAAAATGTTGGTAAATGATCAGTTAATGATAATTGTGGATAATGGTTCAATAACAATGAAAGTTAGCTATAATATTGATTGATTTCTTCATTCTTCTCTTGAGTGCACTCTCCAGTTATATGGGAGGTTGTGATAAGTTCCTTACTTTTCTTCACGAATGGGCGTATGGGAGCCAATTTTGTAAGTTATGTTTGTTTGTGATAACTGCTTTATGATACATTATTATTCTGAATTGCTTATTTATATGCATGGCGATATTGGCATGTGTTGATGCCTTATGTTATACTATTATTCCGATTTAATTACTCATTACGTAGAGAGATATTGGAGATGATTCAGGTTCATTTCTGTTCCTTGACTTAGTTATGTTATCTTGCATTTTCTCATACTTATATCATGATTTAGCTCAGTCAGCCACTGATGCCTACTGAGTACCCACTATTTTGGTACTCATGCTACACTTTTATACCTTTTTGGTGCAGTCTAAGTACTAGTCGTATATTTTGATCGTTGTTTGTACTATGACTGTCTTCCATAGATAGGTAGGGCTGGGCATATTTTGGTTTTTCGGATTGATTTTGGTTTTCAATTTTTGATATTTGGTAAAATGGTTCGGTTTTCAGTTTTTCAAAAAAATAATTCGAATAAACCAATTAATCGAAATTCTATAAATAATTATTAACATATATATATATATATATATATGCTCCCTCTGTTTCAAAAAAAATGACCTACTTTCCTTTTTAGTCTGTTTAAAAAAGAATGACCCCTTTTATTTTTTGGCAATACTTTAATTTCAACTTTCCATATGGCATGTTTAGGAATACAAGATTAAAGGACATTTTGGTACATTTGACACAATTTTAATTTAAGACCACAAGATTCAAAGTCTTCTTTATTTTCTTAAACTTTGTGCCAAGTCAAAGTAGGTCATTCTTTTTTAAAATGGAGGGAGTATATATAATATTTAATATATAACAATATAATATAAATATATAATAGCAACCCTAATAACTAATAAGTAATAGCACGCCATATACAACTAATAACATACATCATTCCAATAGTAGAACAATCGATCGAACCATAGACTGCTGGCAAGATCATAGTCTGTACAACAACACTAGAGCCGGCGACCAGACGACCATTCTGGGATGCAGCCTGCAGTGCCGACTATGGTCTTTCCGGCAGCAATCACTCTTCCGAGTTCTGACTGTTTACGCAAACTTATGCATAATAAAGCTATATATGATGTTAAACTTATGGTTAAATCATTTAATTTTATCCATGTTGAATTATTTATATCTAGGAATGAAATATAGGTTTGAAATTTTTTTAAAAAAAAATTATTAATTTTAAATGTTCAATCATAACAAAGAGAGTTTCACTACTTTAACCTTCAAAACTGAAATAAAAATACGAAATAACCAATCCGAATTTGTAGAAACTGAACCAAATCGAATTTATTTTTGTTTGATTATGGTTGTCATTTTTGTCAAACCAAAAATCAAAAAACCAAACCGATATTAAACTATCAAAACCGAACAAACCAAATGCCCATCCCTAGAGATAGGGTGAGCTCTTGGAGTTTGAGTCGCGCATTTTCCTCTAATTTTTAGTCTTTTATTTTGAGACAGATGTATTGACTATTCTATACTTTGAGTTGTGTTGATACTATTAGATGGTCTTTTACTGGCTCTGCAAGGTTCGTGGGATTGATATCTTGTATTAATTATTTTATCTATCTAGAACACTTTGTTTATTTATATATTGTGTTCTTGAATTTTGCCTATGATGGGCATTTCCTACCTAAATAACCCATTTCATTAGCTAAAGGTTATGGTTTTGTCTTACCTACTGGCATGATTTAGTAGGAGGCATCATGACTCGTAAATCGGGTTTCGACATAGCTTGGATTTTATTTCAGTTTCTCAGAGGCCGTTAGCATGGGAAATTCAGTCCTTAGCAAACTTGGTGGTGTGCCTTATTTTGGATCCTAGGAGGATTTTGGCTAGTATAGAGGCGAGGTCCTCGTTATTTAAGCAGATTTAAAATTGACAGTTTGAGGATAGCAAGCTTTGCTTACTTTGTGATCAAATGTTGAGTGGTGACTCCGAGAGGAACACCATAGATTTTGAGGATGTTTTAAGATTTGATAGTCGCATTCATATTCTGAGAATCAATAATTTGATTTAGTTGATTTTGCATAAGGCTAACAGCTCTAAATATTCCATTTATCCCGGCATAGCCAAGATGTATAGAGATTTTAGACAACACTATTGGTGGAGTTGTATGAAGAGAGATATGGCAGACTTAGCTTGTTGCCTATGTTGTTAGCAGGTAAAGTCCAAGCATCAGCGACCAGGTTGTTTGACTCAGAGGTTGCCCAATCCCGAGTGGAAATGAGAATAGATTACCATGGATATTGGTAGTGGGTTGCCTAGAACTTTGATACAAGAATAAACTACTAAAAACGAAATTAACCTTAAGAACCGAAAAATTAGTAACTAGAAGAAAGGAAAACAACACATAGAAGAAAGGAGATGAAGTAGAAATGCATGAAAATGAAAAGGATAGGTAATGAGACTCTTACTATCACCAATGATTAGCATAAGAATGTTTCTCAAACATTCAAACACACCTCACCTATGGTAGTTCAAACCTCACTCTTAGGTGGACCAAAGTAATTCACACTCCTCAATCACACTTTTCTTGCGAATTGATCAACACAAGTGAAATCCATCAAATGCATTAATCCCTAGTTTCGATGTCTTATCCAAGACCTACACTAAGATGGCTTTTCCAAGCCCTACACTAAGGAAAGAAAATACAATTTGAGTTTCACTCAGTCAATTCATCAAAAACTTAGGAAAATGGAAGTCTAATTGTCTATTTATATTTATTACAAACAAAGACTAAAATACCCTTAATGAAGGGTGCTCCTTTGGAGTGTAAAAGAGGAGTCTCAAAATACCATAATACCCCTAAGTTGAGGTGCCTTTGGAATGTATCCAAGGCTTTCTTGGAGTATACTCAAGGTCCCTCTTCACATATGAGCAAGTACACTCCCTTGGATGAATGCCATTACTCTCACGATCCTCAATCTCCATAAATGGCACCTTATGTGCTTGGACTTGATGAATAAAGCCTCTTTCATTCTCTCAAAATCAATAATGGTTCATTCATCAAGGCTTATGGTCCTCGTTTTAGCATCAAGGCAAGCATCCAAGCAACCTTCCACACACGGGATTGCTTTATGTCTTGCTCAAAATGGGCCTTCCTTGTATATTCTTGTTCTCTCAGAGTGACTAAGTCTTGATCCTTTAGGTGTTGGCCTCCAAGGAAGTCATCAAAAGCTAAGACGGCCATTTGATTTGTATCATCCTCCCCTTCTTGAAAGGGATTCGACCTCGAATCCAAATCTTACAAAACCAAAGAGAGGACAAATAAATACAAACTCCTCGTGGCATGAGGGTTAGGGTTAGCACAACAAATCATCTCAATGTTCCATGGTTTCACATATTTGCAATATAACCAAGAATCCTTTAAATTAAATATTAAAAGTTCAATGAAAGATGCACAAAGGATTTGGTTATGGGATTCACCAAAAGTAATACTTTGCGTGTCATGTAGACCAAGGAATAAGTTGGGAGCATCAACATCAACAATTCTATATTTAGCACCGGGGTCAAAAGGGAAGAGTGTCCATAGACACAGGTCTAGAAAACACTCCTATTTCCCATAGGCTTCACCAAACTACACGACATACTCTCTACAATAGCATATATATCATCAAAAGCAAGTAGAGAGTAAAGAAATATATCACTCAAGTCAACTTCTACTAAGGTGTATTCATGTATATACTCACCACTAGTTTCAACATCATCGCCATAAGTACTCTCAACAATAAGGTCACACATAGTAGAAGAAGTAATTTCAAAGCAATGGACACTTTCTCCTATTATGGAAGGTCCCTCAAGTAAACACATACCACCATAAAAATCAAAGGGATTATTGCTTAAGTCTTTACAAGAAGCAAGTAATTCATCCTCTTAATTATCAAACAAAGGTTGGGTGTCATATAAAGGATCACATCAGAAATCATTTTTCAAGGAAAAACTGCCTATTGGGTTTCTTAAATATTCAGGCAAATCAAAGCATTCATCACCCAATTGATTATTCCTTTCCAATACTACACATTCCTTACCCTTAAGAGTACTCTCATCTTTCAAGAAGAGATTTCCATCTTTAGGAGGAATGTTGTCACACCATAGTGGATTAGCATATAGGCTATAGCCTCTAAAGTAAGATATACCATCCTTTTTACCACTGGGCTCATTAGGAGTGTTTATATCATCTTTAAATAAGACATTATTCCTAAAATAAAAAAGCATGATCTAATCTATAGGTAGATTCAGAACACGTGAGTTCTTCACTCTCTAAAAGATCAATATTAAGTTTCAAAGCGGTTGCAAGTACACTCTTGTTTTTCTTGGTTTGGATCATGGCATACCACTTTCTCCTTTGAGAATTTTGCATTACAAGGGAGTTTTTCCAGTCTTCTCTTCTTTCACCTATTCATCTCTTTTCCCAAAATTGGGATTTAGTGCACTAAGCATTTGGCGTATATCTTCAATAAAGTTATCACAATGGTCATTGATGCAATCAAACATGGCATTAAAATTATTGGCAGCCATGGTACCTAAAAGAAAGAAACAAACCTACAAAACGAACAAACAAGTTAGTTCAAATATCCTCACCAACTCTCTCACTCTCGAATTCTTACCTCACACTTTGTCTCACAAGTGCTGAAACTTTGGCATGTACTTGGCAAGTGAGTGAGAGATGATTCTACTTTAGCCCGAAATGGATTTTCATTTGATATGACTCATATAAAATTTCTTACAGACTTAAACCAATAAGTTACAACGAATTACAAATGATAAAATGACAAAAGAAACGTAGACACGAAACAAAGAACTCTACACTAATTATCAACCTAGTAGGTAATTACTAGTTTGGTAATTAGTGGTAGAATCAACGCAAAAGCAACTAGAAACAACAAATAGAAACTTAGAAATCTAATTTAGAACTCAATTTGGTTGTTTATATAAGCGATGACATGGCAACTTGTGATTGAACGTCATTTTTCAAAATTTTTAAATCCCAATTCACTTGTTTCAGCCAAACACAATTAGGAGAAGAAGAAATTTTGGTTTTAGGGGGAAAATTGAAGGTTTGAAGCCTTTTTGGAGATTCAAATGGATTGGTTGCCTCAAGTGTACTTTCGATTGTACTTGTTTGTCCCCTTGTCCCCTCTTCCTTTATGGAAGACTTAGAATATGCTAGGGGATATTCTTGTGCAAATACTTAGTACACTCTCTTTCTTCTCCCTTTTTGGATCAAACAAGCTACTTGAATATTCTTCTTCAACAAGATTTGAAGATGATGGATGAACAAGATGAATATTCAAGAGTTGGCCAAGGTTTGACCACTAGGAAAATGAACCCCAAATTCAAATTTTCTTTTAGATCTAGGTTCCTTTAGCCAAGGCAAGTTCAAATATCAACAAATCAGACACAACACGCCACAAACAAGGTATTCACCACGAAATCCCACCTCAAAAAGCTTCAAACAAGGCACAACAATAGTGGATCTAGCTCAAAAACAACCAAATCTTGTTCTAAACTTAGATCTAGACCCTTTAAGTGCTAGAGAACAAGAATCTAACACTAGAAACTATCAAAACAAGCTAAAAATTAGTAGATCTAAGTTGACATATTCGGATCTACTGTCAAACACACAAGATTCAACACTTTTTTTTGCATTTTTTTGACTCTAGACTCTTTTTTTGTTGAGATTTTCTTAGATCCAAGGCTTAGAGTTGTGGGAACTACTCTAATACATGGCTCTGATATCAAATGATATAAGAATCAACTACTAAAAATGAAACTAACCTTAAGAACCTAAATATCAGCAACTATAAAAAAGGAAAACAATACATAGAAGAAAGGAGATGAAGTAGAAATGCATGAAAATGAAAAGGATAGGTAATAAGACCCTTACTATCACCAATGATTATCACAAGAATGTGTCTAAAACATTCAAACACACCTCACCAATGGTAGTTCAAACCTTACTCTTAGGTGGACCAAAGGAATTCACACTTCTCAATCACACATTTCTTGCCAATTGATCAACACAAGTGGAATCTATCAAATGCATTAATCCCTAGTTTTGATGTCTTTTCCAAGACCTACAGTAAGATGGCTTTTCCAAGCCCTACACTAAGGAAAGAAAATACAATTTGAGCTTCACTCAATCAATTCATCAAAAACTTAGGAAAATGGAAGCCTAATTGTCTATTTATACTTATTACAAACAAAGACTAAAACACCCTTAATGAAGGGTTCTCCTTTGGAGTGTAAAAGAGGAGTCTCAAAATACCATAATTCCCCTAAGTTAAGGTGCCTTTAGAGTGTATCCAAGTCTTCCTTGGAGTATATTCAAGGTCCCTCTTCACATATTAGCAAGTACACTCCCTTGGATGAATGCCATATACTCTCACGAGCCTCCATCTTTATAAATAGCACCTTGTGTGCTTGGACTTGATAATTGGCGCCTCTTTTATTCTCTCAAAATTGAGGATGGTTCATTCTTCAAGGCTTATGGTCTTCGGGTTAGCATCAAGGCAAGCATCTAAGCAACCTTCCACACATGGGATTGCTTTATGTCTTGCTAAAAACAGGCCTTCCTTGCATATTATTTTTCCCTCGGAGTGACCAAGTCTTGAACCTTTAGGTATTGACCTCCAAGGAAGTCATCAAAATCTAAGGCGGTCATTTGACTTATATCACACTTCCCATGGTTTGGATGGTATTTGGGTCATTATGGATTATTTGACCAAGTCAGCACATTTCATTTTTTTTTAAAATGTCCTTCAGTGCTGAGAGATTATCCCATATCTTTGTTTGGGAGATAGTCCATGCATGGTATGCCTATTTCTATCATTTTAGACCACGGTTCTATATTCACTTTGAGATTTTCGAGAGCTTTTCAGGAGGAGTTGGGCAGTCAGGTGGATCTTGGCACAACCTTTCATCCACAGAAAAATGGTCAACATAAGCAGACTACTCAGGTTCTTGAGGATATGCTCCAAGCACGTGTTATGGATTTCAGAGGCTAGTGGGAGCAACACTTAGTCTTAGAAGATTTTGCATATATCATTTGAGTATAGATGATGCTTTTTAAGCTTTGTATGGTAGGAGATATCATTCTCCAGTTGTATGGTTTCAGACTTTTGAGGTTAGGCCCCGTGGTACTGATTTGCTTCTAGAGTCGTTGGATAAAATTAGGGTGATTAAGGATAGGTTGAAAGCGGCTCAGAATAGGCAGAAGGCCTAGTCAAACTGTAGGCTTCATGCCTTAATATTTGGAGTTGGTTATCATTTATTCCTCCATGTATCGCCCATGAAGGGTGCACTGAGGTTTGGAGGAAAGGCAAGCTTAGTCCTAGATATATTGGGCCTTTTGAAATTCTTAGCACGGTTGGTAAGGTAGCCTATGAGTTAGATCTACCCCTAGATTTTTCTACTTTTTATCCAGTTTTCTATGTATTCATGGTGGTAATACATTCTTGATTCGTCTCATATTCTTAGATGGGACTTAGTCCAGTTGAATAGGCATTTGACCTTTATAGAGGAGTCGATGCTCATTTTGGCTAGTGATATCAGGTGATTATACACTATAGAGATACTAGTAATTAAAGTTCAACGGAGGCACCACCCAGTAGAGGAGGCCACATAGGAGATCGAGAGCGAGATATGAACCCACTATCCTCAGTTGTTTAAGACTTTAGGTACATCCTAATTCTTAACTTTCGAGGATAAAAGTTTCTTTAGTAGTAGATATTGTAATGAACCTTCAGGTAATTTTTTATATTTATGCTTATTTTCCATGTTAGAGTTTTTCCATAGCTTCCCTAAGTTATTTATGAGTTGCTCAGACTGACAATTTTGTTATCAGGTAGTTCGTTTGGTTTTAGAGCCAATTCTCTATTTAAAAGTCTACACTGGATCCAAATGGCCACTAGGAAAAAACTCTAATAAAATGATATCATATGCCAATTCTGATTGCGCCAGCAGCTCCGAAATGCCCATTTTATTCTAGGTAAACCTTTAGTTCGAGTTTCGAGGAACCCAAGCTCATTTCAACCTATTGGTTGGAGAGTTATGAAATGGAAAATATGGGTATGGGGCCCACATTTGGTCAAAACAACCTCGAATGGAATTCGAGTGTGCCATTGAGTTTGGAATATCAAATTTAGTGTGGTTACATAGTTTGTCTACATTTATGGGATTTTAAATGAATCTCGAGCCCCCAATCGAGCCCATTCTTGGATATGCGAAATCTGGTGTATCAGCAAAATTGGTGCCACCGTGATCGAGCCACTTTGGGCTGCGATCACGATATAGTGCACAGAGGAGATAGTGAGATCGTACTTTCCATATGCAACCACAAGATGTGGCAATCTCATACCTACAGGTTGCAATAGTGACTGCCGAGGCCCTGTACTAAGTATAAATTGAGCCCTTTTTGACCATTTTGGGCATTTTTAAGCTTCCCTCTTGAGAGCTATCTCTAAAATAGTGTGAGAACTTAAAATTAAAGATTATGGGTGCTTGAGAAGCTAAATTAGCATCCATTTCTTAATTATCCTATGAATTTAAGGTAAGAATCCTCTAAATTCATGGTTGAATTTGTTGATTAATTTCTTAAAACTCTAAAACATTTAGGGCTTGATTTTAACCCTAAATTATCTTAGTTTTTACCCATTTTTTAGGGTAATGATTCCTTGATCTTGTATGAATGTTGGATTGGTTTCTAAAACATGATTTCTTTAAGTAGGACCCACATGGGTTTTGATGTTATTTTTGGACTCAGAGCACAATAGTGCAATATGGGTACCAATATTCTTATATTGATGAGCAGAATGTGTTTTGATAGCTTGAAATCTTGATGAGGCTTTGTAAAAGGGAAAAAGCGAAGGTTTAGCGGTTCGTTGAGTTTTCTTTCGCGTTAAGGTAGGCTAGGTTTATCCCTTGTTAGATTGATCTATGTCATAGTATATTTATGATATCTTGTTAGATTAGAATGGGTTTTAGGTGTTGGATTGATGAAATGGAAGACTTGGGATAGTTATATCGTTTAGGCTAAACTGAAACCGTTAAGTTTGAATATTTAACTTGTCCCTTAGGCCTTAGGTAAACTGGACCATTACTCATGTTTAGTATGAGAATGTCTTAGATTGCTCAATATTAAGTATCATGCTCTAATTAATCATGCCTAGGGTAAGTTGTCCTTAGTTGGTTACGCTAGTGGAAGCGCCTTAGTTGCTATGATGGAGTTAGTTATAGTGTTTGGGAAGGACCTTTACCTTAGGACTAATTGTGGCTTGCTAATACGGATCTAACTACGTAAGATATAAACCTACCTTGGGAAGCTAGAAAACGCTAAGATGCAAGAAAGTAAAATAGATAAGTTGACATAAGAGATTATGAAGAAATAAGAACCAACGTATGTATCAAATGCAAAGACCCCTAAAACTCATAAAAATAAACACCAACTTCTTACGTGAACCCAAGAGGGAAATCAATTCTCCTCAAGAACCCTTGTTTCTAAGACAAGTTGCAACATAAGTGATTCCACACTTGGCCTAGTTTCATCACACTCTCTTACAAGAGAAATGTTCAAGTCAATATCAATAATAAGCTAAGGAAGAAAATAAACTAATAAGAGGATATTTATAGTCTACTATATAATGGGTGAAATTACTAAAACACCCTTAATTAAATTACACTCCAAAGCCGCCCCTCCAAAGCCCTTTAATGATGTGGGTTGGCCCATCTATGACACAAGGATACATATGCATTCATGGGACAGCCCATGTTTGTTATTTTGTCCTTCACAATTATTCTTCATCACTTGGAACTCTCGGGTAGGAATCAAGGCAAGCTCCCATGCAACCTTCCACACACATGATTGCTCTATTGTAAGCTTCAAATGGCTTCCCCATGCATGCTCTCTTCCCCTCAATGTGACCACAACTAAATTCTTCATGTGTTGGCCTCGAATGATGCCTTCAAAAGTTATGATGGCTATTTGACTCGTATCATCCTCCCCTTCTTGAAAAGGATTCGACCTCAAATCCAAACCTTGCAAGACCAAAGAAAGGACAAACAAGCACAAATCCTCATGGAATGAGGGTTAGGGTTAGTACAATAAATAACATCATCATGCCAATGTGATTCACACTTGAAATATAACCACGAATCCTTTGTTTTACTCATGAAAAGATTAGTGCAAATGTCACAAAGGGAGTGGCTATGAAAATCTCCAAGAGATAATGAAACTACAAAGATCATAATGGCATCAACAATCTCCAAAGGTAAGAATACCTTCTTCTTAGTAGCAAAAAGACACAATTGTTTCTTCATCTCTTTAGGATACCATATCAAGAGTAGTGTCTCTAATAGTTCACAAGTCGACATGGGCTTTACGGAGTCAAGGATATAAGTGATCCTTGTAGCATTATTTCTCAACCAAGTGGACCATTCAAGGCAACTCCTACTACCAAATAAGGTAAATCCAAGACTAGCATCGACATCTTTATAAGAAAAGAGGTAGTATTGAAAGGAATCTAACATAGAAGTCTCCTCCAAGGTGATATTATTTAAAAGGATGTCATTGTCCTCAAGAGTTTCAACACACAATGCACCCAAGGATGGAGCCAAATCATTTAGGCACACCATTAATTTCCTTTCTAAGCAATTCATGCCAACATAAGATATAGATTCAACATAATTATGAACAATATCATATGCATAAAGTTATTGGAGAAAGGTACTAAGGACATTATTCTCATCAAAGATATATTCATAAGTAGGAATAAACAAAGAGAGAAAGAGACATTGCAAGCAATAGAACCTCTCCTTTTCAAAGAACTTCCCAAATGAAGGTATTCCATCAAGGGAACCATGCCAACAGGCAGAATAGAGAAACTACTATACAACAAACCATTACAAGATAAGTAGTCTTCCCGAGAACTTTGTTTCCCTCTACTAATAATGTTTAGTATGCTACCAAGAGTCTCATAAGATACTTCAAATTATCCAACCTTATGAAGGTGCTCTTCCACAAATAAGAATTTAACTTGACATCCACAAGTTGTGGTCCATACAACTAAAGCTCAAGTGTGTCAAATATGGATGCCAGTACATAAACAATTCCCCAAGGAGGCAATGACACAATTACTCTAGGGTCCTCAATCATGTAACCACCTTTAAAAAAGAGGTCTCTCACCACCATAAGGTCATAAAGAAGGGTATTACATGAATGGAATTCATCTAAAGTGTTTTCAAGAGGTAATTCTCTTCTTGACCTATAAGTAGTTATACCTTGGTCAAGAATGGAAACACTCAAGGGTGAACTCTTTTGGAGCCTTTTACTATTCCCCTTCTTTAGTGATCACTTAAATTTGTTGGAAATACCTCCCATACAGAACTTGAGTCTATCAAGTGGATTGTAAATCCCTAAGAAGGACTTTTCATCATAGGGAAATATACCAACATTCACAATTAAACATTGCTTGTTGACTTGACCATCATCAAATTGGATGTATAACAATCTTCACATCCCAAGGGTTTACCAGGGTCAAATGGGAGAAGTATCCAAGGACATAGGTTTCATCTACACTCACTTTCCCTTATGGTTCTAACCCCAAAATTAGGCATACCCTCTATACTATCTTTAGTAATATCATAAGCAAAAAGAGGTAGATAAAGGTATCACACAAGTCAACTTCAACCATAGTGCCCTTATGCATGTACTCACTAGTTTCGAGTTCATCACCATGAGTATGCTCAACATACGAAACACACCAAGAAAAAGTAGAAGGAATTTCTATGCAAATATCACCTTCTCATTAAAAGGGCCAATCCTCAAGTAGACACAAACAACTATTAATATCAAAGAGATCACAACTCAAGTTATCAAAAGGATCAATCAATTCATCCCCATATTTTTCAAACAAAGGTGGGGTGTCATACCAAGGATCAAAATCAATTCATTTTCAAAAGAACAATCACTTATTGGGTTTCTTAAATATTCAAGCAAATCAAGGTCATCATAACCCAATTGATCATTCTTTTCCAAAAGTAGGAGATCACTATCAAGAATTAGATGGTTAACATAATCTTCACAACCCTATATTCTTAATGGATTTCAAGAAATAGGATAACAAGTAAATCTTAAGTATACCACCTTTTCTTTTAAACACATCACGTTACATATCACTAGGAGTCATGCAAGGAGTGATCTCACAAATTTCACACAAGATATGTTTCTTTGAGAGATAATTATTATTCAAAGGCAAGGAGTTGAAGCCTACAAGTTCACACTCAAAAATGTACATGTCCTTCTTTACATTATTTTTATTTTCATGATTTCTATGAGAAAAACTAATAATAAGGCTTTTATCACACAATAGGTTCAAAGAATCATCTCCATTCTCAAGATCAACTCTATCAACACCATCAATAACTTAAGACTTATCAAGCACACCATACACATGCTCAAGTAGTGGACTACACTCATGAGTAAGTTGATCATCATTCATACCTTCATTAATTGTCTGCAAATCACATGCCAACTTAGACTCACCTTGGTTTTCACAAGGGTCAACTAGTGTGTGAATACTCTTATTAGTTGGCAATGGGACCTTATTCAAGTTACAAGTGCTAGCACTAGGTGGAAAAAAAATCATCTTATGAGAAGAATCAATTTTGTCATCTATAAGATCATCTAATACTTGCATACTTACAACAAAAATTTGATCTTTATGCAACCTAGAAATACCAAGAGTATTACAAAGGAAATACTAATGTAATTCTTCTCTAGACAAACCACCAACAA
This sequence comes from Capsicum annuum, assembly GCF_002878395.1. Lineage (NCBI taxonomy): Eukaryota > Viridiplantae > Streptophyta > Magnoliopsida > Solanales > Solanaceae > Capsicum > Capsicum annuum. The sequence goes on along the minus strand of NC_061120.1, from coordinate 104,020,650 downwards.
CATCCACTAGGCTACTACTAGCCACATAATAACATTCTAAGTTTGTAGGAGTATAGGAGATAGCATTGTTACCTTGTAGCTCACATGAGGTATGGCCTTCACCTTGGTGGGTATCATGGCAGCCCACTTGCTTTTTTGGGAAGCTCTCATCACAAGGGAGTTTGTCAAGACTTCTCCCTTGAATCATCTCTTCATCACTTGAGAAAGCATGGTAGTTTTAAGGAGTGGAGTAATTGGAGTTCTTTTGAACTCCTTTGCGACTCAACCTTTCATTTAAAATACACATATCCCCCTTCATTAATGTTATATCCCCTTTCACTGAAGACATATCCGATTCTAGCCTTCTAAGGCTCGTTTGCATTCTATCCATATTTCGGTTAAGGTCAACAAAAGAAGCCAAGATAGTATTAGTAGCATTACTATCCATGGATTTTGATGTTTCTTATAACATTGCAATTGTACCTAAGAAAGACAATCAACAAAACAACAAACTAGTTAGTGTTAAAGAAAAAACCTCACACTCTCCTCTCCTTTGGATTTCTTACACTTGGCTTCACAAGTGTTGAAAATTGGCTTGTAATTCATGAAAATTTGAGGGCTAATTTCTACTTTTGCACGGAGTGGATTTTTGTTTGAAGGACTTAAAGAAAATATCATTCAAACTTGAGCCAAGAAACTATAATGAATCACAAAATAAAAAAGTACACAAAGAACGAAGACACGAAAGAAACTAATTCACAACCTAGTAGGTGATTACTAGTTGCTAATTAGTACTAGAATCAAGGAATGAAACCAAAGAATCAAAATAAAGAAACTAAGAATCCAAAATTTGAGCTTTAGGGAGATTTTGGGATGGTTGATGATGTGGCAGCTTATAATTGGACGTTGAATATTTGAAATTTTCTTATTTCCAATTTGAAATTTGTTCAATCTTCACTTTAGGGGAGCGTGGCAATAGGTTTTGATAAATAAAATACAAGGAATGGACCCTTTGTCAAGCTTAGAAGAGTTTGAATTTGTTATGGTTCCCCCTTGTACTTGCCCTTGTACTCTTGTTTGAGAATATTCCATTTTTGGTGCCTTTGGACTCTTTCTTCCTTTGGAAGACTTGGAATATGCTAGGAATATTCTTTTTAAAAATAAGGACACACTTGTTTTCTCTTCTTTTCGGGATCAAACAACACTTTTTTGAATGTTCTTCTTCAACAATATATGAAAATAATGAAGAACACCAAAAATACTAAAAGTTTGACCATAGTTGACCCTTAAGTAAATGACCTTGAAATTTGATTATTCTTGAAATTCCAAGCTCATGTTGACAATCCAAACACAACTAACATGTTTTCAAATCCAAAAACATCAACAATAACCTTCCAAAGAGAGATCCCACCTTCAAATTTCTTCAAACTCAAGCTCAACAATGGTGGATGGCTTAAATCAATCTGAATTTAAATCAAATTTGAGATCTACACTCACTTTGTGTTAGGGAAAAAGGATCTAACACTAGAAACAAACAAAACACTCAAAAATTTCCTAGATCTAAGCTTAAAGTTTTAGCCAAAGTACAAAGATGGGACAACTAATTTTTTTATTTTAGGATTTTTGAAACTCTTTTTTATTGATTTTCTAAGTAACAATCTCAAGATTGATTTTGTTAGAACAAAATCAAAAGTTACTCTGATACCAAATGATAAGGATCTAACTACAAAAGATAGAAACCTACCTCGACAAGTTAGAAAACCATAAGATGCAAAAAAGTAAAGATAGATAAGTTGACATTAGAGATTACAAAGAAATAAGAACCAACACGTGTGTTAAATGCAAAAACCCCTAAAACTCGTAAAAACAAACACCAAATTCTTATGTGAACCCAAGAAGGAAATCAATTCTCCTCAAGAACCCCCGTTTCTAAGCCAAGTTTCAACATAAGTGATTTCACACTTGCCCTAGTTTCATCATACTCTCTTACAAGAGAAATGTTCAAGTCAATATCAATAATAAGCTAAGGAAAAAATAAACCTAATAAGAGGCCATTTATAGTCTTCTACATAATAGGTGAAATTACTAAAACACCCTTAATGAAATTACACTCCAAAGCTGCCCCTCCAAAGCCCTTTAATGATATGGGTCAGCCTATATGTGACACAAAGATCCATATGCATTCATGGGGCAGCCCACGTGTGTCATTTTAGCCTTCACTATTACTCTTCATCACTTGGAACTCTCGGGTAGGCATCAAGGCAATCTCTCAAGCAACCTTCCACATACGGGATTACTCTATTGTAAGCTCTAAATAGTATCCCCATGCATGCTCTCTTCCCCTCAATAAGACCACAACTGGATTCTTCACGTGTTGGCCTCGAATGATGTCTTCAAAAGCTATGATGGTCATTTGGCTTGTATCACTTTCTGTTCACCTAAGAGTAGATTTAGATACCTTATCCTAGTTTGGGATAGAAATTTACTTAGAATGTATTTTGGGGATTTATAAGTGGGCGCTTGACCCACCTTACATCAAGATTGCTAATAGTTCTCTTAAAACCCTTTGTACATTTATTGAATGCCTATATAACGCCCTTTTTAGGAAATATTGTGGAACCTTAATACTTTTTAGTCATGATGAATGATGTTAGAAGTAATGCCTAAGTGATAAGTCCATATGTATGATTTATTTGGTAAGCTTATGACGAGTATTAATTATGCTAATGTTGTGGCTATTGATTGGGCTATCGAATATACTATTGAATGAGCCCTTGACTATGATATTATCTAAGCCACAAATTATGTTATTTACTATGCTATGAATAAGCTATAAATTATGTCATAGATTAGCTATTGCTCAAGCTATTGATAAACTATTTTTTACGCCAATGATTAGCCATTAAATATGCTATTAATGAGTAATTGCTCATGATATTGCTTATAATTATGATCATGCTAAGAACATATGCTAGAAAATATCCCTAATGATGATATTAGAAATTATGGCATGAATTATGTTAGAAGTCATACTTATTGATTCTATGGGAAATTATCTATTCATTATACTTGAAATCATGATGTTTGATTATATGAATACTCATGCTATTAATTTTGCCATCGATTATGATGATATATTGATACTCAACAAGGTCGGAGGATATTTTGATGATATATTGCTATCCAATAAGGCCGAAGAATACTATGATGATATTGATACCCGACAAGGCTGGAGAATACTATAATGAAGATATCTGGAAAGGCCAGAGGATATTATGATGATATATTAATACCCGAAAAGCTAAGAGGATATTGTGATAATATTGATACCCGCAGAGCCGAAGGATAATTATGATGATGTATGTCTGGTCAGGACGGAGGGTGATTATTATGATGCATTGATACCCAACAAGGTCGAAGGATAATTATATTGATGTGCCTATGTGTACGTCTATCGGTTCGACTCCGACTAGCCTTATGTATGGCAATTATATGCTTAAATTTACTTACATGTAATTTGGGTGATGTTGATATTAGGGATGTCGATTATAGCTCGAAAATGATAAATGACTATAAATGGTATAGTTAATGATTGGTGGTGGATATTGTTATAGTAATGACTAGTTGATAAATGAGAATTAGTTGGTAAAAAATGATTAGTAATAATGATGCTAATTAATGAATATTGGTTATCTAATAAATGGTGAATTGGGAATATGTGGTGAATAGTTGCTAAATTAATGACTAGAGGTTATATGATGACTAGTGACTCAATGGATTAGTTAATAAGAGGTGGTTAGCTAATAAATAGTGACTTCTGAGTATCGATGATAAAGTTGTTAAATGATGATAGTATTATGAATGTTGGTAAATTATGATAATATTTGTAAATAGCATAGTGATGATCATTATGGAAAGATGATCAAATGACAATGAAAGTAAGCGAGAATATTGATTGATTGCTTCATTCTTCTCTTGAGTGTACTCTCTAATCATATGGGAGGTTGTGACGAGTTCCTTACTTTTCTGTACTAAATTGGCGTATGGAATCTAATTTTGTAGTTTGTGGTTGCTTGTGTTAATATTTTATAATACATTATTATTTTGAATTATTTACTTATTATGCACGGCTATATTAGCATGTGTTGATGCCTTATGTTGTACAGTAATGTTTGAGATAATTCGGGTTCATTTCTATACCTTAACTTAGTTATGTTATCTTGCATTTAATCTTGCTTATATCATGATTTAACTCAGTCGGTCGATGATGCCTACTGAGTACCCGTTCTTTTAATACTCATACTACACTTCTGTACCATTTGTGCAGATTCGAGTACTAGTTATCAATGTTTATCATTGTTCACATGGTGATTTATTTTCAGATATAGGGTGAGCTCTTGGAGTTCGAGTCGCCTATTTTCCTCAATCTTTATTTTCAGTCTTTTGTTTTGAAACAAATGTGTGACTATTTTACACTTTTGAGTTGTATTGATAATATTAGATTCTCTTGTACTGGCCCTACGAAGTTGTGGGATTGGTATCTTCTATTGACTATTTTTATCTATCTAGAACACTTTGCTTATTTATATATTGTGTTCTTGAATTTCACCTATGATGGGCATTTCCTATCAAATTAACCCATTGTGATAGCTCTAGGTTATGGTTTTGACTTACCTACTGGCGGGATTTAGTAGGTGTCATCATAACTCATAAATCGTACCATGACATTACTAGTGTTGAGATTATTCTTGATATTGTTGTATTTGTGCAAAAGTTAATGATATTTAGAAGTGGCTTGAGCATTGTGTGAGCAACAATTTGATGCCAACAGTGTTTAGACTGATAGCTTAATGATAAAAAATGTTCTTGATGGTGAACAAAAGATGCCATGGACTATACTAATGAAAGTGAATAAAATTAGACATTTGAGATTTAAAATAGACTGTCAGAGACAACACATCCGCAAAGAAGGGAACCAATAGATAGATTTTCTTACTAACTTTTTTTTATTTTACAGGTTCTCTACAATATGAAAGTTTTTAGAAATTACCATCCAAAGCAAAAAGATTTATAAATATTGACAAAATAATTTTATCTAATTTATGATTCAACACGAACATATCAAAAGAACCAGATTGAAGATACAAAACAATAACCAATGTTACTATCGCAATAAAGACATGTCATTAGTCCATAGATAGAGTAGCACAGAAGATAGATGATGTAGCTTGATATGGTGTTGGGACGATCTTAAAGTCAAATAAATCATCCATTATATTATATAGACAAATTTTATACAGTAGTATCATTTCTTTATGGATTCAATCTGTGGGGTCTTGTGTATAGGGATTTAGTTGATAAAGATAAGTTGGATTTTAAGAGATGAGCTCTAGCAATGACCTGATTTCAAGAACATAAAAGATTCACAATGTTAAGATGGATAAATTCTCCTTGGTTTAGATCCATGGCGCCTGGTGAAAGCTTGAGGCTGTAAAATGAAATCAATCAAATCTTAGGATGTTTTAGAGCTTAATGAGGTTAAAGAATGGTAGAAGTTAGTTCGTATCAGAAATAAATAATAGCAAAGATAAAACTTAATGAGGTTGCAAACTTTCACTCCCTAGATGCACAATCACCGATGATTCACAGATGAAAGGGCTAGATTCAGCTAAGCGAAGCTTGACTATTAGATTTCCCCTATTTGGAGTTTTTTCGGATGGTTCTTAAATGTCTAAAAAATTTTGTCTTTGTTTTTCTGCTTTATTTTCTTTGTTAGATTTTTCTTATTTGTGGATGGATTCATTAGGAACTAGGCGTGGTTGTTTTTGGTCTATCTTTTATATTATTGGACTCTTGCTTATTTGGTTTAATAAAGTTGATCTCTAGCCTTTTAAATTAAAAATAAGTTGTATATGTGTTGAAAGATATGGGATATTACAAGTAAAAATAAAAAAAATATACTATTAAAATAAAAAAAATAAAAAAGAAGAAATTTAAAAGTAAACTTATAATTACACCATGTAGTTATTAATAATATAATTGTCACCTCTCGCGAGAATTAAAAAGTGCATAAAAGGGATAAAACTATCCCTTAATTATTTGAAATGAGGCAAAAATATCCTCTATTTATTATTTTTGGCAAAAAAATACCCTCAATTTTATTTTTTTGGCTCATAAATACCCCTCTCTCTAATGGGATGCCACCAAGCTGTCAAGTAGATAAAAAAAATTCTCTTCACTAGTCCACATTAGCATCCACATGAAAAATTACCTCATTTAATACTACTAATAATTCTGATTTTGAAAAGGAAATTCGTGATCAATTGATGAGTGATAATGAAATTCAAGAATGATTTATCATGATATCCTAAAATTAATTTTGAAATTAGTTATCTTTTATCCCTTGTTTCAAATGAGCCTTAAGTTCAATTAAATTATCAGTATATAGGCTCAAGTCTATCTCTAAATATGAAAAAGTAATTACAAAAACAAGAATGTGTACTTTTGGCCCTTTTTCATGAAAAGTGTAATTACTCTCTCCCAATTACATTCAATTCTCTACAAATCAAATAATTAGTTGATCAAATAATATAATTATGTCAGTTACACTCAAATTCAATTTCCATGTGAATTTTCAATGAGATCCTAAATAATTTTTTCCCAAAAGAAAAAATAATTAAACACTAGTGCGTAGTGACACATGAAACAAACTCAGTTAGCTGATGTACAATGAAAAAAGAAAAAAATAATAAGAGAAAATAATAGTCTACCATAACCACATATCTTTCTATATATTGGAAGAGTTGGTATAGGACAACTACAACATGTTAGCTTAGGGTGAATTAATTTAACAGTAAGGGTATTTTAGTCAATTAAACTATATGTTGTGCATCTTGAATAAGTAGCACCGCCTGAACAGACACGTAGCTCCTCTATTTTGTAGGTGTATATGAAAAGAAATCAAATCAAAGGGAAGAGGAAGCATAAGTTTGGACTCCTCTGCCTCTTCTCTATATATGATTTTGTTTCCTTTTTTTCGGTAAGTTTTTTTGTCAAATTTTAATTGTCTCTCCTTTTTTATTTTGAAATAGAACGATGAAAGAAAAGGACTCAAAAACTAATTAATCAACTAATAGATCAATTATTAGTGGCTATTTAGTGTTTAAGAATCAAAGAAAACAAGTTCAAGAATCAAGAAAAGAAACTAGAAATTCAAAAGAAGCTTACAAGAATTCGTCCAAGTTGACAACTAGGGGAAGTCGTCACTTAGTTGACAGCTTGTCAACCTTTTTGTCAACCTTAGGCAGAATATGGTATCTCAGGTGAAAACTTGGGTGACGACTAGTAGTAGTCATAACCTCTAAGCAACGGAGGTTGATGACTTTGCTGCTGGCTTGTCACTGAAGTGACGACTAGGTTGACGACTAGGGCTAGTCGTCACTTCTAGGCAATGGGCTTCTCTTGCTTTATAACATGTGAGAAAGAGTGTATAGAGTCTTCAATAATTTTTATCGTTCTTTGGATGATCTTGATAGCTTTCTTAGAGATTATTCAAGGCTTTGAACGTTTCAACAATAGATCAAACAACTCTTGATGGCCTTGAATCTTTGTGGTCCCCTCCTATGTACTCACTTTTGTTTTCTTCCTTAGGAATTTCCTTCTTGATGCTACTTGATCCTTTTTATTCCTTTGGAAGACTTAGAATATTCTTTGGAGTAAGCAAATACTACACCTTCTCTCACTTCTTTTCCGATCAAACACACACTTTTTTAATGTTCTTCTTCAAATAATATATGAAGATTATGAAGAACACCAAGAACATTCAAAATTTGACCCTCAAGCAAATGACCTTGAAATTTGATAAAATTTGAACCCCAAGATCACTTCAACCTCCCAAACACAATCCACACATTTTCAAATCAAGATTCTAACTAACAACCCTCTAAATTTGAGAACCGACCTCTAAGTTACTTCAACTCAAGCTCAAACAATGGTGGATGACTCAAATCAACCTAAAATAAGCTCATGATGGATGACTCAAATCAACCCGAAATAAGCCCAAATTTGATATTTAGACTCTAATAGTGTTAGGGAACAAGATCCTAACACTAGAAATAAAAAATGACACAAAAATCAAAAACTCAAAATTTGACCTAAGGAAAAAAAACAGGAATAATAATTTTTTTGTGATTTTTCAATTTTTCAACACAATGAGACCCAAGATTGACTTTATGGGAAAGAAATCAAGCTCGGCTATGATACCAAATAATACAAACCAAAATACAAAAGGGGAAAACTCACGAAAATAAGGGGAAAATAATGGAAAATGAGATAAATACGTAAAATATAAAAGGGATAGATAGATAGATAGATAGATAGATAGGTAAGTAGGTGGGTAGGTAGGTAGGTAGGTAGGTAGTAGGTAGGTAGGTAGGTAGGTCGGTAGGCAGGTAGATAGGTAGGTAGATAGACAGATAGATATATAGACAGATAGACAGATAGACAGATAGACAGACACAAATGATAAGAAAAAGGACAATTAAAAGATGTATCAAATCCAGATACCTTCCTTAATATTACCGCGAACACCTAACTCTTACATAGACCTTAAGGGAATTGGATTTCCAAGAAATCCACGTTTCTAAACAAAGTCTCAACACAAGCTAATCCAGCTTTCCTCACACACTCAATAGAGTTTACATTCATAATTTATCAAAAGATATCAAATGAAATGTCTAAGGCATCTATTTATAATGTTTGCCTTTACGTACTAAGCCTTTTACAAAAATATCCCAAAAGTGGCTATTTTGGAAATAACCCACAAGGGCTCTTCTTTATTCCCTTCATCATGGCTTTTCTCGTCTCTAAGCTATCAACCATACTCGAGATTGATCTAATGCACGCTCAATCGTGTTGACGCTCATTTGACTCATATTAACTTTTTTCAATTTGGAGGTTACAAGGTGATAAGAATAAGTTTAAGGTGCATATAAACTATTTGGTGAAAAAGGTGAGCACACTCCGACTTGATTTATGATAAAATCAAAAAGATTTGCATCTTGCTTCAATTTGCTTTTATAAATAATTGGTCTTTATTAATACTTTTGCAGCTGTAATCAAGAAATAGTAAATTGATTGTATTCTTAAACTTGAAAAAAGGTAACTATTGCACAACAATGTATACAATTTCATCTTACATAACATGCCAACAATTTCAAAAAATATATTTCGCTCTACGTAGCATTTGTCCTTCCCTAACAATTTTTGTAATTTTATTTTAACAACTACTTCAATGTATAACCCAAAGATGCTTAATAGGGTTCAACTTATATATAGCATATCACTTTCAATTTTTTTGTAAAAGATATCTTTAACTAAAAGGTATAGTTATATATTCTCTTGTATGAAAATAACTTTACTGACAATTCAAAAATTCTTATGAAGTAAGAAAAATGGTGGAATATAATCCATTATTCCTGATTCAAAGCAAAATTCATCCAAATTCAAACGTGAAGATAAAACATCCAATATGAAAGAGAAAATGGACAAACAACTTAATGCGAATTCAAAAAATATCTATGTCAGATAAATCGATCAAGCTTTTATTTTGAAACCAAATGGTACTAAAAGAGCACGAAAACAGTCCGCAAACACACAAACAGTCCACACGCACAAGACACTAAACGGAAACAACAAACTCAAATTAAACGATAAAGAAGATATGTAACTTAACACAATGATAACTCATAATGCAGCAACTAAAGAGTATATTAATACTATAAAACCTCTACAAAACAAGTTAACAAGTACCACGTTCTTAAGGAACACAAGAGGAACTCGGTTCACTCAAGCACTCTCGTTTCTAGCCGATACACACAACACAAGAAGAAACTATTTCTTGTGATGTCAAAGTGGTGGTCTACTCTCTTCTTGAGAGAAAAGTGATGTTCAATATTACAAGTGATTTCAAAAATAAGCTAACTAAGGAACAAATCAAACACCTTAAATAGTCTTTACAAAAAGGATGGCAAAAGGACCCCTTTACCCTTAATGAAGGGGGTGGCTTTGGAGTGTATAAATGGACTGCCTTGTAGTATTTTTAAGACACTCAAGGCATGCCTTCAAACTTAAATACATACACTTCCTTGGATCGTCTCGTGTCACACTTGCACACATATCAATATTCATAGCTATCCCGTATCATCCTCTCCATCTTGAAAGGAATTTGACCTTAAATTCACGGCTTTATCATCTTCAAGACTTCTTCTTTGAATCATCTATTAATGGCCCTTTACGAAGTATGGATGCTTAGCCAAGGGTTCCATGGGATCATCAAGCATGTGTTGGCAAGGGACTTTCTTTGTGTTCTTCTTTTAAAGCTCAAAAGAAAAACCAATACTAGGCTAAGTGCTAGTAAACGTTAGTGAGAAATAAGGGATCTTTGCGGGCAAGTCCCACAAGTGAGCACTTCCTTCTTTTTTATACCATTACTGCCTTCCCTCCTTCACCACTACCACTCTTGGCTTTCGCTCTATTCTTTTTCTTCCACTTCTTCTTCAACTCTCTCAGTTGTTGATAACTTTAGCCACTTGTAATGGTAAAAAGGGGTGAAGTGTAGGCCTTCGGCCTTGGGAGTCAAAGTATATGTATTGGTTCTTCTATCATGCATAGTAGCTCGATCATATTTCCATGGCCTCCCTAACAATAGTTGACATGCTTGCATAGGAATAACATCACAAAACACCTCATCAAAGTAGTTGCCTACCTTGAACTGTATCATTACTTGCAGAGTTACCTTTAACTCCTCACATTCATTCAAACATTGAAGCTTGTATGGATTAGTATGAGGGATTGTGGACAGCTTCAAGACTTCAACCAAAGTACTACTAGTAATATTGGCATAACTACCTCCATCAAGGATCAAAGAGCACACAACTTTCTTAATAAGGCATTTGGTGTTAAAAAGGTTCTCCCTTTGACTAGGATCGACCAAAACCTTACTAATCAAGGCCCTTCGCACCATGAAACATGGCACTTTAAGATCACCTTCACACGGCCAAATATCTTCTACACCTCCTTTCTTGGACTCCTCAGCTTCTCCCTTCTCTTCATCTTGAGATTGTCCATCAATATAATTTAGTTTAAGTACCACCTCCTCTCCAAGAAAGTACAATTTCCCTTCCTTTAGTATCATACTTCTCCTATTTGGACACTTACTAGCCTTGTGTCCCCAACCATGGCATTTAAAGCATTGAAAAGCCTTAAAATTAGAAGAAGAATGAGGTTTACCTTCATTTCTCGAAGGGTACCTTTGGTGAGGCTTGTTATAGTCTTAGAAAACTTTGGTCTCGGGTTGCTCCACCTTCAATGAGTGATCCTTGTCCTTGTGCCATCCTGAGGGAGATTGTCCTTTGAGCTTGTACCCTAGTTTCTCCTGTAACTCTCTTTCAATATCCAAAGTTTCTTGGAAGATTCCCTCGATAGTTTCAAACTTATGAAGAGTCATGTGCGTTGAGATTTCATTATTTAAGCCGACCTTGAATTGGATGATGTTGTGGCTCACTTGCTCTCCTCTATGATCAAGTTTCAAGATGAGTTACTGAAACTCATCATAGTAGGCTGCCACACTTTTGTTTCCTTGCTTCAAGTTGTACAATTTTGCAAGGAGTTCACGTTGATAGCTTTCAATAAGATACCTTTGCCTCATAAGATACCTTAATCAAAACCAAGGAGGGGGTTTCCCCTCGTTCAATACGTTGCCAAAATATTTGACATACTCCCACCACGTGGTAGCATATCCTTCAAAATGAGTGATGGCGTAGCAGCTCTTCTTATCCTCCATGAGATCATTCACTTGAAATACTCTCTCGTATACGTATTCCCATGTGAGAAACTCTTTGGGATCACTTTCTCCCTAAAAGATTGAAGCCTTAATTTTATGGTGTTGAGGCCAACATTTCTTTCCCGAACACCTTAGCCTCCCCTACCTTCAAGCCCCTAGTTCTCCTTCGGTTCTATCCTTGTACCTCTTATTCTATCTTTCATCAAATAAGGATCATCATACATTCCATATCCTCCCCTCTGATTCTCCCTCACAAATCCCTCTTCTTGCATTGGCGGGTTTTGGAGATTTGGAATTTGGTATGGCGGATTGGCATTTAGTGGTGGAGTTCTTTGGATTGGCTGATTTTGGTTTGGAGGAGTTGTATTTAAGGGTGGTATTTGGGTTCCAAGTCTGTCATGTGGGACTTGGTGATGTGGGGAATGGCTAGGTCCATCAAGGCCTCAGCCTTGTGAGTAATAGTTGGCTTGAGGTATGGCATTCCGTGGGTATATTCTTTGGTGCGTGGCTTAGGGGATAATAGTTGGGTATGTGCTTTGAGGAGTTGAGGGTTGCTAACTCCGTTGGCTTCCTACCCTTTCCATTCGGCCACTAATAGAGGCCACTTCTACTCCCAACTTATCAAGACCCAAATTCACTCTAGCCACGTTTTGAGACAAGGATTTAAGATTAGCCACAAAAGCATTCAAAATATTTTGGCCCACGGTTTGTACATTGGAAGTTTTGGGCTCCATGTGTAGTGGTTCCATTTTTCAATGTACCTGCAAAGCACAAACATTAGTTTAAAATATCCTCACACACTCTTCACACTCGGCTTCCTCACTTGGCCCTTCAAGTGTTGCAAGCCGGCTATCAATCCTTGAGTGCTTAGGAATGAGTCTACTCTTAAGTTAGAATGGATTTTGGTTTGGAAGACTCAAGGAAGTTTTGTACACACATGAACCAAGAATAACTATGAATTATAAATGAGCAAAGCACCACAAAGAACATTGACACGAAAATGTACTCGAAAACTAGTTCACAACTTAGTAGGTTATTACTTAGTTGCCAACTAGTATAGGAGTCAATAGAAAGGAAACTATTAGAGACAAGGAAAAAAACTTGGAATGTCCTATGACTTGAGTTTTTATTGTTGATGTGGCCCACAATTTTTTTTTTAATTTTGGTCGTTTGGGGTGTTGTTTTGTTAAAGTTGTTGTAGTACAACTTAAATGATTCAATATTGTTGGTTTGGTAAGGCCTTGTTCGGTTTTTAGAGTAAAAAGACAAGCCTTGGACCCTTTTTTCGAAGGCCAAAAAGGGTCAATAAACTTTTCACGAACTTGCACCAAAATGGCAAAACACCTTTTTGGCTTTGGTTTGTTCATTTCTCGTTTTTGTTCTTTTTGAAAAAGGTTTGACACCCTTTTGGTAAGTAAGCTTTTTGGGAGGTCCTTTGTATATTTGCCTCTTTGGTGTTGTATTGAAACTAATTCCAAGACAAACACAAGACTTTCACCTCTCTCTTCCTTTTTTCAAATCAACCACACCTTTTGTTGAAAATTCACCTCAAGAACATTATGAACAATAATAAGAACACTTATGAACAACAACAATATTCAAGTCGTCCAACCCTTCAAAAACACTAAACAAAAACTCAAATATTGGACCTTAGACACAAGTATGCTAGGGAAACAACAAGCTAAAACACGAAACTACTAAGACAAGCAAAATAACACCTAAATCTAGACACTTCTCGGGTAAACACAAGTCACCAGATAACATTTTTTTTAATTTTTCAACTAGAAGAGCCCAAGATTGGTGGTGTAAGAACACGACCAGCCTTCGCTCTGATACCAAATGATACCAAACGGTATCTAAAAGAGCACGAAAATAGTCCGCAAACACATAAATAGTCCATACGCACAAGACACTAAACGGAAACAACAAACTCAAATTAAACGATAAAGAAGATATGTAACTTGACACAATGATAACTCATAATAAAGAAACTAAAGAGTATATTAATACTCTAAAACCTCCACAAAACAAGTTAACAAGCACCACATTCTTAAGGAACACAAGAGGAACTCGGTTCACTCAAGCACTCTCGTTTCTAGCCGATACACACAACACAAGAAGAAACTATTTCTTGTAATGTCAAAGTAGTGGTCTACTCTCTTCTTGAGAGGAAAGTGATGTTCAATATTACAAGTGATTTCAAGAATAATCTAACTAAGGAACAAATTAAACACCTTAAATAGTCTTTACAAAAAAGGGTGGGTTTGGAGTGTATAAATGGGCTGCCTTGTAGTATTTTTAAGACACTCAAGGCATGTCTTCACACTTAAATACATACACTTCCTCGGATGGTCTCGTGTCACACTTGTACACACATCGATCTTCATGGTCATCCCGTATCAGATTTTCCCTATCATAGATTAAACAATCTACAACCATATCAGTAAGCATAGCACTATAGTGATCCATTATTGAGGTATCACAATTATATTTTTTCAGTTAATAAATAACATTTTATAGTGTATGAAATAGTAAACAATGTATTCGAGAACTATTGTTAATGAAAACTTTTTGCAATGTGTATGAATTTTATGAATTTTGTGTTGCTACCACTTTTATGGACTGTGACTAATGAGAGACTAAGAATCTAAAACTTAATGTCGGTAAAGTGAAAGGGACATAATAGGAAAATAAATTTCAATAACAAATAAGGATATGTAATTGTCCTTATTTGTGTGGTATATATATTTTGTCTAAAAATTTCTTATAATACGAAATCAAAATATGATAACTTATACACCATGTTAAGGGTTACTTAATTTAAAAATAATATAAATGTCTTTCATATTGTAACCATGCTAACACGGGCCACAGACACTTAGGGATCGTTTGGTAGAGTGTATTAAAAAATGATGCATGCATTAGTTAATGTATACTACTAGTACCTTGTTTGATATATTTATTAGCCTAATGTATAATTAATGCATTTGTACCTTGTTAATGTGTACTAATGTATGACTAATGCAATGCATTAGTTATACACTCTAATATGTGTTGAAGTGTGTATTACTAATACCTCAAAATTTATGATATTAATAATGTAATGGATCTAATGCATATATTGGCACGATTAAAAATACAATTATTCCTCAAAAAAAAATTGCGTCCTTTCAAATATATACATGGATGGTATTTTTGTAAATTTATTTTTTAAAAATTATGTAATTCATAATTTTTTAATAAATCAATCAAACACTACATAAGAAAAAATAGAAACAGAACTAATGCAAACATTATCTATATTTTATTAAAGGTGTGAAAGCCCTTATAAATGTTATTTGAACATTTTATCCTTCATTAAAAATCTTCGCAATAGACAAAACTATCTTTTTACTTATTTTTAAAATTATTATATTTATAATATTTAAAAATAAAAAAATTATATCTATATTATATTAAAAGTGTGAAGGGTCTTATAAATGTTGTTTGAACTTTTCGTCCTTCATTCAAAATCTTCACAATAGACAAAATTGTCTTACTTCTAGCCTTTTGATCTTTCCTAGGGAGAACAGTAAAGCCCACGAAAAGTTTTTTTAATCAATTCCATTCTCTTCTATATACACCTCTTCGTGCGAATCCCCATGCAAGAAGGCATTTTTCACCTCTAACTGATAGATACAATAGCCATGATCTCTGTGAAGCCAAGGAATGTAAGATTCTAATAGAAATAACCTTTGCCTCTATTGAAAAGGTCTCACCATAGTCTATTTCTTTGATTTGTGTGAATCCTCTAACCTTGCCACTACATATATTTATAATATTTAAAAACAAGAAAGTCCTAAAATATATGGCAAGATAAAGAACAAAATAATAATATTTGTTGGAGATAAATAAATATTTTAACAATATAAAGAGTTTTAATATCTAGTCCCTAAACCTAATCCAATAAAAAAACTAAAGAACATTAATCAATTAATTGATAGTAAAAAAATTTAAAAGTTAAAAATTTCTTTGGGCATAAAAGAACTATAATACAAAAAGCATTAAAAAAAGAATTAAAATTGAATTTTATTTTTTGGCATACATTTGACCCCAAAAAAAAGGTAGTTCTTTTTTTATTTAGAGTCAGTGTTGGTAGGTTTCTTTTTTTCTAGTTTAAATAAAAGAAATCCTAAAATATATGATTAAAAAAAATATCCATAATTTTTTTTCTTTTTTCTGATAAAATATTGAGAGATTTGAATTAATATATATCTATATCTATAATTAATAACTTACATCTATATTTATATCTATAATCTCTAATTTATATATATAATATATTGAAAGTGTGAAGGACCATAGAAATATTGTTTGAACTTTTTGCCCTTCATTAAAAATTTCTGTTTTAGACAAAATCGTATTTTCATCTTTTTCCTATTATTTTAGTAATATTGAATATTGACTATATTGAGAAAAAAAACCTTCCTCATAAAGTTAAGACTTCTTTTCCACCATCTAAAAAAACTAACCACTTCTAACTAAAAGAGACAACTCAAAAACCCCAAATAAAATATGAAGTTAAAAAAATAAAAAAATTCTTTTCCCGACATAAAACCAATCCTTCCCTAATGTGAAACCAAAATAATTGTAATAGAAAAAAACCCAACGTGAACAAAAATATAATATATATATATATATATGAAGCTTATTTTTTTTTCAAAATCACTTTTAAAATTTTTGATGAGAAATATCTTTTTAATCAAACAATAGTATAGAGATCTAACTATATTCACGACTGATTGAACGCTGGCCAGTATCTCGCCAGCCAACTACGTTATCCGAATCCAACCGATTGAACGTCGTCCAGAATCTCATCAGCCGGTGGTGCACGTTTGTCCTCGGACGACTTCTCCGACGAGCTATTTTACACTATTTTTTCTTGTCCCTCATCTATTTCCTTTCCTTTATAACCTATTTCAGGTACTACTAAGTACGGCGCATCTGTTTTTGGTGATAACAAATTTTTCAGCGATCAGTACTTTTTCAACGGTCGACATATTTTTTCAACGACCAACATATTTTCTAGCGGCCATTTTAAGGACGGTGACAATAGTACGTAAAAGTGACAACAATGAAATTTCGATGATGAATTTCACCACCAACTTGCCAGAATCTAACAAAGCAATCAAAAAAATATCCTGACTTCATCTTCTCCCCAGATCAGGTGCACTCATTTCACTTTACGTTCTGTCTTGTTGGATATTTATTTTGATCTGATTACCTTGTCTGATTATTGTTATTATGGTAGTATAGTTACTTGTTACTTATTATTGTTTATCAAAACTTGAGTTATAATATTGGTTTTGTTGCTGTAGATATATTGTTGATAGTTATCTAAGTCCTTAGCATATAGTGGGCACAAATTTAAGCTTCTTTACTAATTCCATTCATAATAACTATTATGCCCTTTTAGCATCACCTTTTTTGCCTCGGTGTTCTTCATTCCTTTTTCGTTTCTTCTTTCTTTCCTTATTTGCATAGTGGTTGTGATTGGCGTAGTAGACTAGAGTCATGTCATAGATTGAGGTCGGGGTTTGGGTGGGGGTTGGGTCTAGGATCGAGTTTGGGGCTATGGGCGAGGGGTAGTAGAGTTAGGTAGGATAAGAGAGCTTCTAGGTTGTGAGTTGGGTCTTTGAACATAGGAACACTGTAGGGTAAGTCCATAGAGATAGTGAAAAAGCTTAGAAAGAAGAGGTTAGTATAGCTTGTGTTCAAGAAATCAAATGGGTAAGCTTTAAGATAAGGGATATGGATAGTTATAAGTTATGGTATTCGGGTAGCATTAGACGGAGGAATGAAGTTGATATCTCAATAGATAAAGAGCTCAGGGGGTGGGTAGCGGAGGTTAGGTTGATGTCGATTAAGTTGGTCATTGAAGGGTCTACCGTGAATGTTATTAGTGCCTATGCTCCGCAAGTAGGCTTAGACGATGGGGAGGAAAAGGACTTTTAGAAGGTACTTGATAAAATGGTAAGAGGCATTCCAGCTCGAAGAAGTTTTACATTGGAGGAGATTTCAATGGTCATACCGGGTCTGTATCGGGAGGTTGTAACGATGTGCATGGAGGTTTCAGATTTTGGGAACGGAATGAAGGAGGGGCTTCTCTTTTGGATTTTGCTAGGGCTTTTGGGTTGTGGGTAGCAAATTTGGGCTTCCCAAAGAAATATAAGCACATTATTACCTTTCGTAGTTCAGTGGCCAAGACTCAGATAGACTTTTTACTCCTCAGGAAGCTTGATAGAGCGCTATGTAACGACTATAAGATCATACCTAGAAAGATTCTTTCGACCCAACATAAGCTTCTGGTGATGGACTTGGTAATTAGAAAAGGTATAAATAAGAGAGGTGTCATGACCCGAGGCTACCCCTTAGTCGGGACAACAGTGCTTACGATCACAAGTGACCACAAGCTAACCCATGAGCTGGTACCTATTGTGAGCACTAAGTGAACTGATAATGAAAAACATATGTGGAAACAACTGAGTAAAGCCATAAGGTTTAAAAATACTAAAATAATAATAAATCATAAATCTGAGCGTATGAAAACATACTAAAATAACTGCTAAAACAACTAATAAACTGACTAACTATTTGTATGTCTAAAAAGTCTCTACCTAACTAACTAGGGAGTTGATAGGACAAACCCCGAACTAACTCCAAACAAACTCAAATAGAGAGATACTGAAATACTGAATGAAGATAAACTTGTCCTCGAAAGATGAGGACTCACCACTGCTGCTGCTGCTGAAGTGCTAAACTTATCTAAGCACGGTCAGGAAAATCTACGTTCGAACTTATGATATAAGACATCATAGCGCGAAGAAAGTATGCGGTTAGTAATTTGAATGTACTGGTATATGAGATAAGGTTAGGCTAAAATGCATAGGTTCATGTGCATGAAATACTACCTGACTGAATAACATAAGATAATGACTAGTACATAACATGCATAAAAGCTGAAAAATCTGAGAAGGCATGACCAAGCATATAACCTGATACGGAAGTAGTATGTAAACTGAAATACTGAAATCTGGTAACTGAATGACTGATAAACTATATGTTATGGCCAAGCAAACTTAAACTGAATTCTGTACTAAATACTAAAATAAGACTGTGAACCGACATTCCCCAAATTTATTGTTGGGGTCCAACCTGTAACCCTATTGGAAGGGTGCCAGTACTGTTCCACAGGTACTAACACTGGTTGTGGGTATCCACTAATCTAATATCACGAAGGACTAGAATGTCATGCCTAAGTGACGGGGGACCCCCTCAAAGTCAATGGTGGTGCCGTAGGTTTGGAATTTAGGGACTGCTACTAACGTCTCATGCCTAATTGAAAGGGGAGATAAGTGTCTCATGCCTAAATAACGAGGGAGACAAATGCCTCATGCCAAACTGACGGGGGAGACGTCATCTCTACGTTCACTCGTTTCTAAGTTTTAATCCCAACTAGAAGACGCTGATTACTGGACTGAACTGATCTTAACTGAACCAACAACTAATCATAATAACTAGCTAAATAATAATACTTATGGTTTATCTGAAACCGTTTTGAAAATACTAAAACTATGTAAACAACTAAATTTTGGGTATTCATAACCCCTGGCACTGAATGGGAATAACAATAAGGACACATGAAAGCTTTGAAACCATAATGGGGAACATTATTCAAAATCCATCACTTTGGCATTTCAACAAACACATGGGAGTCATAAACTTAAACATGGAAATGGGTAAATCATGTGACAATAACACAGTTACAGTACTAAACTATGAGTTATGGATTTAACATGAAAATGTCATTATTTAAACGTGTAAAGGTCCCATTCCATCAAAACACTTTTAAACATAACATATAATCAAAATTCATATGAGCTTTATAGAGGTAATTCATCATAAACATGTAAAATTTCATAATTTAACATTAAAAGAGGATTCTTATGCTCCGTGGTGAAAGGAAACCATGGATGAACATCACACATACCTTGAAATCCTAAAGCTTGAAAGAAGAATACAAATCTTTGAGCTTCTTTGAAGGTTCTTGGATTGGGGAAGTTGATTTCTTGGTTTCTTAGAGAGAAAGGAATAGAATTTGATGATCTTGGGAATGATTAGGGTTTGTTACTTGAGAGAAATTAGAGAAAAATGGGCAAATAATGCCCTGACAGATGTTTAATCTCGTGTTTTTGCGAATTGAGGTGAGGGGAAAAGACTTAATTACCCCTTAGAGATTTAAATTCGTAACTGGGATGCCGACTACAGCTTCACCGCGATGTGTCAAGGCCCATATCACTATACCCACCGTATCATGCTATTTCACGGTGAGGTGCAGTAATTGAAATCCAAACACGACCCAATCCTCATCCAAAAAATTTAAAACTTTCTCAAAATATGCTTCTTACATGGTTAAATATGAATGAACTCAAAACCCTACATCTCGGGGTTGGGAAGGTCACTTAAAAAATCCTCAAAGTTAAGAGAACAAAAATAAGACAAGTCCCAACACTTAGTTAAATTTATAGGTCCTAAGCCTCTTATGCATGCACTATGAGCTGAACTGAACTAGGAAAAAGTATAGGGTATGACAATATCTCCACCTTGGGAATATTCATCCTTGAATGAGACTTATTAAGCTGAGAATACTGGAAAAACTGAGGTCACATACTGAACATGCATAACTAATTACATGACCAAATCTGAAACATGATGCATGACTGACAGAATTCATGAATGCATGCAAATGACATAAGAATGATTATGGAAAAGAGACAATCTAAGGAAAACTGTTACCTTAAGTTGAGTCTGAGTTTGCGGATAAAATATGAAGGTACTTGGTACGCATATCTGCTTCTGTTTCCCAAGTAGCTCCCTCAGCGGACTGATTTCGCCAAAGAGCTTTGACCAAGGGAACTTCTTTGTTCCTTAGTCTATGAATCTGACGATCAAGGATCATGACTGGGTCTTCTTCGTAAGAAAGGATACCTTTAACCTCCATGTCCTCTAATGAAACAACTATAGCTGAGTCACCAATATACTTCTTTAGCAGGGAAATATGGAACACCGGATGCACTAATTCCAAATCTACAGGCAACTAAAGCTCATTAGCTACCTTTCCAAAATGACTCAAAATTCTATAAGGACCAACATATCAAGGACTGAGCTTCCCCTTCTTGCCAAATCTCCTCATTTCCTTCATGGGAGCGATTTTCAAACACACCAAATAGAATGCCCCGAGTCTGGTACCCTGGACGCTACACAGTGCTCGTAATCTCGAAGGACCACAAGCTAACCATTAATTGATACCTGTAATTAAGCACTGCATAATATACTATAAAAATGCGGAAAACTAGTAGAAACTTTTCATAAGGTTAAAAAAAATACAACTGAATAAAGTTTAACAGTATCAAAACTAAAACATCTGCCTGAACAACAAGTCTAAAAATATTATAGTCTGAAAGCCTCTAAACTGTCTGAATAAGGAGTTGATGGAACAATCCCCTAACTAACTTTGTCTACCAAAATACTGAATCTGATGCAATAAAGAAATAATAGACATCCTCAAATGATGAGGACTCACTGCTAAGTCTATTGCTGCTGGTTGAATCTGAACTGCTAAGGGTGCTCTGGATCTCGTGCTTTTGAACCTATGGTATAAAA
Organism: Capsicum annuum; assembly: GCF_002878395.1. NCBI lineage: Eukaryota > Viridiplantae > Streptophyta > Magnoliopsida > Solanales > Solanaceae > Capsicum > Capsicum annuum. The sequence goes on along the minus strand of NC_061120.1, from coordinate 103,999,127 downwards.
CACCATAGCGCAAGAGAAAAGTATGGATCAGTCTATGAGAATATACTGGTACGCTAGATGAGGTAAGACTGAATGCAAGGATTTACATGCATGAACAATACTGACTAAATAATCAGAGTACACTGAATGAGAATACATGCATGAATGCATAAACTATAACTGGAATCGTAGTGACACTGAATACTGAGTTTCAAATGCTGATTTACTAACGTCTGAGTCTACTAATGCTGAGATACTAAATAACTAAATCTGCTAATATTGATATCTGAGTACTGATTAACTATATCTAAGATAAGTCCTATATAATGGGTGATCTCTAAATCTATTAGTACTGATATTGATTGACTGTATTTGAGATCAGTCTTATCTAATGAGTGATCTTTGAATCTATGAATACTAATATTACTTGAGTTGATCTGAGATTAGTCCTATCTAGCGGGTGATCTCTAAATCTATAGATGATTCTAATGGTTGACTATTTCTAACAGTCTTGAATCTGTACTACTGAGTTGAGTCTTTTTACTGAGATGAATTCTAAAACTGAGACTGTGAGAGGTAGTATCTAACCGATATGCCCTGAATCTGAACTAGTGGAGTCTAACCTATAACTCCAGCTAGAAGGGTGTCAATACCATGCCACGGGTAAAGACAACTGCTATGGAGTCAGTCCGAATCTAGCGGGTGACCCCTGAAATCAGTTTTGTACTAGCAGGTGATCCCTGAGTATGCCAATTCTATCTAACGGGTGATATCTCATAACCTACGATGGCTACATAGTTCTGGAACTTAGGGATTGCTTCTAGGGATCTCAGTCATATCTAACGGGTGAGCCCCCATCCCTAGGCTCGCTCGGTGCTGAGTCCTACTCCCAACTGAATGACATTGAACTTTCCTACTTCATACTAGGCTTGACTAATTTGTTACTAATCGTACGACTTAACTTACTAAACTGAGTTACTGAGTTTCGTTGACTGGCGGAACACTACTAAATTCTATTAACTAACTAATTGCTACTAAGTTCTAAATTAATTTACGGAGCTGGACTGGACTGATATTGAGATTACTTAGTTTTCTGAAGTTCTGTAACTAACTGAGTTCTACTAATTATGGCACGACTAATATTACCTTGAGAACTGATACTAGCTCTAGGTAACAGCTAAATTATCGGGTATTAAATACCCTCAGGACTCGATAGCATAAACAAGAATAAAACATGGCAAGTCTTGAATAACATGGCAATATTCTATCATTCACAATATAATCAATAAGGTATCTCTTCAAGCACTTGAAAGTCATAAACTTATGCATGGAAAGGAATGCATACAAATGTCTCATAATTCATTCACTAAAGTCTTTCAACAAACACTTAGCATGCATTATCTTGTACATAAATGGTAACTATATGTTTACATACTATAATGGCACTACTTAATTCATATAGGCATTTAATCGAACATATGGGAAGCATGCTTTGGTTATACAACAATTTACCACATCTAAGTATCATAGCTATATTAATAAACTTGCAACTTGAAGGGTTTATCATGAACATTATGCAATTCATCACAAACTAGGTTCAAATCTTGAAACTCATAATCTAAAATGTGAATCGACCCCCAACAACAACATGAACATGAATTTCAATTCACATAAATCATGAAGACTCATAAAAATATAATCTTTGAATTTAGAAAAGGATTCTTGAACTTCATGGGTAGAAGAGACCCAAGAATCAACATCTAACATACCTAGAAATCTAGATTCTTGAAGTTTTGGAAGACTCTTAGAGGGATTCTTAAGATTGCTTTTGAAACTTGGGGGCTAGGGTTTTTAATTTTTAAGAGAGAATGTTTTTGTTCTTAAGGAATAGTGAAAATAAATGAGCAATTTTGGATATTAAGGGTTTAAATCCCGTGTATAAACTGATTGGGGCTTTAGGGAAATTACTAAATAGTCCCTGAAATTTAAATAATGGAACTTAAACAAAAATTCCAATTTTTTACGCTGGCGCGATGCGGTGAAATCACGCCAACTTACTGCAAACTGGACGATTGGGAAATGGATCCTAGGCGCAATGCACCATAATCGCAGAGGCTCACTGTATTTTAACGATTGCCATTTTGGCTGGCTTCGTTATGCGCTAAAGTACTAGGTGGTACACTATCTTACTAAAATAGCTCTAACTCTTCATCCGAATATCGGATTTGGACGAATTTGGTATCGATGAAAAGCTTGTTCAATTTTTCACATGATAAAAAGTCAAAATCTTGAAAATACCATAAGGAATAAAAAGGTATTTATCTATGAAGTAAGATCTTTGATGTTTTAGAGACAAATAGAAGCTAGGTAGAAGTACGAGGTATTACACCAAATCCCCAACTTCAAACTCAAGATCTCTTCTTCTCACATCTGCATAGGATTTCTAATGGATTTGGTAGGAGATGTAGATCTTCAATTGGTTGGTTTAAAGTAGGTGAGGCGGCAGTAGTAGGGCCTGACTTGGTGTTTGATGCCTTAGAGAAGGTTCAGTTGATCAGAGAAAGTTTTAGGGCAGCCAAGAGCTGACAGAAATCATATGTCTATGTAATGAGAAAGGATCTCGAGATTGAGGTTGGTGATTTAGTGTACTTGAAAATCTCTCCCATGAAGAGAGGGAAGAGATTCTGTAAGAAGGGGAAACTCAATCCCTGATATGTCGGTCCCTTCAAAATTCTCAGTAATTTCGAAAAGGTAGCTTATGAGCTTGAGTTGGCTTCAGATTTAGCCTTAGTACACCCAGTATTCCATGTCTCATTATTTAAAAAGTGTATTGGTGATCCAGTTTTAGTTATTCCCTTAGATAGTGTAGATATTCAGAACAGTCTTTCCTTTGAAAAAGTTTCAGTCGAAATTCTTGATCATCAAGTTCGCGAACTAAAGAATAAAGAATTTTCACTAGTCAAAGTTCTTTGGCAGAATCAGTCCGTTGAGGGAGCCACTTGGGAAGCAGAAGCAGATATGCGGACCAAGTACCCTCATCTTTTCTTCACAAATCAAGACTCAGTATAAGGTACCAATCTTCTTAAGATTTTTTCTTTGTCATGCTCAGTTTCAGCCACACATCATGTCCATGTCAGTCGTGCATTCGTGAATTAGTTCAGTCATGCATTCCATGCCTCAGACATGCATATTCAGTGTGTAAACTCAGTCAATCAGTTTCTTCAACTTAACCAGTTTTATTTAAGGATGAATGATCCCAGAGAAGGATATTGTAACACCACATATTTCTCTTGCATAATCTAAGTCCCAATACATGACTATCCGTATATGAAATTTTTGAAACACTTATTATTTTTCAATTTAGAGCTTGTCATTGTGTAGGAAATTCAATTAGTTTTCCAACGATATAAAATTTACCCAAGTCCGATAACATGGTAAGAAGTTATGGTGATTTTAAGTTTTAGTCGTTAAACACCGCCATTTTAAACATTAGCGCATCGCAGAGAAGGACAATCTCCCATTTGGCAAATTTCAGTGAGGGTCTGTGATCCTGGCGCATCGCGCTATAGGTCAACTTGACAATTGTCCATTTCCAATGTCGAAGCGTGATACCACCGCGTCGCAGTGAACTTCCAGGTCCCAATCAGTGAAGGGTCGTGATTTCCTAGCATTGTGCCACAGACCAGTTTCCCATTTGTCCAACTCTAGTAACACGACATGATAGTGCCGCGTCGCGCCAGCCCAGAAAATTAGGATTTTTAGTTAGTTCTGAGTTTTAATTCCAGGGGCTTTTAAGTACTTTTCCTTTGTCCCAGTTAGCCCCACACATGAAATTAAGTCCCTAATAGCCTAATTGGGCAGTATTTAAATTAATTTTTCCACAAAATTAAGAACATTCTCTCAAGTAGTAAAACCCTAACCTTTAAGAATCAAGGTCAAATCTCAAGAACTCTTCATCAATCCTTCCAAATTCATCATCCCAGATATGTTAGATATTCATCCATGGATCTCTTTCATCCATGGAGACCAAGTAACCTATTTTAATTACCAAGGTATAATCTTTTAAGTTATTATGTTTTAAATTATGATTTCATCCATGAATCTCCATGTACTATTGATTTTATACTATGTTACCATGAAATTATTATTATTATTCAATCTTCCATATTTTAATACTATAATTTATTAAATTAAACCATGATTTAATGCTATTATGATGAATTCATACTATTCCTACAAATTCCATGACATTCCTATGATTGTTTTAAACCATGAACTATAAGTGTTTGATAAAATGGCTACAAGAGTGATTTATTTAATAAGAGCCTTCATGTTTTAGTCTTCAAGATTTAGTGTCTTTTCAGTATTGTTGTTTTGAGTCCTGGGGGTATTGAATACCCGAAAACCATAGCTGTTTATTTAGTCTAGTCTCAGTACATTACAGAATAGTCTCCAGATTATATTATGAGCATTGTCAGAATAGTCAGATATCAGTCATTAAACTCAGAACAGTCTAGTATCTCAGTGTCTTTCAGTTGGGAGTAGGATTTAGCACCGAGCGAGTGTAGAGATGGTGGCTTCCCCGTTAGATAGGTAGAGTCATTAGTAGCAGTCCCTATACTCCAGAACTACGTAGCCATCATAGGATATGAGTAGTCATACATCAGATTAAGCTTGACTATCTCGCAGGGGTCACCCGTCAGATCAAGCTTAACACTCTTAGTCTTTTGGATATTATATCAGTTTAGTAGATCCACACAGCCATCGTTAGTACCCGTGGCATGGTATTAACACCCTTCAAATTGGGGTTACAGGTTGGACCCCAATTAGCTTAAATTGGGGTATGTCGGTTAGATAATACCTCCCACAGTCTCAAATAAGTCTTAGTTACAGTCCCAACTCAGTTATTCAGTCATAGTGTTGTTTGACCAAAGCATGCAGATTTCAGTTATTTCAGTATTTTAGTTTACAGATTTTACTCAGTTTATGTTATATGCTTGGTCATGCATCCTCAGTATTTATTGATTTTCATGCATTTTCAGTGTCTACAGATTCCATTCTCTTTATTCAGTACTCTACGCTTTACATGTATATCCAATTAATTATTATAATCTCTATTCATGATACAATGCATATATCCTACCTCATTTAGCATACCAGTATATTCAAAGTACTGATAGCATACCTTTTCTTTTATGCTATGATGTCTCATATCATAGGTGCTGACACTCAGTTTTCGAATTGTACCTAGATTCTTAGATTATCAATAGTACAGTATCAGTGGTGAGTCCTCATCATCTGAGGAAAAATTATATTACTTCATATCTCAGTAGTTAGTAGAGTTAGTTGGGTAGAAACGCAATGCTGATTAGTGAGATGAGCTTGTCTAGACTAATGGTTCATGCTCAAAAAATAGAGGAACAGAATACTAAGGAGAGGGAGAGAGGAAACAAGAGAGCTAGAAAGGCTAGTTTTAGTTTTAGTCAGCCAAAGTCAAACGGTGGTAACCGTCCTCTATTTCACTAGAGGTCTTCAGCCCTAGCGCCCTCTTCAGCCAGTGCCCCTGTACCCAAATTCAGAAATGATAATATGGATAGGGCACCAGGCTCTAAGTCCCAGGTCAGTGTTAGAGTTCTCGTATAAAATCCTCTATATCATAAATGTGGCAGACATCACCAGGGTAAGTTGGAGTGGGTAGCGATGTATACTTAGGGTGTGGCAAGCTAGGCCATCGGATTTGGAAGTATCGGGTAGTTTCTCAGAAGGGTAGGGATGTGTGCCAACAGGGCAAGTCCCATCAATCGTCAATTCTATCTGGTCGCCTAACTCAGTAGGTACCGCTTCCAGTGCTACCAGTAGTCACTGTCGGAACAGATTATATACTTTTTAGTACCTCCAAGATCAGGAAGATTCTCCTGACGTAGTTACTGGTACGTTGTAGGTCTTTCACTTACATATTTATGTTTTACTAGACCTTGGAGCCTCTCTTTCTTTTGTAACTCCATATATATCCATCAATTTCAGAGTCAGTCCCGAAACTCTAGCAGAGCCCTTTTAGTATCTAACCCAGTAGGTGTTTCCATTGTAGCTAGCAGGTATACAGGAACTGTTCGATCACAATATTTCAAAAAGTTACCTCAGTTGATCTCGTGGAGTTAGAGATGATGGATTTTGACATCATTCTCATCATGGATTGGCTCCACTCATGCTATGCCTCAGTTGATTATAGAAATAGAATAGTTCATTTTTAGTTCCTAAATGAACCAGTCCTTGAATGGAGGGGTAGTACTATACTCTTAGGGGGCAGTTGATTTCGTACCTTAGAGAGAGAAATATGATATCCAAGGGGTGTGTCTACCATCTTGTGCGAGTCAAAGACTCTAGCTCAGAAACTCCTACTCTTGAGTCAGTCCCAGTAGCAAATGAATTCTCAGGTGTGTTTCCTAAAGATCTTCCTGGAGTTCCTCCTGAAAAAGAAATTGACTTCAGAATAGACCTTCTCCCAGATACTCAGCCTATATCTATTTCACTATACAGAATGTCTCCAGCTGAACTCAAAGAGTTAAAAGAACAATTAAAGAATCTCCTAGATAAGGTATTCATTAGGCCCAGCGACTCTCCGTGGGGCGCGTCTATTCTATTTGTGCGTAAGAAAGACAGTTCTCTTAGAATGTGCATTGACTACCATCAGTTGAACAAGGTCAAAATCAAGAATAAATATCCACTTCCTAGAATTGATGACTTGTTTGACCAACTTCAGGGTAACAGTTACTTTTCTAAGATAGACCTTAGATCAAGCTATCATCAGCTTAGAGTCAGATAATATGATATTCCAAAAATAGCTTTCAAAACTCGGTATGGTCACTTCGAATATTTAATCATGTCCTTTGGTCTCACGAATGCCCCAACAACCTTCATGGACTTGATGAACTGAGTTTTCAATCAGTACTTGGACATGTTCGTCATAGTCTTCATTAATGACATTCTAGTCTATTCTTGTAGTGAAAGCGATCATGCAGACCATCTTAGCATAGCGCTTCAGACTCTTAGAGCTCACTAGTTGTTCGCTAAATTCAGTAAGTATGAATTCTGGCTAAGATCAGTAGCTTTCCTTGTCCATATTATTTTTGGTGATGGCATTAGAGTTAATCCTCAAAAGATTAAGGTGGTGAAAAACTGGCCTAGACCCATCTCTCCATCATACATCAGGAGTTTCTTAGGTTTAGCTGGCTATTACCGTCGGTTTTTTAAAGGGTTTTCTTCTACTACATCCCCCATGTCCAAATTGACACAGAAGAAAGTTAAGTTTCAATGGTCAGATTCTTGTGAGAAGAGTTTTCAGGAGTTGAAGACTCGACTCACCTCAGCCCCATTCCTTACCCTACCAGATGGTTCCGATAGGTTTATTGTGTACTGTGATGCATCCAGATTAGGCTTGGGTTGTATCCCCATACAGAGAGGTAGGGCCATAGACTACGCCTCCAGACAACTTAAGCTTCATGAGAAGAATTATCCAACTCATGACCTTGAGCTAGCAACAGTAGTATTCGCTTTAAAGATTTGAAGGCATTAATTGTATGGGGTGCATGTAGATGTGTTTACAGATAAAAAAAGCCTTCAGTATGTGTTCTCTAAAAAGGATTTAAATCTACGTCAGAGAAGGTGGTTAGAGTTATTGAAGGATTATGACATGAGTGTTCTGTATCATCCGGGCAAGGCCAAAGTAGTGGTTGATGCTCTCAGTAGATTGTCTATGGGCAGTGTCACTCATGTTGAGAATGGTAAGAAGAAGTTAGCTCAGAAAGTCCATCAGCTTACCCGACTAGGTGTCCGTTTACTCAATTTAGCAGAAGGTAGTGTATGGGTGCAGAGCAGCTCAGAGTCATCTCTATTTTCCAAAGGTAAAGAAAGAACAGGATAGGGATCCTAGTCTAGTTAAGTTGAAAGAATCAGTCAAAGATTAGAAAGTGGAGGTTTTCTCCCAAGGGAGAGATGGTGTGTGTGTTGTTAGGGTAGATTGTGTGTGCCTGCTATAGATGATTTAAGGCAATGAATTCTTGCAGAAGCGCATGGTGCGCGTTACCCTATTCATCCAGGGGCCACTAAGATGTACCGCAATTTGCGGGAGATCTATTGGAGGAGTGGGATGAAGAGAGATATTGCAGAGTTTGTAGCTAAGTTCTCTACATGTCAGCAAGTTAAGGTTGAGCACCAGAAGCCCAGTGGGTCTATGTAGGAGTTCAGTATTCCCATGTGGAAATGGGAGAAAGTGAACATGGACTTTGTGATAGGTTTGCCTCGTGCCCGTCATCAACATGATTCCATTTGGGTTATCGTAGACAAAATGACCAAATCATCTCATTTCTTGTCAGTTCATACCTCTTATTCAGTTGAGGACTATGCCAATCTCTATCTTAGAGAGTTGGTTAAGTTAAGCGGTGTTCCTTATCTATTATCTCAAATAGAGGTACCCAGTTTACCTCTCACTTCTGGAAAGCATTCCAAAAAGTTCTTGGTACCAAAGTTCATCTTAGTATCGCCTTTCACCCCAAGACAAATGGCCAAGCAGAACAGACCATTCAGGCTCTTGAGGATATGCTGAGAGCATGTGTTGTTGATTTCAAGGGTAGTTGGGATGACCGTTTGCCTTTGATTGAGTTCGCATACAATAACAGCTATCATTCCAGTATCTATATGGCTCTATTTGAGACTCTCTATGGTAGGAAATGTAGATCTCCATGTGGTTAGTTTAATGTAGGTGAGGCTGTACTAGTAGGGCCATACTTGATGTTTAATACCTTAGAGAAGGTTCAGTTGATCAGAGAAAGGCTTAGGGCTGCCTAAAGCCGACAGAAATCATATGCCAAAGTGAGGAGAAAGGATCTCGAGTTTGAGGTCGGTGATTTGGTGTACTTGAAAATCTCTCCCATGAAGGAAGTGAGAGATTCGGCAAGAAGGGGAAACTCAGTCCTCGATATGTTGGTCCCTTCAGAATTCTCAGTAGTTTCGAAAAGGTAGCTTATGAGCTTGAGTTGCCTTTATATTTAGCCTCAGTATACCCAACATTCCATGTTCATTGTTGAAAAAGTGTATTGGTGATCCAGCTGTAGTTGTTCCCTTAGAAAGTGTAGATATTCAGAACAGTCTTTCTTTTGAGAAAATTCCAGTCAAAATTCTTGATCATTAAGTTCCCAGACTAAGGAACAATGAAGTTCCAGTAGTCAAAGTTCTTTGGCGGAATCAGTCTTTTGCGGGAGCCACTTGGGAGCAGAAGCGAATGTGCGGACCAAGTACCCTCATTTTATCTCTGCAAATCCAAATTTAGTATAAGGTGCCAATCTTCTTAAGATTTTTTATCTGCCATGCTCAATTTCAGCCGCACATTATGTTCATGTCAGTCATGCATTCATGAATCGGTTTATTCCTGTATTTCATGCCTCAGACATGCATATTTAGTGTGTAAGCTCAGTCCATCAGTTTTCTCAACTTAACCTGTTTCATTTGGGGACGAATGATCCCAAGGAGAAGATATTGTAACACCCCGTATTTCCCTAGCATAATCTAAGTCCCAATACATGAGTATCTCTACATGAAATTTTTGTAAACACTCATTATTTTTAAGTTTAGAGCCTGCCATTGCGTATGAAATTCAATTAGCTTTCCAACTATAAAAATTTGCCCAAATCCGATAACCCGGGTAAGAAGTTATGGCAATTTTAAGTTTTAGTCATTAAACACCGTTATTTTAACCTTTAACGCATCGCGGAGCAGGACAATCTCCCATTTGGAAAATTTCAGGGAGGGTTTGTGATCCTGGCGCGTTGTGCCATAGGTCGACTTGACAATTATCCATTTTCAATGTCGAAGCGCGATACCACCGCATCGCGGTGAACTTCCAGGTCCCAATCAGTGAAGAGCTACAATTTCCCAGCATCGCGCCACAGACCAGTTTCCCAGTTGTCCAATTCCAGTGACACGACGTGATAGCGCCGTATTGCGCCAGCCCAAAAAATTGGGATTTTCAGTCAGTTTTGAGTTTTAATTCCAAGGGATTTTAAGTACTTTCCCTTGTCCAAGTCAGCCCAAACATGAAATTAAGTCCCTAATAACCTAATTTGGCATTATTCAAATTAATTTTTCCCCAAAATCAAGAACATTCTCTCAAGTAGCAAAACCCTAACCTTCAGGAATAAAGGTCAAATCTCAAGAACTCTCCATCACTCCTTCCAAATTCATCATCCCAGGTATGTCAGATGTTCTTACATGGAGCCTAAGTAACCTATTTTAATCACCAAGTTATAATATTTCAAGTTATTATGTTTTAAATTATGATTTCATCCATGACTCTCCATGAAATACTGATTTTATACCATGTTACCATGAAATTATTGTTATTATTCAATCTTCCATGTTTTAATACTATAATTTATTAAATTAAATCATGATTTAATGCTATTATAATGAATTCATGTTATTCCTACAAATTCCATGACATTCCTATGATTGTTTTAAACCATGAACTACAAGTGTTTGATAAAATGCCTATAAGAGTGATTTATTTAATAAGAGCCTTTATATTTTGGTCTTTAAGCTTTAGTGTCTTTTCAGTATTGTTGTTTTGAGTCCTAGGGGTATTGAATACCCAAAAACCATAGCTGTTTATTTAGTATAGTCCCAGTATATTACAGAATAGTCTCCAAATTATATTATGAGCATTATCAGAATAGTCAGATATCAGTCATTAAACTCAGAATAGCCTAGTATCTCAGTGTCTTTCAGTTGGGAGTAGGATTTAGCACCGAGTGAGTGTAGGGATGACGGCTTCCCCGTCAGATAGGTAGAGTCATTAGTAGTAGTCCCTATACTCCAGAACTATGTAGCCAGTTTAGGATATAAGTAGTCACCCGTCAGATTAGGCTTAACTATCTCGCAGGAGTCACCCATCAGTTCTAGCTTGACACCCTTAGTCCTTTGGATATTATATCAGTTTGGTGGATCCACACGGCTATCATTAGTACCCGTGGCATGGTATTAACACTCTTCAAATTGGGGTTACATGTTGGACCTATATTAGTTTAAATTAAGGAATGTCGGTTAGATGATACCTCCCACAGTCTCAGATATAGTCTCAGTTACAATCCCAGCTTAGTTATTCAGTCCTATTGTTGTTTGACCAAATTATACAGATTTCAGTTATTTCAGTATTTTATTTTAAAGATTTTACTCAGCTCATGTTATATGCTTGGTCATGCATCCTCAGTATTTACAGATTTTCATGCATTTTCAGTGTCTACAGATTCCATGCTCTTTATTCAGTACTCCATGCTTTACATGCATGTCTAGTTAATTTTTATTATCCCTATTTATGAGACTATGCATATAAGCCTACCTTATTTAGCATACCAGTACATTCACAGTACTGATCACATACCTTTTATTTTGTGTTATGATATCTCATATCATAGGTGCTGACACCAATTCCCGGATCGCACCTAGATTCTCAGATTATCAGCAGTACAGTAGTAGTGGTAAGTCCTCATCATCCGAGGAGAAATTATATTACTTCATGTCTTTATCTCAGTAGTTAGTAGAGTTAGTTAGGGCATGTCCCATCAACTCACAGTATTCAGTTTAGAGGCTTTTCAGACACTAAAGTTAGCTATTCAGATTATTAAGATTTCAGTATTTTACCAGATTCATAAATTCAGTAGTCGTTTCATCATTAAAACCTTATGGCATTTTAGTTATTCTTCTGCATTCATGATTATATTATTCAGTACTCACAACAGGTACCAGCTTATGGGTTAGCTTGTGGTCCCTCGGGACTGTAAGCATCGTGAAACAACTAGGGGTAGTCTCGGGTCATTACACCATGCAACCTAACCAACTCTCTAACATAGAGCTTGGAGTAGTCCTCGGCTGAATAAGAAGTATGAACTGGCAAGAAATGAGCTGATTTGGTCATTCTTTCTACAATAACACTTATCAAATCATATTGACGACATGTACGAGGCAAACCCGTCATAAAATCCATGTTCCCCTCTTCCCACTTCCAAGTGGGAATACTAAACTCTTGTAATGTACTACTAGGCCTTTGGTGTTCAACCTTAACCTACTGATAGTTAGAACACTTAGCTACAAACTCTGTAATATCTCTCTTCATACCACTCTACCAATAGATTTCGCATAAATCACAGTACATCTTAGTGGCTCCTAGGTGAATAGAATAACACGCACCATGCACTTCTACAAGGATTCATTGTCTCAACCCATCAACACACGACACACAGAGCCTACCCTGACATCGCAATACACCATCTCCCCCTTGGGAGAAAACCTCTACCTTCTGATCTCTAACTGACTCCTTCAACTTAACTAAGATGGAATCCTTATCTTGCCTCTCCTTCACTTTGGAAACCAATGAAGATTCCAAAGTATTCTAAACCCATACACTACCTTCAGCTGAATCAACTAACCGAACACCTAATCTAGCAAGCTGATGAACCTCCTGAACTAACCTCTTTTTATCATTCTCAACATAGGCAACACTACATATAATCAATTTACTAAGGGCGTCTGCCACTACATTGGCCTTGCTCGGGTGATACAAAATACTCATATCATAATTTTTTAACAACTCTAACCGCCTTCTCTGACAAAGATTTAAATTTATACTGCAAGTTTTTGTGATCAGTGAATACATCAATATGCACCCCATAGAGATAATGCCTCCAAATTTTTAAGGAAAAACAACAACTACTAATTCAAGATCATGGGCAGGATAATTCTTTTCATGGGGTTAAGCTGTCTAGAGGCATAGGCTATGAACTTACCTCTCTACATCGATACACAACTAATACCATCTGAACTATCTGGCAAAGTCAAAACTGGGAGTTAAGTGAGTCGAGTCCTCAACTCCTGAAAACTCTTCTCGCAATAATCTGACCACTGAAACTTGACTTTCTTTTGAGTCATTCGAGACCTGGGGGATGCAATAGACGAAAACCCTTAAACAATCCATCTGTAATAGCTAGCCAAACCCAAGAAACTCTTGATATCTAATGGAGAAATGGGTTTGGGCTAGTTCCTCACTTCTTTGGTCTTTTGAGGATCAACTCTAATGCCATCACCGGAAATAATATGACCAAGAAAAGCTACCAATATTAGCCAAAACTTGAACTTACTGAATTTGGCAAACAACTGATGGGCGCTAAGAGTCTGTAATACAATTCTGAGATGGTTTGCATGATCAATTTCACTACAGGAGTAGACAAAAATATCATCAATAAAGATAATGACAAATATGTCCAAATACTGCTTGAGCACTCTATTCATCAAGTTCATGAAAGTTGTTGGGGCATTTGTTAGTCCGAAAGACATAACTAGAAATTTGAAGTAACTATACCGAGTTCTGAAAGTGGTTTGCAAAATGTCACATTCTCTGACTCTGAGCTGATAATAGCCGGATCAGAGGTCTATCTTAGAAAAATAAGTGGCATCCTAAAGTTTGTTGAACAAGTCATCAATCCTAGAGAGTGAATATTTATTCGTGATTATGACTTTGTTCAATTGACGGTAATTAATGCACATTCTGAGAGAACCGTCTTTCTTATGCATGAAAAGGACTGGAGTACCCTATAAGGAAATACTGGACCTGATGAATCCCTTATCTCAGAGATCTATCAACTGTTCTTTTAACTCCCTAACCTCAGCTGGAGCTATTCTATAGGGTGGAATAGGGATAGGCTGGGTATCTGAAAAGAGATTTATTCCAAAGTCAATTTTCCTTTTGGGAGGAACTTCGGGAAAATCTTTAGGTAAAACGTTTGGAAAATCCCTTACCACTGAAACTGACTTGAGATTTAGGGTCTTAGAACTAGAGTCTTTGACTCGAACAAATTGGCAAACACAACCCTTAGAAATCATTTTTCTTGCCTTAAGGTATGAAACAATCTAACCCCTAAGCACTAAAGTACTATCCCTCCATCTAATAACTGGTCCATTGGGAAACTGAAATTGAATGACCCTATTTCTGCAATTGACTGAGGAATAGCATGAGTAGAGCCAATCCATACCGAGAATAACATCAAAATCAGTCATTTCTAACTCCACAAGATCAATTGAGGGGACTTTCTAAGATGTTGTAATCGGATAGTTCCTTTATACCTGCCTCGCTACAATAGAGACACCTACCGGGGTAGACACTAAAAAAGGGTTCTACTAGAGATTCGAGACAGACACCAAATTTAAAAGCAATATAGGGGGTTACAAAGGAGAGCAAAGCTCTAGGGTATAACAAAGCATAAACGTGAAGGTAAAAGACCTGTAATGTACCAGTAACCACATCAAGAGAACTTTTTTTATCATGTCGAGACTGAAGTGCATAAATCCTATTCCGATGATGTCTATTGGTGGCACTAGAAGTAGCATCTACTGAGTTGGACGACCTGCTGACGTGGCTGAAGAGTTAGTCTGACCCTGCTGGCGATCATTCCTACCCTTCCACATACCTACAGGAAACTCCCTCATCTTGTGGGCTGGCTTGACATACCCAAAACACACATCAGTACCAGCTCTACACATACCTTGATGATTCCTACCATATTTCTGACAAAGAGGATTAGTACGACCGCTGTTCACACTACCCTAGGACTTAGAGCCTGGCGCTCTATCCCAATTGTCATTCCTAAAGTTTGTACAAGCGCACTAGATGAAGATAGAGGTGGGGCTGAAAAACTTTTGATGAAACCAAGAATGGTTACCCCCCTCTGACCTAGGCTGAGAAAAATTAAAGCTACCAGTTCTAGCCTTCTTATTTTCTTTCTTTTTCTCTGTAAACTTCTACTCCTCAATCTATTGAGCATGGACCATAAGCCTAGATTCCATCTCCTTAATCAACATAAAAGTCCTACACTCTTTGACCACACTATCAGCTATACCAGAAACAAACTTATTCATTCTAGATCTATTATCAGCCACTATCGAAGGAGTATACCTCACCAGCTCAGTAAATTGAAGCGAATACTCTTTCACACTCATATTACCCTGCTTCAAATTAATAAACTCCAGCACCTTAGATTCCCTTAACTCTAAGGGAAAGAACTTGTCTAAAAAGGTTATGGAAAACTTTTCTCACTCCACAGCCCCTGCCTTAGCACCCTTATCTTTCATCCACTGCATATACCACGTATGACCTACATCCTGCAACTGGTAAGCAGCCAAATTTGTACTCTCACTTGAGGTGACACCCATAATATCATTCACCTTCTAAACCATATTAAGAAATTCCTGCGGATCCTCCTCAGATATGGATCTTGAAAACAAAGAAAGGTTTATTCGGGCAAAGTCCTAAATCCTAGTTACAGTTGTGTTGGCGACTGGATTGACTGGGACAGCAGCCTACTGATTTTTCTAAGCTGTTACTGAGTGAGCTAAGGAAGTGAATGCAACTCTAAATTTGGCATGAGAGACATGCTCATTCAAGGGATGTTTCTAAACAGGCAGAGACGCTGGTTGATTTATATTTCTTCTTCCATTATTCTTTCTGGGAAGCATT
Source organism: Capsicum annuum (assembly GCF_002878395.1). NCBI lineage: Eukaryota > Viridiplantae > Streptophyta > Magnoliopsida > Solanales > Solanaceae > Capsicum > Capsicum annuum. The sequence goes on along the minus strand of NC_061120.1, from coordinate 103,983,592 downwards.
TTCTGTAACAAAATAAAGAATGGATTAAAAAGATAGTTTAAATAGAGCTCATGCTCACTTGCACGACGTGAATACTAAAAGAAGGGAAACTTTTCCTAAAATGTCTTGTAGCCTCTTGTCCATAAGTGTAGTATGCTTCACACCCAAGTACAAGACTCTACTCAACATGGTTTTTTACACTCCCTAGGATACTGTAAAACCTTAGGCTCTGATACCAAGTTTTGTCATAACCCAAGGCTACCCCCTAGTTACGACAACGGTGCTTACGGTCACAAGTGACCACAAGCTAACCCATGAGCTGGTACCTACTGTGAGCAATGAGTGAACTAATAATGAATAACATATGCGAAAACAACTGAATAAAGCCATAAGGTTTAAAAAAACTTAAATACTAATAAATAATAAATCTGAGCATCTAAAAATATACTAAAATGATTGATAAAACAACTGATAAACTGACTAACTGTCTATATGTCTAAAAAGCCTCTAACTGACTGACTGGGAAGTTGATGGGATAAACCCCCAACTAACTCCAAACTAACTCAAATCGAGAAATACTGAAATACTAAATGAAGATAAACTTGTCCTCAAAAGATGAGGACTCACTGCTGCTGCAACTGCTAAAGTGCTGAACTTATCTAAGCGCGGTCAGGAAAATATGCATCCGAACTTATAATATAAGACATTATAGCGCGAAAAAAGTATGTGGTCAGTACTTTAAATGTACTGATATATGAGATGAGGTTGGGCTGACATGCATAGGTTCATGTGCATGAAATACTACCTGACTGAATAACACGAGATAATGATTGATACATAACATGCATGAAAGCTGTAAAATGTGAGAATGTATGACCAAACATATAACCTGATACTAAAGTAGTCTGTAAACTGAAATACTAAAATCTGGTAACTGAATGACTAAAAAACTATATGCTATAGTCAAGCAAACCTGAATTAAATTCTGTATTGAATACTGAAATGAGACTATAGAGATAGTTATAACCAACATGCCCCAAATATATTATTAGGGTCCAACTTGCAACCCTATTGGAAGGGTGTCAGTACCGTTCCATGGGTACTAATGCTGATTATGTGGATCTACTAATCTGATGTCCCAAAGGACTAGGGTGTCAAGACTAAGTGCGGAGGACCCCTTAAAGTCTATAATGGCGTCGTAGGTCAGGAATTTAGGGACTGTTAGTAACGTTTCATGCCTAACTGACAGGGGAGACAAGTGCCTCATGCCTAAATAACGGGAAGACAAGTGTCTCATGCCTAACTGATGGGAGCGATGCCATCTCTACATTCACTCGGTGCTAAATTTTACCCCCAACTGGAAGACACTAATTACTGGACTGAACTAATTTTAATTGAACCAAAAACTAATTATAATAACTGACTAAATGATCATGTTTATGGTCTATCTGAAATTATTTTAAAAATACTGAAACTATGTAAATAGTAAAATTTTGAGTATTCATAACCCCCAGCACTGAATGGGAATAACAATAAGGACACATAAAAGCTTTGAAACCATAATGGGGAATCATTATTCAAAATCCATCACTTTGGCATTTTATCAAACATATGGGGTCATGAACTTAAACATGGAAATGGGTAAATCATGTGATAATAATACAGTTACAGTACTAAACCATGAGTTATGGATTTAACATGAAAAAATCATCATTTAAACGTGTAAAGGTCTCATTCCATCAAAACACTTGTAAACATAATACATAATTGGAATTCATATGAGCTTTATGGAGGTAATTCATTATAAACATATAAAATTTCATAATTTAACATTAAAAGAGGATTCTTAGGCTCCGTGGTGAAAGGAAACCATGGATGAATATCACACATACCTTGAGATCCTTAAGCTTAAAAGAAGAATACAAATCTTTAAGCTTCCTTGAAGGTTCTTGGATTGGGGAAGTTGATTTCTTGGTTTTCTTGGAGAGAAAGGAATAGAATTTGATTATCTTGGGGATGATTAGGATTTGTTTCTTGAGAGAAATAAGAGAAAAGTGGGAATAATACCCTAACCGATGTTTAATGTCATGTTTTTACGAATTGGGGTGAGGGGAAAAGACTTAATTGCCCCTTAAAGATTTAAATTCGTAACTGGGACACTGATTACGGCTTCACCACGATGCGCCAAGCCCCCCTTCGCTATACCTATCGTGTAGCGCCACTATCGCGGTGAAGTGCTAGAGTTAAAATCCAAACACGACTCAATCCTCATCCAAAAAATTCAAAACTTCCCCAAAATATGCTCCCTACACCCCTGAACATGAATTAACTCAAAAACCTACATCTCGGGGTCAGGAAGGTCACTTTTAAAATCCTCAAAGTTAAGAGGCCAAAAATAAGACTAAGTTCCCAATACTTAATTAAATTTTCAGGTCCTAAGCCTCTTATGCATGCACTATGAGCTGAACTAAACTAGGAAAAAGTATGGGGTATTACACGGGGAGTTGAAGATCAACCCAAGATTAAGTGGGGTAGCTTGACTTTGGCCAGTGCATCGGAGATAGAGGGGAAGTTGACGTCTCAAGCGGCTTGGGAGAGTAGAGACATGTGGACAATATATGGAAGATGAGTACCAGTTGCATTAAGGAAATTTCTAAAGAGGTATTTGGTGTTTTAAAAGATTAATCGGGCAAGCACTAGGGGGACTGGTGTTGGAATGAATAAGTCAAACGAAAGGTGGAGATTACGAAGGTGGTGTACGCTAAGTTGGTAGAGAGCAAGGATAACGAGGAGAAGTAAATGAATAAAGAGATGTATAAGTTATCTAGGAAAGAGGCTAAGAAAGTGGTTACAATGGTAAAAACAGCGGCTTTTAAGAGTTTGTATGCAAGTTTAGAGGAGAAAGGTAGGGATAAAAAGTTGTATAGGCTTGCCAAGGTTAGGGAGTGGAAGGATCATGACCTTGACCAAGTGAAGTACATCAAGTGAGAGGATGACAAAGTGTTGATGGAGGATGCCCTCATTAAGAAGAGGTGGTAATCTTATTTCCATAGACTTTTGAACGAAGACGGGGATAAAGGTTTCATGCTGGGGGACTTGGAGAACTCAGAGAAGTATCACGATTATGGTTATTGTAGGCATATCAAGGTGGATGAGGTCAAGGGGGATATTCGCAGGATGCATAGGGGTAGGGCGACTAGGCTAAATGAGATTTCGATGGGCTTTTGGAAGAGAACTAGGGGGAAAACAAATTTGGAGTGGCTGACAAGACTGTTTAACACCATTTTTAGGGCAGCAAAGATGCCCGAATCATGGAAATGGAGTACGATGGTTCCTTTATATAAGAACAAAGGGGACATTCAGAGTTGCAATAAGTATAGGGGTATCAAGTTATTGAGTCATACTATGAAAGTTTGGGAAAGGGTGGTAGAGTTGAGACTAGGGAGAATCGCGACTATTTCTGAGAATCAATTTGGTTTCATGCGAGGTCGCTCGACTAATAAGGCCATTCACTTTGTGAGGAGATTAGTGGAGCAGTTTAGGGAGAGAAAGAAGGACTTGCACATGGTGTTTATTGATCTTGCTAAGGCGTATGACAAAGTTCCAGGGAGATTTTATGGAGGTGCTTGGAGACTAGAGGGGTTGCCGTGTCTTACACTAGGTTGATCCAGGATATATACGATGATGCGAAGACTCATGTGAGGATAGCAGTAGGGGATTTAGAGCACTTTCTGATTTTAACAGAATTACATCAGGGATCGACTCTTAACCCATTTTTATTTGCCTTGGTGATGGATATTTTGACTTGACATATCCAAGGGGAGGCGCCCTAGTGTATGTTATTTACTGATGATGTTACACTAATTGATGAAACTCAGGGTAGAGTTAATGATAAGTTGGAGCTTTGGAGACAGACCCTTGAGTCTAAAAGATTTAGGTTGAGCAGGACTAAGACAGAGTACTTGGAATGTAATTTTAGTGATTTGTCTCACTAGGCGGACGTGGTAGTGAAGCTTGATTCCCAGGTCATCCAAAAGAGAGAGTATTTGAAGTACCTCGGGTCTATGATCCAAAGGAATGGAGAGATTGATGAAGATATCACGCGTCGTATTGGTGCAGGCTGGTTGAAATAAAGGTTCGCTTTGAGAGTTTTATACGATAAGAAGGTGCCTCCAAAACTCAAAGGTAAGTTCTAAAGAGTGGTAGTTTGACCGGCTATATTGTATGGGACGAAGTGTTGGCCAGTTAAGAACTACCATATACAGAAGTTAAAGGTGGTGGAGATGAGAATCTTGCGATGAATGTTTGGACTTACCAGGAAGGATAAGGTTAGAAATGATTATCCGAGAGAAGATGAGAGTGGATTCATGGAGGACAAGATAAAGGAAGTAAGTTTATGATGGTTCGGGCATGTGATGAGGAGGGGCAAGGATGCACTTGTACGGAGGTACGAGATGCTGGCTATGGATGATTTTTTATTTTTGGAGGGGTAGAGATAGGCCTAAGAAGTATTAGAAGGAGGTGATTAGACATGACATAGAGCAGTTATAGCTTACAGAGGACATGACCCTTGATAGGAAAGTGTGACGGACGCGAATTAGGGTAGAGGGTTAGTGGGTATAAGTACGTATATAGTGCATTGGTGATATATATGTTTTTCAAATAGATTTCTTTTTTCGTATTACTTTGTGCGTATCTTATTTCTGTTATTATCATTTACTATCTATTATTATAGTATTACCTTATAGTTGCATGTTTTTATGTGTTTTGTTTGTTATATTGGTAGCTGTCCTGAGCCGAGGGTCTATTGAAAACAGCCTTTCTACTTCATCTGAGGTAGTAGGATGGACTGCATACACTTTACCCTTCTCATACCCCACTTGATGGGAATATACTGGGCATGTTGTTATTGTTGATATATATATATGTATGTATGGATGGATGGATGTACGCATACACTAATTCAACATGTTATACTAATTCATGTGGTAAATATTACATTGCTAACTCGCTGCCTAACATATGATATCAATTTGTATGCTAAGATACCATCCAAATTTATGGTGTTAATTCGTTATTCATAAAAATTTTTAGAGGTCGTGTTAGATGTACAAACAGGCAAAAGAAAGTGAGTGAATCATTTGATATAGCGTGAGCATGTTTTTGTGTGGTAATTCTGATTGAAAATGGATATGTTGTGTAAAAATATGCATAATCATCTTTTCTAATTTGCATAATGTGTAGTTACTCTAGCAAGTAACTTCAGATTTCCTTTGTTTTTTTATCGTCAAAGTGTTGAATAATTTTTTATATAAACTATGTGCTCTTACTTTGTCATATAATTCCGGAGAGATAAATCAGCTGGATAAATCAGCTGGATTTAATCATTATTATAACAAATTCATTGATTTGATGTAGTTCAATGGTAAGTTTAGTGAACTCAAATTTTCAAAAGTTGATATTGATATAGGTTGACCTTTAAACTAAACAAATCATATTAGAGTTGTGTGGAATCATATTAGAGTTGGTAAGCGATAAAAATGTGTTCTTATAAAATGTGATTACTATATTTCTTACATCAAGCCATTTGATACAAAGTGCATTGCTTGTCACGCCTAATCAAAAAAAGAAAAAACTAACGCCATCGTTAACCGATGCACTAAGACATCTGTTTTTTCATTACCTTTACCTACTTGGTTTGTTATCATTTTTTGTTGCCTCTTTAGAAATTTTGATTAAAAAATTATCCTTTAAGCTTCGAATTCTATATTCAAGTATATGCTTAATTTACTCTTAAATTAGATTACTATACATGTCACTAAAGTAGCATCAAGTTTACAAGAATATTGAACTAAAATTAAGAATTTTCTTTTTATTATTTTGATTTTTATTTTGTAAATATATATGTACCGTCTATATTATATCATTAGCAATTCAAGGTTCGTATTAAATAATACACAAATATTACTAACACAAACATTATTAATACACCATATTTTGTATTATTCCTGTACCTCCACCAATCGATCCTTGGACATGCATTCACACTTAGGGGTCGTTTGGTAGAGTGTGTTAACAAAAGTAATGCATGCATAGTTCTTGTGGTATTATTAATGCCTTGTTTGATACCTTTTTTGATCTATGTATAACTAATGCCTTACATTAGTTATACACTATATTGGATATTAGACTATATATTACTAATACCTCTCTTTTCTATATATTAGTAATACAAAACACTTTAATACATGCAATAACTTATTAAATGACAAATTTACCTTTCAAAATAACCAATTTATTTTCCCACCATATCTCCACATCTTCTTCCTTCTTAATCAAACATTTTATGTTCTGATTTCCTTCTTGATCAAACATTTTGTTTTCTGATTTCCTTTTTTTTATTCCGACCAAATTTTGTCGATCTCATTCTTAGGTTGTTTTGATAGAGAGAATACATGAAATTGAATTTTCAAAGAAAAGTTGGTTTAGAGAAAAAGTAAAAATTGGGTTTTTAAAATTGCAAAACTTTCACAGATTTCTTTTTGCAATGAAAATGAGTAAATAAAAATGGGATATTTGAGTACGATATAATTGATGGTTGCTTTCATTTGTTTTTACTTTGTCTTGCTACATTCTCACTCAATTTTGAGAACATGGATGTACTCATACTCATCTTAATTTGCATGACAAATATCCATATTTCATTTTCTTTTTTTTTTGATATTTATGTTAGAAAATTGTTAGTTTTAGTGTAGAAATGAAATCTACAAATGTATTGCTGTGTTGCTTTTCTCTTACGCTTGAAAAGATAGTAGTGTATAAAAAGATAATTTGGTAAACAAATATTACCAAATATTTTTTTTATAAAAATTAAGCTAATATATATTATTTTTAATACATCAAATTAAATATTGTGTATGAAAAAATCTTTACATAACTAATACGAACTTATTAAGGGATCGTTTGATAGAGTGTATAAGAATAATACAAAATATGGTGTATTAGTAATGCTTGTATTAGTAATGCTTGTGTTGGTTATGCTTGCATTAGTTATGCTTATATTTTTCTTATGTAGTGTTTGGTTCGATGTATTAAAAAAATATGAATTACATAATTTCTAAAAAAAATATTTCTTTTACATAATACCCTCAATATATACGTTGAAAAGGATGAGAAAATTTTTTTGAGATGTTAATGCATGCATTAGATTCATTACATTACTAATGCCATGAATTTTGAGATATTAATACACACTTCAATATAAAATAGAATATATACCTAATACTTACATTAGTACATAAGGTAAAACGTATACCAAACAAGATACTACTAATACACATTAAACTAATATATACATTAACATTTCAATACACTCTCCCCTGCCACACGAGCCCTTAGCCATGTGACTGATTCTCCCATGGCCTCTCCATCTCATTGTACACATACCCTAATCTCCCCCTAATCCTCTATCTCCACTTGTCTGTGTTTCTTCCCTTGTTTACTTGGTTTTTCCCTTGTTCGATCGAGACAATGCCCGACACAATTGGAGCTCCAAATCCCAATCCCAATTCGAATCCTAACAAGCGGGAGAGAGCTCCGTTGCTCAAGAAATCCAAAATCATTTCCGACAAGATACTTTTCCCTGCTGCTAGCCATGTCTCTTCCACTCCTCTATCCTCCGCCCGCTTCTCCTCTGAATCTCATAATACCTATTCAACTTCCACCTCCGAGAGTATTAATGATGCAAAGTTTGGATTTGGCGATCGTGACTACGTTTATCCCTCTTTTCTTGGACCGCATACTACTAGGAGTAGAGTCAACGTCAAGTCAACTTCGAAATCACAGAGGAATCAGCTGGAATTACGCGACTCTATGCCTTCCGCTAAAGTGGAATCAAAGATGAAGCCCAAGCCGAAGCTGAAAGCTGAGAAAGATTTCAATGCTCTGTCAGTTCAAATATCAAATCCAGCTTCTTCAGCTTTATCAGGGCCCACTTCAGCTAACTCCTCCAATGCTCGAAGAGCTTCTGGTCATAGATATTCGTGGATTCTTTATTTGGTTGGTGTCTTTATGCTTTTCCCATTTGTATTCTGTTAGATTTCATAGTAAGCGGGAAAATTTTAAAACCCAAAAGACCTGCAGAAAATGTGAAGTTTGCAATTGACTTCTTTTGTGTAAAAAGTTTAGGGGAGCTAAGAAAATGTTACATAATGGTGTACAGTACTCTAACTATCTCATTTTATACCCTAGCGATTGACTGGATACATATTTTGAAATGTTTATTTTGAGTTCTATATATTATGTTAGTGATGCTGGAGAAACAATTTAAGCAATTGTGACAAGTTGGTTTTGTAAAGATTACCCCCTAGTTTAAAATTTGAATAGTTTAATGTAGTTGAATTTTTTTCTATGTATGAAATTTTATATAGAAATGAATAATGTCAAACATTTTAAGACGTCCTAGAGAGGAAAGAATGTTATATAAATTGGACGGAGAGAGTACAATTACTTTTTTGGTGAATGGGAACTTGTTGCCCATCCAATCTTTCTTTTTTTATAATGAATGCCCATCCAATCTCTTTTTGTCATAAACCTTTATGATTTCAATGCATTGATTTTTTTGGTTCTTCTTGATATATTGATCAATTATTTCCATTTATTGCAGCTTAAGTTTGTTTGTACATTATCTGTATCTCACACGGTATATTTGAGGAATGAAGTCTCTAAGCTTCAGGTATGCTCTCCATGAACTCTCTTAAAATCGTGAGTTCTTTTCACTCTAGTCTTCTTTCACATAGTTTTCAATTGCTGCCTATTAAAAGAAACCCGTATACTACTTGTTACCAAAATTTCAATTGCTGCCTATTAAAAGAAACTCGTATACCACTTGTTACCAAAATTACAATAAAATAAAAAGAGCCACTTCTTATTGGAAGAAACAGTCATATTAACCACTCAACTTGTAGCACCCAAGGGCGTGGTCTTGTGGTCAATGAAGTGGAATGAGAACCATGAAGTCTTAGGTTCAAATCCCAGCAGCGACAAAAAACACTAGGTGATTTCTTCCCATGTGTCCTAGCCTTGGTGGTCAGAGTTTCCTGGTATTTGCTGTTGCTAGTGGTAGGTATCGGGTGGAATTAGTCTGGCGCAAAAGTTAGCCCAGACACCACGTTTATTTAAAAAAACCACTCCACTTGTACTCAATTTTTGATCTCTCATGTAATTAAATAGTTGGTTCTTAGTATATAGGAAGGTGAGGATTGATTTTTTTTTTGCAGGAGGAGAATATTAGTCTTCGTAGAGTTTGTAGTCATGTTGATCTTGCCAGCGCTGGTATCAAGGAGTTTGAAGAAGTTAATTCATTAGTATATTTCAGTACTGCTGGCAGTAGAACTGGTGCTCTGTACATGGCGGTGTTCATTCTTGTCATTCCTTTTGCCTTGTACAAATATCTTGACTATCTACCGAGAATAATTGATCTCTTGAAGAGGAAATATACCAAAAAGGAGGAGGTTCCACTGAAGAAAAGGATTGCATACGTGGTGGATGTGTGTTTCTCAAATTACCCTTATGCAAAGCTGCTTGCACTTCTTTTTTCCACTCTCTTTCTAATTGGATATGGAGGACTGGCACTTTATGCTGTTGGTGATGGCAGCTTTACTGAAGCTATTTGGCTTTCTTGGAGCTTCGTAGCAGACTCTGGAAACCATGCTGAAATGGTTGGTGCAGGGCCAAGGATAGTTTCAGTTCTGATAAGCTCAGGAGGCATGCTCATATTTGCTATGATGCTGGGGCTTGTTTCAGATGCTATTTCAGAAAAAGTGGATTCCTTAAGGAAAGGAAAGAGCGAGGTGATTGAAAGTAATCACATTCTTGTTCTTGGATGGAGTGATAAATTGGTAAGTCTATAGGAAATTGCTTAAAATGTTGTGAATTTTTGAAGTATTATCTTGCGTTTGCTCTTTAATTCGGCAGGAAAAGGGTAGAAAGATTGGATTTGGATGGATCTACATTTGATATGGGGTAATCTATATCCATTCAAAATCCAATTGGTCAATATGATTCGTAAGAAAGTTTGATCTAGATCCATCATTTTTACAATCCATTTGATCCAAGCATATTGGACACTAATGAATTGTTGGATTTGAATATATACAGCCACATATTAATTCACATTCACCTGCATGGAATGTGCAACATGGTTGTACTGTTGGACTTAAAACCTTCCCTTGAGTCAATAATCTAAGTTGTTAGCGAGATTTATTCTTCATAGATGTTAGTTTGTTTACAGGAGTACATTTTATTTCTAGTTAAGAATTTTCAGCTGCTAACTGAGCTTTCTGTGTGCTTGATTCTTTTCCTACATGACAAGTACAATGAAATACTTAAGTAATGGTGCTTTTGGCAAGGTAAATAGGCTTGATATAGGTTTGATTTATAAAGTATCTTACTTTGTATAAAAAAGGCTTGTTATAGTTTTGGTTCTTTATTAATGAGTAAAGAGATGAACAGAGGAAAAGAAGTAGCAAAACTACACTATACAGGAAAGAATAGATTTTTAATTTTCATTACCTTCTTAATTATCCGGTAGTATGAAGATCTGTTAACAATAGACATTGCAAGTAATACCTTTGGTTCTTGAGAGATCTTATTGGAGAAAAGAAAAGAGATACTTATAGAATAGCTGTGAGGCCATACACTTCTGTTTCTGTTAGCTGGAAACATCAATTGGTGTTGCCTTCACTAGATGGAAGGAATTATCTGCTTTTGAGACTGATAATGACACGGAGGGCTAACAGTATTTTCTTATTACAGGGGTCACTTTTGAAGCAGCTAGCAATAGCAAACAAGAGTATTGGTGGTGGTGTTGTCGTTGTTCTTGCGGAAAGAGACAAGGAGGAGATGGAGATGGACATAGCAAAGTTAGAATTTGATTTCATGGGAACTTCAGTTATCTGCAGAAGTGGAAGTCCACTAATACTTGCTGATCTGAAAAAGGTGCGAGAGCATATCTTTTCTCTTTCCCCTGTTGACCTTGGTGCTCCCTCTTATCCTTTAGTCACTTTTTCCTTTTCTTCATTGTCCTAATATCCTAATTTACTCTATGAAGTAAAAGTAACTATTATCTAAGAGTTCAACTAGTATCTTATACCCTTCTTGAATTCCCTTAACCTTTTTTTATTGCTTCTTTATTATAGTTCTTTCTTTTTGTTTTTGTTCTTCTATGACGCATGCAGGTATCAGTCTCTAAAGCACGTGCAATCATTGTCTTAGCATCTGATGAGAATGCTGATCAGGTGCTTTTTCCAAATCATTTTTCAAGCTCTAAACAACCAGATAATTCGGACTAATTATTCCAATGTTTTCTTCTTATTAGAGTGATGCACGCGCTCTAAGGGTTGTACTTAGCCTAACTGGAGTACGAGAGGGGTTGAGAGGTCATGTTGTTGTGGAAATGAGTGATCTCGACAATGAACCCTTAGTGAAGCTTGTTGGTGGTGAACTTATTGAAACAGTTGTTGCGCATGATGTGATTGGAAGGTTGATGATACAATGTGCTTTGCAGCCTGGCCTTGCTCAGGTCAGTTATGTATTACATTATTTTTTCATTTTTCTCTTCCTTGCTTTGGCAGACTTTTACCACTAATGTTGTCGTCTAGACATGCTGTGGTGCCTCAGGTTCCTCTTATATCTATTGGCTAAGGGCTATAATTATTAGTTTTAAATTCAACAAGAAAAGGTAAGAATTGCCCTTAAACTTATGTGAAATTGAACAAAAATGTCATCCATTAATAGTTTGGTCCAAAAATGCCCAGTTGTTAATAGTTACTCAAAAATGTCTCTAATGTTACTTAATTAGGTCAAAAATGTCCTTTTCCCAATAAGTATATTGTTTTTTTTTAAACACATTCTTTTCCTAATAGAAATACTAGTATTAAATAACCATTTTTTTTTAATCATGGTGTCTGGGCTAGCTTGCGCGCACCTCGACTAATTCTTCGAGATACTTGCCACCTTCCACCAGTAACATGTACTAGGTAACTCTGTCCATCTAGGCTGGGAAGAAATCACCTAGTGTTTGTCGAGGCTGGGAATTGAACTGAGACGTTATGGTGCTCGACCAATACATTAAGTGTACTTAAATTATCAGTTAAAAAAGTACATTTAAGTCGTACATTTTGTGCGTATATCTAATATTGTTATAGTTCTAAAAACACTTTCGTGCCTTGAATTATGCATAGTTCTCCTGATCCTCTTTGATTTAATAGTACTTTCATCGCCCAATTAAACAAATATTGTTATATCTTGCAAATAAATATTTATTTTGCTAATTTTGTTTTAGTTGCCAATTTATTGAACCTAAGATGGTTAGATGGACAATGCAAAATTAATGATGATGACATTACTAATAATATACTTTCTATTATGATTAATATTATTGTTTGCAATAGATAATAATTTGAAATGATTTTCAAAACTTGAACTTCTTTGTCGACAATAAACTTTCTTTATTTTAATTAGTATTTATGTGAATATTTCTAATTCTAATAAGCAAAAAACCAAAGGCTTACCTGTCTAAGTAATTGTCGTAACCTGCAAGAATTGTACAAAAAATTTACTTAAGATGTACTCGCACTGCCCCAATTTATGTGGCATAGTTGGAATTTCGAAATCATACTCTTGATCTTGGACTTTGAATTCGAATAGAGAAGCTTTAAGCTTCTTTTGAAATAAAATTTATATGTTTGAAAAATACATAAAAAGAACTGTGAGAAATATAGGTGAAGAATATTATTGAATTGTTGTTTCTACATTATTACATTGAGACCCTATTTATAGACACTAAATTACTCCTTTTCCGACTAGGAGACTACTACACTATACTCCTTTTTTCAACTAGGACATTACATTGCAATCCTTTTTCAAGTAGGATTCTATTTACTATTCCTATTTCTACTCATATTATAACACATCCCTCAAGTTGGTGCATACAAGTCATATGTACCAAGCTTTTTACAAATGTAATAACTACGAGAATTAAGGAGGGACTTGATGAAGATATTTGCAAATTTATCACTTGACTTTGCAAATTTTGTAGTAATATCTCCTGAGGGTATCTTTTCTTTGACAAAAGTGACAATCAATCTCAATATGCTTATCCTCTCATGGTAAACTTGGGCAATTAGTGATGGGAATCTTTGCCCATCTCTTGACAATGTGATGTTTGATTTTTTTGTTGGTCTCCTCATTAAAGTTTTAGACTTAATCATAGGACTAAATCGAAATAAGTGATTAATGTTTGCAGAAGTTGTACTAATTCGTTGAAAAAATCGAAAGGCGTCTGAAAAGTAGTCTCAACCTGAGACAATTATATGGGTAGAGTCGGAATGATGGAACGATCTTATTGAGAAAGAGAAAATTGTATGCGTAGGGTCAGAATGACGGCACAATCCTATTGAAAAAGAGAGATCATATGGGTAGAGTCGGAATGAAGGCACGTCCGCACTGAAAAAGCGAAATTATATGAGTAGGCATCGGAATGACGGCATGACCCTACGGAAAAAGAGAAATTATATAGGTAGGGTTGGAATAATGACACAACCCTATTGGAAAGGAGAAATTATATGAATAGGGTCAGAATGATGACACGACCCTACTGAAAAAGAAAAATTATATGGTTAGGGTCAGAACAAGGTTGTACAAACCGAAACCAGTGCTTCCCAAAAGTATCCTCCAAGAAACGAAGGTAAACCAAATACTACTTCTCGTCCTAAGGGATTTCAATGTTTTAAATGTCAAGGGTGGGGGCACAAGGCTAGTGATTGCCCAAACCGGAGGAATGTAATCCTTAGGTAGGGAAAATTGTATTCCCTTGGTGAGGAGGTAGGACTTGAATTGAATGAGGGTGATGAAAAAGCTCAAGATGGAAAGCTTGAGGCCGAGGTGGAAATTGATGAAGGTGGGGAAAATATTTGGCCGGTGGATGGAGAGTGTGTTGTGCCTATGTATATGACAAGGAGAATCATGCTTAGTGAGGTGATGGAAGAAGAAGCCGAGAGTAAGGAGGGTGAAGAAGAGAAGTCGAGAGTTAGGATTGTGGGGTTTGCCCACAAGGACCCTTTGATTCCTACTAACCAAGATGCTAACACTTTGCCTAGCATCCTTTCTTCTTATGTGCAGGTTAAAGAACATTTAAGTTCAAGTAGCAAGCTTGGATGACCTCATGGAACCCTTGGTTGAACATCCTAACCTTGGGAGGAACATTGAAAAGATGATTCAAAGAGGAGAGCTTGCGGGTGATGATTGCTTGAATTTGTGGACAAATTCCTCTCAAGATGGAGAGGATGATACAAGTGCGATCATGTAGATGAACTTATGAGGATGTATATTGAATTCTTCCATGTGTGTGTGCAAGAGAAGTGGAATTAAGGGCTTAAAACATATCAAAATAACCACTAATTCACACTAGAGGGGCACCTAATCTCTAAGGGGCACTTTGGACTTTTTGCCTTCTATTTGTAATACACTATAGAAGAAACATTTTAGGGTTACTTTACTTAGTTTTTTGATATTGAAGATTGTATTAACACACTTGTAAAACACAAATTCTCTCTTCCATAGAGACTTGGCTGAAACTAGGAAACAACTTAGGTGTGGAATCACTTTTGTTGTTTATTTGCTTGGATCGTTGGGTGCTAGACGGATTGAGGTTCTCTTTTGTGTCCACCGCATAGTGTAGGTGTTTCTACTATCTTTATCAAGGGTCTTTGTGCTTGAATACACTTAGGTTCTTGGTCTTTGTAGTAGTGTATGTCACACTCTCTATCATTTCTTTTGTTGTAATCTTGTATCCGTGTGGTGTATTGTTTCTCTTGTAACCCGTGTGTTGTTATTATTACATTATTGTTGTCCATCCTGTTCTTCATAAATTGTTGTTAATATTAGTTTGGGTCTCTGATTTGGTGTCAAATGCACCACGAAATCTTGTTGTTGGTAGTGAATTCGAGAGTGGTCATCAAAAGGGTCCACGGTTCTTTCAACTTGTGGACTGATTTTGGTGTTGTTTGTGTGTTCCTTGTTGATCTTATATCAATTTATCACACAAAGGTGGGGTGTCATACAATGGATCACAATTAAAATCACTTTCATAAGAACAATCACTAATTGGGGTTCTTAAGCACTTAAGCAAATCAAAATCATCATAACCCAATTGATCGTTCTTTTTCAAAAGTAGGAGATCACCATCAAGAATAGGATGGTTAACATAATCTTCACTCAACCCTTTATTCTTAATGGATTTCAAGAAATAGGGTAACAAGTGAATCTTAAGCATACCACCTTTCTTTTTAAACACATTATCTTGCGCTTCACTAGGTGTCATACAAGGAGTGATCTCACTATTTTCACACAAGACATCTTGTTTTGAGAGAAATTCACTATTCAAAGTTAATGAGTTTAAGCATACAAGTTCACTCTCACAAAGACATATGCCTTGCTGCACAACATCTTCATCCATATGATATCTTTGAGCAAAACTATCATTAAGGCCTTCATGACACAATATGCTCAAAGAACCATCTCCATTCTCATGATCAACTCTGTCAACATTATCACTAACTTGAGACTTACCAAACACACCACACACATGCTCAAGTAGTGGACTACATTTGTGAGTAAGTTGATCATCATTCACAACCTCACTAGTCGTTGGCAGCCCACATACCAATGTAGACTCACCTTGCTTTTCACAAGGGTCAACTAGTGTGTGAATACTCATCGCTTGGTAATGGAACCTTATTCAAGTTATAAGTGCTAGCACTAGATGGACACAAATCATTCTTACAAAAAGAATCGATTTTGTCATCTAAAGGATCAACTAGTGCTTGCATACTCACAACAAGAGTTTGGTCCTTATGCTACCTAACAACACCAAGAGCATCACAAAAGGAAGATTCATACACTTCTACTCTATGCAAATCCAAAACTACACTACTTTGGCCACTGCTAGCCACATCACAACAATTCAAGTTTCTAGGAGTGTAGAAGATAGCTTTGTTACCTCGTAGATCATGGGAAGTGTGTTCTTTACTTGGTTTTGCACCATGGCAGCCCTCATGCTCTCCATCTTAAGGTTCGGCCTCATTCTCCTTGGAAACCAAAACTTGGTAATTCGGATTTTGAGGTAGCATTTGAGTTTGTGGAGGTTTTAGTGGACATAGTCTATTAACACTCGTTTTTATTCTAATCATGTCACCTTTCATTGATCCCAAATCACCCTTCATGGATCCAATATTCGATTGCATCATCTTTATTTCATGGTCGATGAAGTCAAGTTGAGCCAAAATTGCATTAGCAACATCATTTCCCAAAGTTTGGGAAGTAGTGCCCTCGGATTCCATAGCTCAAATACCTTAAATCAGCAAAGAACAAAATCCTACAAAATAAACAAACAAGTTAGTTCAAATAGCCTCACCAACTCTCTCACTTGATTCTTACCTCACACTTTGTTTCACAAGTGTTGATTCTTTGGCACGTACTTGGCAAGTGAATGAGGGTTGATTCTACCTTGGTCCGAAATTGATTTTTGTTTGATATTATTCAAGTAAAAATGATGTACGAACTTGAACCAACAAGTTACTACGACTTATAAACAAGAAAAGCACACAAAAAGCGAAGACACGAACAAAAAGACTCAAGACTAATTATCAATCTAGCAGGAAGTTACTAGTTTGCTAATTAGTGGTAGAATCAACTCAAAACAACTAGAAACAACAAATAGAAACTTAGAAATCTAGTTAAGAACTCAATTTGGTCGTTTATACAAGTGATAGCGTGGCAGCTTGTAATTGGGCGTCACCTTTCAAAAATTTTCAACTTTCAAATTCTTGTTTTCAGCCAAACACTCATTTAGGGAAGAAGAATTTCGGTTTTAGAGGGAAAAATGAAGGTTTGAAGCCTTTTTTGGAGCTTCAAATGAATTCAAAATGGATTGGTTCCCTCAAATGTACTTTCAATTGTACTTGCTTGTCCCCTTGTCCCCTTTTCTTTTTGGAAGACTTAGAATATGCTAGGAAATATTGTTGTACAAACACTTAGTACACTCTCTTTGTTCTCCCTTTTTGGATATCAAACAAGCTACTTGAATATTCTTCTTCAACAAGATTTGAAGATGGTGGATGAACAATATGAATATTTAAGAGTTGACCACGGTTTGACCACTAGGCAAATGAAACCCAAATTCAAATTTTCTTTTAGATCTAGGTTCCCTTTGCCAAGACAAGCACAAACAACAATAAATCAGCCACAAAAAGCGCCACACACAAGGTATCCACCACGAGACCCCACCTCAAAAGCTTCAAAAAGTCACAAAAATGGTGGATCTAGCTAAAAAACAACCAAATCTTGTTCCAAACGTAGATCTAGACTCTCTAGGTGCTAGGGAACAAGTATCTAGCACTTGAAACCAACAAAACAACACAAAAACAAGTAGATCTAAGATTTAAAATGCTGCCCAAGCACAAAAACGTGAAACACCTATTTTTTTTTTCTCGACTCTAGACTCTTTTTTTTTTGTGGAGATTTTCTTAGATCCAAGGCTTAAAGTTGTGGGAACAACTCTAATACATGTCTCCTGATACCAAATGATACAAGAATCTAACCTAAAACTTGAACAAAAATGTGATAACACACTAAGAAACCAAAAATCAGCAACTAGAGAAGAGTAGATGAAGAAGAGAACACACAGATTCAAACCAAAAGAAGAGAAAATTGCATAAATGTAAATGATAGATAGTGAGATATACACCCAATGAATAGCACCAAGATGTGTATCAAACACCAAGACACACAACACCAATGGAGTATAACACCACACTTTTAGGTGGACACAAAGGGATCAACTCCTCAAGCACCCACCTTTCTTGCCAAAATGTCAACTCTAGTGAATCCACACTCAAGCTAACCCTAGTTTCAATGTCTTTTCCAAGCCCTACACTAAGGAAAGAAAATACAATTTGAGTTTCACTCAATCAGTTCTTCGAAACTATGAAAAGTAAAGGCCTAATTGTCTATTTATACTTATTACAAACAAAGACTAAAATACCCTTAATGAAGGGTGCTCCTTTGGAAAGAGAGCCATCAAACGACAATATTGCCCTTAATGAAAGTCCCTGAATTAGGTTCCTATGGAGTGTTGTTTTTGAGTGTAAGAAGTCCATAATGCCTTCAAAAGAAGAGGCGCCCCTTGAGTGTGGGAACCCTTTTCCTCTCTTCACTTGGACAAGGCTGTGAAAAGGCTCCAAAAGGTCTTCAATCTCTTGCAAATCCGAAGCTTGAACCTTTGATAAGTCCTTGTAATCCTTGTGCTCTTTACGCTTGTATCACCTAATTTCATAGTGTAATTCAGTGTGAATGCTGCATAATTAACATAATCATTTGTTCAATTTTGTTGATTTGATCTATAAGTTGCTCGGACTCGGGTGCGGGTGTCCGATACGGGTACAGATCTAGAGGTCGGATCCTTCACTGTCTCAATTTAAAGATTCGAGAATATGGATCTAGGGATGGATACGGGTGTGGGGATTTGGCGAAAAATAATTTAAATATCTAAAAATAGAGTTATAAAACATAAATTTTAAGATATTATGTGGAAAACTTAAGGAGAAATTATTTTTCAAGAAGAAAATCCTGAAAGGAGATAAAAAGAAAAGCAATAACATAGAAATTTCTATATACAAGGTATTCCATTTTTCTTGAATTTCACCTTAGCTTTTATTTTGATTATAGAATTTCTTAAATTGTCTCGACTTTCCAAGTCAATTTTGGTCAAAGTACCCAAAATCGGTTGACCATTTCAGGTACGGATCCCACATCCACACCCACACCCATGTCGTGTCGACACGGGTGCATCACCGAAAGTGAAGAGTCTGAGTAACTTGGGATTTGATACTTAGTTAATTCTTTTATCTTTATGTTTCCACTGATACCTAATCGATAACGAACTTGAATGGCTTTTTTAGGGCCAATTCCATCAATTTTGGTTGAGGCAATTCTTACTTGTTCATCGCCAACTAATCTAGCTCCTGAAATATATAACATTCTTGATCCTTTCTTTTACTAGTCTTCTCGGCTGGAAGCATAAATGGACTGTCTCCTCTCTGATGATCTTTTCTATAGGTAGAACTACTGTGAGCGGTCTAAACTTCGACCCTTATTTCTTTCTTCATATTGTAAAGGGGATCACATTGGTGGAAATATACGCCAATATATCTCCAGCTTGTGTTTCAATGACGGGTAAGGCGGTCAAG
The DNA here is from genome assembly GCF_002878395.1 of Capsicum annuum. Taxonomy (NCBI): domain Eukaryota; kingdom Viridiplantae; phylum Streptophyta; class Magnoliopsida; order Solanales; family Solanaceae; genus Capsicum; species Capsicum annuum. Next base: position 103,964,306 of record NC_061120.1, on the reverse strand, counting down.
CTACCTGCACCTTTTTCCTTTAGTAATAAAAAAAAAAGGAGAATAAGACCAAAAGCAACCAACACAAAGAGAGTCCTAACAGATGACAGAATGGGAAGACAAAAGATGTAGAAGATCATAACATGAATGATTTGGTAGATTCATTCATATATATATATATATATATCCATGTACTACTTCATCGTATGGTATAGAGAAGATCCATTTCTATAGATATCATCATCATTATCCAGAAAGCCCTATGCTTTGGAACAAGCTCTAAAAAGAGTTGGGAAATTGATCAAAAGAAGAATCTACTTTGAACGGTATGCCCTCAGGCATGACCATACATAAGACAAAAATCACCCTCAGAAAAGGGGGAAAATTAGCTAGAGCAACGGATGAGATGGTACCAGAGTCATTCAAAGAACCCTTCTTTCTATTCTGTTTTGTGCGTGTCATCTATTGACTTTATGCCGTCAAAGCCTGCTAACAAGAAAAAAGAAATGCAAGTACATACAATTGCAGTAATGCCGCATCATTGATAATGAACCTTGCCATCCCTAGTTTAGTCCCTTGAATCAAGTTCATGGCATATTCCCCTTCCCCTTTAAATCCCAAAAGTTGATTCAATAGGCTTTCTTTATTGATTCAAAAAGCTTCTTCCCCGCGACATGTACACTAAGGTTAGTTTCCATAGGCGGAATGGCAACCTCATTCATCCATTCTAACAACTCATTGCCCTATTTTCTCTAGATCCATTCTATTTAATGACCGAGACCCATACATAAGATCGTTCTAGCTTATGTCCTTCTAAGGAAGTCTGAGCTCTTTCCCATGCTAAGAGCCTTTTTAAACTCTTGAACTTAAGAGAGGCCTTTTTTCAAGCCGAGTAGAAATTAAGTATAAAGCTATAAAGCTATGTTGCTTGGACTCTTCAAAAGTGTCAATAAGTGCGTGTCGAATTCTCCAAAAGTAGTGTATTTTTGGAGAATTCGACACAGGTGCAACATCAAAAGTGAAGAGTCCGCACAACTTAGGTATAAAGAAAATGACAAGAAATCTCACACGGAGATCAATGTACCCATAGATCTATATGACAAATAGATATATGAAAATTCAATAAATTCGTTTTCAAAAACCCAGGATTTCATAGGCGAACGACCAAATAAAGGTTCCCCAAGTAATCCGTGGCGGCCGACAAGCTCTCCATCGAGCTGCGATTTCCCTTTTATCCTAATGACAAAATCGGATTCATAGGTTGTTTCTCTTCAGATGAAGACGTACTGTTGCAGTCACAAAGGTTTCCACCCTACATCATCATTTTCATATATATATATATATATACACACACACACATTTACTATTACTATTACTAATATATAAGCTGCTTAGGAAGCAATTGGAGGTTGTCCTCCCAGCTTGCCGACCAAGTCTACTTATATATATTATAATCCTCCGTTTTAATTTATTTGTCTTATTTTTTATTTGTTATGTATTTTAAAATTACATAAAAATTACTATAAATTACAATAATTAACGATTTAAGATATTTGAAGGATATGAAAAGATTTGTTGACTCTCGAAATTTTATCAGCCACATACCAGTTTGCCGACCAAGCCCACTTATATATATTATAATCCTCCATTTTAATTTGTTTGTCTTATTTTTATTTGTTATATATTTAAAAATTGCGTAAAAATTATTGTAAATTACAATAATTAACGATTTAAGATATTTGAAGGACATAAAAAGATTTGTTGACTCGAGAAATTTTATCAGCCACATAAATTGTGACATAGGAAGTAACATATACTATTTAAAAGTAACATTAAAAATTTCATAAATCATTAAATTAATAACTTAAAATATTATTGACATATATAAAACATTTGATTGATTTTTTTATATACTATCACAATCACATAAATTAGGATAGTACACATATTATTTGAAAATAATAGAAAGTACTATAAATCACAATAATTAACAACTCAAAATATGTAAAATTATATGTGAAAAATTTGGTTGACTCTCTAAACTCTATCAGTGTCACATAAATTGAGATACAGAGAGCATATTTATCTAAAATTTATGTAAAAATACTATAAATTGCAGTAATTAACAACTTACAAAGTTTAAAGATCATACAAACATCTACAAATTATATAGAAAATTTGGTTTGACTCTCTAAGTTACATCAATGACACATAAATTCAAACAATGAAAGTAACATGTATTGTCTAAAAATTATATAAAAAGATAGTATATCATTAACAACTTAAAATATTTAAAGATCGTACAAAAAATTTGATTGACTCCAAAATTTATCTATACCATATAAATTGAGACAAAAAAGTAACACATGTTGCACGAGCGGGTAAACTACATAAATAACCCTGATAATGCATGGCTTTGTTTTTTGGTCCCTTATAAAAAAAGTCCTTCTATACTAGTCTCCCTTCTTTTTTATATGTAGAACAATTACCTATTTGCCCCTCTATATCTCAAATATTGCTAAACAACTCCATATTTATTTATCTTTCAATTTTTTTTTCTCTTTTTAATTTTATTTTTATTTTTATTTTTTTCTTTTCCCTTTTTTCCCTTTTTTTTTCCTCCTCTCAACTTCTATTTTTTTAAATTTTTATCGCTTTTTTATTTTTTCTTTTCTATTTAATTTTTCTCCGCTTTAACTTATTGTTTTTTTTTCTTTTCTATTCTATTTAATTTTTCTCCGCTTTTATTTTTTTTTCTTTTATCTTCTCAACTTCTATATATTCTTTTTATTTTCTTTGATTTCTATTTTTTTCTTTTTAAATATCTTTCTTTATTTTTTTCCCGCAACTTTTATTATTGTTTTTTTTTCTTTTCTTTGATTCGTTTCCAAACAACAAGTTACGCCCCATGAGCAAGAGTTGACACTACCACATTGTGTTTTGATTTATAATATGTTCTACAACTCTTATCTTAGAGGCAAGACTTTAGCTCAAGGACGTTCAACAATAACACTACCCCAATTTGTCTTGATTTATAAGAAGTTCTACAATTATTGTCTTAGAGACACGACTTATCCGAAAGAATTTCAAACAAGTTATGTACATTTGGCAAGAGTCAACACTGCTATGTTATATTTTTTACTTATGAAATGCTCTATAACTGTTGCCTTGAGGTAAGACATAACCCAAAAACCATCAAACAACAAGTTATGCCCCATTGGCAAGAGTTAACACTGCCATAATGTATTGATTTATAAGATGCTTTATAACTCTTTCCTTAGAAGCAAGGCTTAGACCTAGGGCTTTCAGGCAATAAATTACGCCCCATGGGTAAGAGTTGACACTACCACATTGTATTTTAATTTATGAAATATTCTATAACTCTTGTCTTAGAGGTAAGACTTAACCAAAGGATTTTCAAATAACAAGTTACGCCCCATGGGTAAGAGTTGACACTACCGCATTATATTTTGATTTATGAGATGCTTTATAAATCAAGGACTTTCAATCAAGAAGTTATGTCCCATGGGCAAGAGGAGATGCTTTATAAATCAAGGACTTTCAAACAAGAAGTTATGCCCCATGGTCAAGAGTTAACACTACCACATTATGTCATGATTTATGAGATGTTCTATAACTCTTGCTTTAGAGGCACAACATAGTCCAAGGACTTTCAAACAACAAGTTACGTCCCATGGATAAGAGTTGACACTATCACATCGTGTCTTGATTTATGAGATGTTCTATAGTTCTTGTCTTAGAGGCCAGAGGCAAGACTTAGCTCGCAAGATTTAACTCAAGGATTTTTAAATAACAAGTTATGCCCCACGAGTACTTCCAAACAATTAGTCATGCCCTTAAATTTGCTTTGATGTCAAAGAAAGAAGATCCCTTTGCGGATTATCCAATTTTCTATTTATTAGCAAAACATAAAATAAGTCGAGAAAAAAGAAAAAAAGAAAAAAGAAAGGAAACAAAATAGAGAAAAGTAATAAAAGGATTGAGATAAAAAGTAAAAAAGAGAAGAAAAAAATAAAGATTAATAAAAAAAAATAAAGAAAACAAAAATGAGAAGAAAAAAAAATAAAAAATAAAGTTTGAGAAAAATGAAAAAAAAAGTAAAAATGAGGAATGATAAAAACAAAAAATAAAAGAAAAATAAAGGTTGAGACAAATGAATTAAAAAAAGAAGAAAAAAGAGAAATGAAGAAATAGATAATGTTTGAGAAAAAAGGGAAAAAAGAAGTAAAAGAAAAATAAAAGTCGAGACAAATGAATTAAAAACAAGGAAAAAAGTCAAGGAAAAATAAAAAAGTAAAAGAAAAATAGAAGATGAGTGATAAATGAGCATTGAAAGTTTAAAAATATTTGAGGTATAGAGGGGCAAAATGTACTTGTTCTATGCATAAAAAGGAAGGAAGACTAGTCTCTCAAAAATCCAAAGCCACCCATTATGAGGGCCATCCCATGTAATTTCCTGACGTCTAGTATATGTATGTATGTATTTATGTATGTGTGTGTGTATGTGTTAGGAGAGAATTTCAAGATTGATTTTGATGTAAACATTTTGCTTCAGTTTCATGTGGTCACTGGATCACTGGGTATGTTGTTGTGGTCACTGGATCACTGGATACATTGATTTTGTTGTTATTTCATACTCTCGAAATTGATGCCCCATCTGTTTGGGGCTGAAGATCCATTATAAGGTTAAGACTTCTCTTCCCTTCAGTGCTATTTTAGGGCACATGCATTCCCTAGCTACAATGAATGATACTCTCAAACTTGCATCTGCATACTGGTTTGTTATTTTCAGTTAAGGCTTAGTTGCTACACCTTTGTCCAGATGGAGTAGAAAGATGGAAGACGATTACAGTCATTTACCAAATTGTATTGGGAACCATAATGATACCCACATGGCATGCCCACTTAATTTTTACAACTGAATATGGATGAGCAGACTCATTGTAGATAACAATAATATTGAATTTTCCTATTGATTGAATGTTAAAATAGTGTCGATTTCTTCAATTTTGGCTTTATCCTGTTTTTGTTATCTGTTTGTTGCTGAGGTAGAGTTGGATTATTTTCTTGTTTAATACCCTTTCTCATCCAATATCACAGATTTGGGAAGACATTTTGGGGTTTGAAAATGCAGAATTTTACATTAAACGGTGGCCTCAATTGGATGGTGCACCCTTCAAAGATGTGCTGGTATTATTTCCGGAGGCTATTCCTTGTGGTGTTAAGGTTGCTGCTGATGGCGGCAAAATTATCATAAATCCTGATGATAGATATGTTCTAAAAGAAGGTGATGAAGTCCTTGTCATAGCTGAGGATGATGATACCTATGCGCCAGGTCTCTTACCAGAGGTCAATTTTCTTCACTGTAGATGGTTATCAAGATTCCTGTGGCATTTGTTGATTAGATATTTGTTGAATCTACCATTTTGATGAATACCTCATATATTCTTTTCATTCGATTTATAATTCAAACCTTCTTATAATCCTTCAGATCCACTTCCATGTGCTCAAAAAATTTCAAATACATTTTATGTTTACTTTGAGATTCAAGCATTTTTGCTGATTTGCCGTTGCATTTTGTCCATCTTGCTTCATCCTTCTTCACGGCTAATGTGAAGTTACATTGTCATGTCATTATTTTCTTAAATTTTATGAAGCATGGGATATTGTTCAGTCTTGGCTGAGCCAGAAATACCATTTACAATGTCTTGTTTATGCATTTAAAATATCATGGATATTGGGAATTATCAAAGAAGAAACTGTATTGAGCACTTCATGATAATGGAGTGCAAGATGCAATTTTATTTTTTGATGGGTGGAGTACAAGAACAATTTTATGTTTTGCCTGGTGGAGTACAAGATACACGCATTTATGATAAAGACCAAAATACGAAAAGAGAAATAAACTATGAAAACAAAGAAAATGATAGAATTGAAATGCAAGAATTTAAAGGATAGAAGATAGAGGTAGATAGATAGACATAAACAAGGAAAATCAATTGAAACTAAAGGATATATTAAATCCTAAAACCCTGAATGAACAATCCACAAGAGTACCTAACTCTTATGATGAACGAAAGGGAATTGTAACGCCTTTGCAACCACCATCTATGTTGCGTGGACTCTTCGATTGTGCCGCCGAACCCATCTCGATGCGACATCGATGCTGGTGTCAGACGGGGTGCGTCTCGGATTCAGTCAAATGAATCTGGAGACATTGACCATAATCAAGACAAATTTTGGGGAAAATTGAGATTCGACCAGCGACTTACTTGGAACAAACGTCCGCCTGGCGACTTCACCGGCGACTATAAAATTGACAAACAAATCCAATTTTCAGCTGTCTGGTTTGGTTGGGAAGAAAGAGACAGTTGTACTTCTGGCTCGATTGGGAAGACAGAGACAGTCGTACGTGTAATTTACAACTTATCGACGATGGCGTAACTTGGGGAATGATAGGGATCCAACTATGAAAACTAGATTTTGAAATACGTAAAGTAAAGATAGAATCAAAGTAGATGATAACTGCAAGAAGAAGAAATAACCAAGAACAAAAGATATAAACTCTAATACCCTCGATCACAAGCTTTTTCTCACACCTAACTCCTACAATGACCAAGAGGAAATGGAACACCCTCGAATTCACTCATTTCTAAGCCAAAGTTCAACAAATACTCACCAACTCTCTCACTAGAGAAGTGTTCACCAATAATCAAGCAAAAACTAAAGAAAATAAAGCATGGTTTAGGTATTTATACTTGTAGTCTAATTATTACAAACTTGGGCCCAAAAGTGACCCATTTTCACTTAAAAAGGACTATTAGCTGATTTGGGCCACTTGCTCACGCAGGTCATGGCTGCATGTGCCACTGTTGTCATCTGCCCACACATGAAGCTCACGTGCGCAGGTCCCTCCAGTGAGCTGTTTAGCTTCGCCTCGCGCTTTTTTGACCCCTCCAAGGCCCCTTGATCCATCCTAGACGCAATCATGAACTCATAACACCCTTTTGATAGTAATAGGATGTCTTCAAGCACCTCTCGCTTCATGAAAACCCCTTGGAGTACTTGAAGTTCCCTAGCTTGGCTTCTAGTGAGGGTCTTGAGCTCACCCAAAGTGTATCAAATTCACGGGGTTATCATCTTCTATTATGTCAAAGAGTGAAAGATCGCACACTGAAGGTGTTGTGCTCTTGGTATTCCGGAGGAAGGTCCATTATCCTCCCAAGTACTTGAATTGGACCATCACCTCGAGGCGTCAACTTGGCTTTCCTTTGGGTTGGAAACCTATCATTCTGGAGGTGTACTCACACCCAATCACCTGGTTCAAGTACAAGTTGTTTCCGTCCCTTATTCACTCTTTTGGCCACCTCTTGATTTTCAAGGTGAATTCTCACCTTCTCATGCATCTTTTTCATTGGTTCCGACCTGTTATTCCTATATAGGCTAATCACATCATCGACAAAGGAGTGAGATCCAAAGGGGTAAGGGGGTTAAAACCATAGACACATTCAAAGAGAGTCGTACCAATAGTCGAGTGGATAACACGATTGTAAGCAAATTCTACGAAAGGTAAGTGTTCCTCCCAAGAAGTTTTGATATAAACTACTACCCACACGTGGATAAAAAAGTGTAAATAAAGTGTAAATAGATATGCTAGTGTCAACTAACTCCTATCAAGTAACAGAGAAACAAGAACCAGTAATCCCACTAGAACAATCAAGATAATCAGACAAGAAACCAAGGGTGTCCTCATGTATTCACTACTAGTTTCAACGTTATCACCATGAGTACTCTAACAATAAGGTCACACATAGTAGAAGAAGAAGTAATTTCCAAGCAATGGACACTCTCCTTTTATGGAGGAACCCTCAAGTGGACACATACCACCACCAAAATCAAAGGGATTGCTTAAATCTTCACAAGAAACAAGCAATTCATCCTCATAATTATCAAACAAAAGTGGGCTGTCATACAAAGGATCACATCCGCAATCATTTTTTAAGGAACAACCGCCTATTGGATTTCTTAAATATTCAAGCAATTCAAAGCTATCATCACCCAATTGGTTATTCCTTTCCAAGACTACACATTCCTTACAATTAAGAGTACTTTCATCTTTCAAGAAGAGATTTTCATCTTTAGAAGGAATGTTGTCACTCCATAGTGGGTTAACATATAGGCTATCCGTGTGTGAATGATGATTGTGTGGCTAGTAGCCCATTGCGTGTGAGTAGTAGCTTTCTTACATGTGATTCTATTTATTCTTTGGCTTTTGTTAATGATGTACATGTTGTGAGTGTGGATACACTAGTTGATCCTATTGATGACCGAATTGACTCTTTTTGTAAGATCAATTTATGTCCACCTAGTGTTGAGGCCAATGTGTAGCTATTTTACGTTGAAGTTTTTGAGCACATTCTTCTTTACCTTGGTGTGAAGGTCCTCCACAAGCTTCGGCAACAACTAAAATTTCCCTAGTCAAGCCGTCAAAAGGAATCTTCTCCTTTAGCACTTGTTCTCCTCCGCTTGCCATGTTGGTACCTACATTAATGTCCTTAGAAATAAAAGGACAAACATAGTTAGCTCGGTTTGGTGGCAACCCCCTCACTTCACTCTTCACAACTTCTCCTTTTCCACTCTCGGATTGCCACCTTGCACACCCTTACTCCTCTAAATCTTTCGTCTCTCATAATTATTCGGCTTGGAGTAAGTGATCACTTCTCTTGGAGATTTGGGAAGAATGAACATAATGAGATGATTTCCCCATTGATCTCTTACAACCTTAGGCCAATTTTGCACACTTGGAACTTTATGTTGTGCAAACCAATCGGCACCCAAGCTTACATGACCTTGTTTCTAGGGGAAGATATCGCACCATACTTTCTCATAGTATGCAAATAGGTTGAAGACAACCTTCACTCTCTCGGTAACCTTATACCCGCTCAAGGAATATGGAACAAGTAAAGGTTCTCGAAACAACCCCAAATGATCAACCATGGGTGGAATGATGCAGTTTTTATAGCATCTATCATTTAGCACAATGAGGCAGCCCGGAACCCCACAAATGGTGACCCTTTCGGAGTGAATATTTCTGCTTGGATCAACATTGTAAGGCTTAGTATACCCCTTGGGCACATGAGTACCCTTCGGCTTTGGAGATACATACTCCTTTCTTCTCATGGGACAATCTCCACTATAACTAGTATAACGATTCACGCCACTTCGACCTTGATAAGATGTACTACAAGGTGAAGAATATGAATCTTCATACTCCACACGTGCACTCTTACCATAGCTCTCATAAGCTTTGCGAATGAAGGGGTTATACCTTACACCAATTCTAGGTTCGGAGTGGGAAGTAATGATACGGGCACGACTATGAAATCAATGTGTGTGCAAGTGAGACAAGAGGCCATCCAAGGGAGTTCAATGTTGAAGTGTGAGAAGGACCAAATGCACTCTAAAGCCGTCCATTTGCTACTATTATTACACTAGAGGGGCGCCCTTTCATTAAGGGCCTTTTGGACAATTCATCTTTTATGTAATAAGAGATTATATATAGTTTAGTATTAGGGTTTTTACATTTAAGTTGATTATTATTGTGAGTTCTTGAAACATTGTAACACCAAAGTTTCTCTCTAGGTTTGTGAGTAACGTTCCACCCGAAACTAGGGCACCAAATAGTTGCAATTGTTGGCTTCACGTTGGTGCTAGAGGAGGTAAAGTCCCTCTTGTGTCATCGTAGAAGTGTGGTGATTGTTTGTATAAGTGTTAGAGGTCTTAGGATTTGAAGCATTCTAGGATTGCTAGTGGTTGTATTAGCTTTGTCACTCTATCTATCCTTTATATATTGCATTTTCGTTTCTTGTTCTTGTGTTATCTTCTTGAACTCGTTTGGTGTTCTTGTTGTGTGTGAAGTTGTGGACTATTTTTGGTATTTGTTGGACCGTAAGGTATCATTTGGTATCGGAGCTTGTTGTTGGTTTCATCCCTATGGAACCAATCTTGGGCTAGTTCACTTGAAAATCAAGAAAAAAAAATAGTAGTAGTTGTTCTTGAGTCTTGGCCGGGATTTAGACTTAGATCTAGGTGTATTTTGTGTGTTTTTGGTGTTTCTTGTGTTAGATTCTTTCTCCCGAACACTTATAGTGTCTAGATCCAAGATCTTAAGCAAAAAATTCAAGTTGTGTTGTGGTACTAGTGGACGGCTTGTTGTTGTTGTTCTTGAGTTCTTGTGTTGTGGTGAAGAAGAAGCTTCAAAGAAAGATTTGTTTGATAAAAAATTCAAAGAAGAGAAGTGTGGATTCTTGTTTGTCTTGGAAACCTTTCCACGACATCACCAAAAGGGCAAAGAACAAAAAGATCCCAAAAAAGCCTTACTACCCAAAAGGAGTTAGGTCATTTTTCAAGATTGTCTAAAAAGGGAAAGGGGACAAGAATTCCAAAAAAGCTTGTCTTGCCAAAAGAGTGCAAGTAGGTGAAGACTTTTTGAATCTTGAAAGGAGAGTAAGACCTTGTTTGCCTATACCAATAGCCGAAACTTTTTCCAATGGTAAAATTAAACAACTAAATTCTTGGAACAAATTTTCTCCAACTTCAACAATATTTCAACGGCCAATAGTTGGCTGCCACGTCCCCAAAAGGCTCAAAACCTTGGAATTCCTAGTTTCTCTTCCTTGTTTCCATTGGTTTCAACTTTGTTGACTCTGATACTAATTGGTAATTAGTAAATATCTTCTAAGTTGTGAATTAGTTTTTGAGTACGTTCTTCGTGTTAGCGTTATTTTGGTGCTTTATTCGTTTTTGAATTGTAGTATTTCTTGGTTCAAGTTGCGACATTACTTTCTCGAGTCTTCAAGCAAAGAATCCATTTCAACCAAGGAGTAGACTTACTCCTCAATTCACCACGAACTGCAAGCCGACCTTGCAACACTTGTGTGACCAAGTGTGAGACGATCAAGACGTGTGAGAGTGTGGTGAGGAGTTTGTGAACTAACTTGTGTTTTGTTTTGTAGGTTTGTTTAGTTATAATTGCAATGGAACTCGAGGCTTCAAACTCTCAACCCATGGACAATAATCCCACCAATATCATTTTGGTCCGCCCTGAAACTATGTCCCGAGACATGGCTAGGTTGAATGCGGGTCTTGAGAAATTAGACTTAGATATGGCATCAATGATTGGGAGGCTAGAATGAGTGGAAAGCCAAAGAAATTCCCGACCTTCTTTTCCTCACAATTCCACCAACCATTACTCCCGAAACATTGCACCAAATGTTATATCCCCCAAGACAACCACCAATTGCCACAAGTCAAACTAATTTCTACTCCCAAAACCGAGATCATGAATGGCCAAGCCACCCCACTTCATCAAGCCCAACAAGGACTTGGAACCCAAATACCACCCCAAAACCCGAGCCCTCCCATCCAAACTCCACTTGACCGAAGACCTCATTATCCACTAAACCCACTCACGCCACTACAAGCTCATCTTAACCCAAATAGACCCGTCCCTGTAGAGGGATATGGTAGGGGAGGACAACATGATGGATGTGGACCTTATAATGATGCTTACATGAGGGGGGAAGAGATGAGGGGAAGAGATAAAATCCCTCACTACAATCATAGTCTCCCATGTCGTAGTCACAATAATTCGAGGCTATCAATACATGTTCCCCTTATATCACCTTGTACCTACAAAAAAACAAACAAGATTAGTAGTAAAACAACCTCACCAACACTCGCATGCACTTACCTATGTGATCTTCACAGTTGGAGTGACAAATATTGAAAGTTGCTTATACTCCGGTAGTCAATAAGGTGTCAATCACTACTTTGCGGCCAAATAGATTCTTGTTTGATTGACTCAAGACACAAAACAAAATCTACTTACGAACTTGAAACAAAGAAGTTCAATGAATCAAAAAGAGAAAAGCACACAAAGAACGAGGACACGAAAGAAAACGAACTCAAACAACTAAGTAGGTGATTACTAGTTGCTAATTAGTACTAGACTCAAGAAATGAAACTAAAGAAACAAAGAAAAGAAACTTAGAATCTGAAATTTGAGCTTAGGGTTGGTTCCAATTGTATTGATCAATTTTCAATTTGGAAGAGGGGAATTCGGCTAGGAGGGAAAAACACAAGACTGGAGCCTTTTTTCAAATTCAAAAGGAGTTTGACTTTTCTTGAATCTTTTTGGTAAGACACCTTTTTGAAAGCCTTTTGTCTCATTTCCTTTTTTGTATGTCTTGGGATATGCTCTTTTCTCCTTTAGGTTAACAAGACTTTTGAAAGCCTTTTGGTCTTCTTTCTTCTTTGGTATGTTCTTGGAATATGTTTTAAGACTAACAAGGGACCACACTCTTTTCTCCACTCTTTTAGATCAAACAACACCTTTTGAATGTTCTTGTTCAACAATAAATGAAGAACTTGAAGAACTCCAAGACACTCAAACATGGAACCTAACCCAAATGAGCTCGGAATTGGATGATTTTTGTTTCTCCAAGCTCACGTTGCTCTTCTAAACACCAACAACACATTTTCAAGCCACAATATCAACAACAACCCTTCCAATTTTGAGATTCACCTTTCTAGTTCTTCAACATTCAACTCAACAATGGTGAAAACTCAAAGCAACCCGGATTAAGCTCAAATCCAAGATCTAGACTCTCTTAGTGTTTGGGAACAAAAACCTAACACTAGAAACAACAAGAGAGACGAAAAACACAAGAAATCTAAGCCTCAAGTTTCGGCCAAGGTACCAAAACGTGACAATATTTTTTTTGTGAGATTTTTGGATTTGGACACCTCTTCTAGTGTTAGGAGACAAGGATCTAACACTGGAACATACAAACACACAAAAATTCAAAGACCAAAGTTTCGGCTAAGGGCCAAAAACGAGACAGATTGCTTTCTTTTTGGATTTTCGGTTTTCGACACTTTTTTTTTTTATTTTCAAGATAACAAGCCCAAGATTGATCTCGTAGGAACGAAATCAATCCTTGCTCTGATACCAAATGATACGGGTCAAGTTACTAAACACAAAATCAGCCAAGAACAACAAGCCAAAGCCGAGAACAAGATACTAACAAGCAATGACAGCAACACAAAAACCGTGAATAAGAAGACAAGAAACAAATACACAAATGCAATAAAGTAAAGGGATAGATAAGATGACATAAGATCTTACGAAACAATGAGAACCAACACGTGTATACGCAAAGACCCTCTAAGTCGTAATAACCAAACACCAATCTTTTTACGGTGACCGCTACGGGAATCAACTCCGCCTTACAACCACCGTTGCTAAGAAATGTTCAATAATGGCTTTTCCAAGCCCTAACACTAACTGGTTTTTTCAAGCCCTGCACTAAAGTTCACTCCCCAAAGGAGTTCAAGAATGTCTCAAAATATCGTCATAAACAAAACTAAGGAGCAAATGACCTAGTAAGGGACTATTTATAGTCTATTACAATGAAAGATAAAATGAAAGATAAAATGACCAAAGCACCCTTAATGAGAAGGGCGGCCTTGGAGTGCAAAGGAGGGGCGGTCTTGGAGTGTTTAAAGCTCTTCAGGGCTCCAAAATCGTGGGTTCCACTTCGTACTCTCGGGTGGGCATCAAAGGCAAGACCCAAGCAACCTTCCACACACGGGATTGCTCGATGGTGTGCTCAAATCGGCCCCTCCATGTATGTTCCCGTGCCCTCGATGTGACCAAAGCTTGATTCTTCATGTATTGGCCTCTCAAGATGTCATCAAAAGCTCTGGTGGCCATTTGGCTCGTATCACTCACTCCTTCTTAGTAGATGCTGGTTCGGATGATGTTTGGATCATTGATAGTGGTTGCTCCAACCACATGTCTGGCAGAAGGTCGTTGTTCTAAGAACTTGATGAAATTGGAGAAGTTAAATGTTTGGCTTGGGAATTACAAGGCAATGAAAGTCGAAGGGAAAGGTACAATTGCTCTAAAAACTTCTCATGGTAATGTAAATCTTCTCCATGATGTGCATTATGTTCCTTGTCTATCCCACATAACTTGCTGAGTGTTGGGCAACTGATAACTTGTGGATATTCCATTCTGTTTTATGACAATTCTTGTAGCATTCAAGATAAAAAAAACAGGATACAGAATTGTTGACATTCAAATGACTCAAAATAGAATGTTTCCTCGTGAAGTTTCTAATGTTAAAACTTTTGCATTAGTTACCAAAGGTAGTACCGAAGCTAATTTATGGCATTTGCGGTATGGTCATTTGAATGTAAAGGGGTTGCAATTATTAGGTCGTAGAAATATGGTTCTTGGTTTGCCTAGAATTGATGCTCTTGAATTCTGTGAAGGATGCATGTATGGGAAACAAAATAAAAATTCATTTCTTGTAAGCAAGTCTTGGAGAGCTTCTGGTTGTCTTGAACTAGTGCATGATGATCTATGTGGTCGGTCCTATGAGTGTTGAGTCCTTAGGTGGAAGTTGATATTTTCTACTTTTTACGGATGATTATAGTCGAATGAGTTGGGTATATTTCTTGAAATTCAAATCTGAAACATTTGAGAATTTCAAGAAATATAAGTTTGTTGTTGAGAAATGAAGTGGTTGTAGAATCAAGACTCTTCGAACAGATAGAGGTAGTGAGTTTATGTCAAATGAATTCAACACTTTTTGTGAGGAAAATGGTATTCACAGAGAGCTCACATCACATATACACTGGAGCAGAATGGTGTAGCCGAACGAAAGAACCAGACGGTTGTTGAAATGGGCAGAAGAATGATGCAAGCCAGAGGTGTACCAGAGTATATCTGGGGGTGAAGCTGTTGCTACTGCTGTCTACGTGCCGAACATTTCACCTACCAAGGCTGTTCTTAATCAAATGCCATATGAAGCATGGAGAGCCCAAGGTAAGCCACTTACGTGTCTTTCAATGTATAGCTTATGCTTTGGTGAACTCACAGGCTAGACAAAAGCTTGATGAAAAATCAAAAAAATGTATTTTTGTTGGATATAGCACACAATCCAAAGCTTATAAGTTATATGATCCAGTGAGTGGCAAAATTATGATCAGTAGAAATGTTATGTTTAATGAAGATGCTAGTTGAAACTTTGATTCTGGGAATGTTAATTCGAATATAAAATTGTCACTTATTGATGAAATTTTTGAGCAAGAACCTGCAACAGTTTCCATTCCTGAGAACACATCCAGTTCTTCTCCAGCAAGTAGCAGCCTTTCTACTCCTCAATCAAGCACTTCTTCTCCAACAAGTGATCACAGCTTAACCCCCCAAAGAAGTGGCAGCAGCTCATCTTCAACAAACTCTTCCAGCGAGACTCCACCAATGAAATTCAAATCGTTGAGGGAGAATTTTGAGAATTGTTCTTTTGCTTTGTATGGTGCAGAACCCACTTGTTCAAAGAAGTTGCAGAGAGTCAAGTGTGGAAAAATGCAATGATAGAAGAGATGCTAGCAATTGAGAAGAACCAGACATGGGAGTTGGTGAATCTATCGGATGGAAAGGAACCCATTGGACTCAAATGGGTGTTCAAATTCAAGCATCATGCAGACGGGAGTATACAGAGATACAAAGTCGGGCTCGTAGCTAAGGGATATACACAACGTCAAGGTATTGATTACGATGAAACGTTTTCACCTGTTGCTCATTTTGAAATGGTTAGAATACTCTTATCTTTGGCTGTTAAATTGAGCTGACCTGTTTATCAATTTGATGTTAAATTTACATTCCTAATTGGGGATTTGGAAGAGAAAGTTTATGTTTCCCAACCTGAGCATTGTGTTATTAGTGGCAATGAGAGCAAAGTTTACAAACTCAAGAAGGCACTTTACGAGCTAAAACAAGTGTCGAGGTCATGGTACAACAAAATTGACTCGTACTTTCGAGGTATGGATTTGAAAGGAGTGAGAATGAGCCTACGCTGTATGTAAAGAAACAAGGTACGAGTGATTTTTTGGTAGTTTCTCTCTATGTGGATGACATGATTTATATGGGATCATGTGAAACTTTAGTTGCTGAATTTAAATTGTGCATGATGAAGGAGTTTGAAATGTCAGATTTAGGTATTTTGCAATACTTTCTTGGTCTTCAAGTGAAACAGGTGGAGAATGGGATTTTTATCTCTCAAATGAAGTATGCAAAAGACCTTTTTTTCAAGTTTGGTATGCATAATTGCAAAGTGGCTGTCACACCCATGAATGCAAATGAAAAGTTTCAGCTTGAAGATGGCACAGATCTTGCCGATCCTAGTCACTACATAAGCTTGATTGGAGGTTTGAACTACCTAACACATACTCGTCCTGATATCATGTTTTCTGTGAATATGTTGTCTAGGTATATGCATTTTCCTACCTAAGCAACATCTTAATGCTGCCAAAAGAGTGTTGCATTATGTTGCTGGGACTGTTGACTTCGGGATTTTGGTACTCCAAAGTTGCAGATTTCAGCTTGATAGGGTACAATGATAGCGATTGGGCAGGAATTATAGATAACAAAAAGAGTACTTCTGGAAATGTTTTCAGTTTAGGATCTGGAGCGATTTCCTGGAATTCAAAGAAATAGGATGTGGTTGCATTATCATCATCAGAAGCAGAGTATGTTGCTGTAACTTCAGCAACATGTCAGGCCATATGGTTACGAAGATTGTTGATTGACGTTTTCTATCGGCAGAATGATGCAACAAAGCATGCAATGATTGCAATGACAAAGAATCCGGCTTTTCACAGCAGAACAAAGAACATTGACATCCGTTATCATTTCATTCGTGACCTGACAACAAAAGCTGATATAGAGTTGAAGTTTTGCGGTACAAGGGATCAAATTGCAGATGTCTTCACCAAGGCACTCCCATAAGCCAAGCATGATCATTTCCGGCAGAAACTTGGAGTTTGTAATTTTGAATCAAGGGGGAGTGTCAAATATTGATTCAAAGGTCGTAAGTGCTTCCTAGTTAGTTGGCAGAGTAACACGTTTATTAGGAGTCCTAGTTTAGTTAAAGTATATCTCTATTAGTTGCTAATAATTTGGTTAGTGGATAATTAGTCATTGAGTTAGTGGGTATTTTTTTTATCAAGTGGTTAGGTTTTTTCTAATTCCTATTTAAAGAGTCCTATGTAGCTTAGTTTAGTTGAATGAATGAAAAATACGTGTGAAGTTCTCTGCAACTATATTCTTCCTCTTATACATTGCTCCTCTTTTCTTCAATTCCCCAACAGTGGAGAATTAGTTGCTGAAAAACCAGTATTGTACCGGAACTACTTGCCGGATAAGTTGACCGGAAAACGTCGCCGAACATAATCGAAAAATATTTCTCTTGCCGGAAATGTAATTTTGAATTTGGAATATTTCTCTTGCTGGAAACTTCAACACTTAAATTTTTTTGAAATTGAAAGAAACCCCAAGAAGTAAACTACTCGCCGGATAAGTTGATTGGAAAACGTCGCCTATTCCTAGAGCACTCTGCAGATACCACAAGATGTGAAAACTCGCATATGAGAATTTTGGGGATCATGCATGAACTTTCTCTCCTAGCTAACTGAATAAGCTATGTCTAGTCTAGTGTGAGAGAATAAATGAGTCCTTTAATCAACTTGTGGTATCTCTCTTATCAGCTGACCAACAAAACCGTTGTTTGTAACTTATGATTGCCTCTGGTAGGCGATTCTGCTAGCTTGGGCGTGTTGTGGTTTTGAATTCTGTGGCTTGTGTTCTAATAGTAACCACAGGAAGCAACATGTCAATACCAGTTTCTTTCAAGATCTAGATATACTTCCTTTTAAATATTCCTTTGTTTGATTAGCAACCTCAATTCCAAGAACTACTGAAATTTTCCTAGATCTTTGATCTCAAATTCTTGTGCCAACTTTCCATGATGTTGGAGGATTTTCTGGGAACTGGCGAATTGGCCATGGTTGTGCAAGGAGAGGTGAACTGGTGAAGGTTGAATTGGGTACTGAGAGGTTGAGTGGTGGAATTTTTGCATTTGATATCTCAAAAATCTCTCTCTAGTCTTTACACAACAGTAAAAAGATAAAAAATGCTTTGTGGGTAGGGGGGACGTGGGGGATGGAGGAGAATAGGCAAGGGTAAAAAGTAAGAAATGAAAAAGGAATAAAACAAGCTTAACCATAAATGAAAAAAAATAAAAGTAAAGTAAATTGACTCGTATCAAACAGTGATTGGTGCATGATTATTCCCGTTGTTAAAATTGGGATTGGTTGCGAAAGGATTTAAATTGTAATAATACCATTTCAAAATTGTTTCGGGGTGTCATAGGATCCCTGCGAAGTTCAAGTATTTTCTGTAAAAATGGGAGAAGTCCAGGGAATAACATGTTATTATCCCTTTAATCAATGAGGACATGAGTACACACAGTATTACATATATAGATATTCAACTTAGTCCAAGTAACTATCTCACGGATACAACTCTTGGACATATTTGTTCTTATTGTATAAGTAGCTTTTCAGGAACATGTTGATGCTAAACTGTTGCCCATTATATTATTAAATTTTATAGAGTTTCTAGCATGAGGTTCTTGACAATGAAGCTTAAATTATTTTTGCTCTAGTGATGTTTGCTGGTTGCTTTATCATAGTTTTGTCTATTCTGGTAAAGTATGAAACTCGTAAGATATGGCAAAAACGAAGAGGAAATGGAGCCCTTTTTCGGATGGTAAAATAGAGCACTCTTCTTGCATAAATATTAGGATGGTAAAATGGGCAGCCCGGTGCACTAAAGCTGCCGCTATGCGCGGTGTCCGGGGAAGGGCCCCACCACAAGGGTGTATTTGTATGCAGCCTTACCTTGCCAGAGGCTGCTTCCAAGGCTTGAACCCATGACCTGTTAGGCTAATTTGCGCGGACTCTATGCTAGATTTTCCAAAAATACACTACTTTTGGGGACTCCGACCGGTACCCGATGACATTTTCGAAGAGTCCAAGCAACAACCCTATCAATATAGTCTTGGAGATTATATCTGCTAAATCTGTTCTGATATTGCTGACCCCTTTAAGTGAAAATAAGATAGTGGAACTTTTGTTGGCAAAAAATTTGCAAAGATTATCCGGAGGAACCTGTTTCGTACCTGATAATTTTTGTTAGTGACGATATTTTTTTAAGTTATTTTTACTAATGTTGGTTATTCTTGCTTTTAGCATCAAATTAATTTCCAATACTCTAATTCCCTTTTTTGAACTTAAGGCATTTATCTTGTGAGAGAGAAAGCGATAATGGTAAATGTCACGATCCAAAAAAAAATCAGCGTTGTGATGGCACCTACCTGATACAAAATCAACCAACAAATGGCACAAAACAGCCCACAACATGACACAAAACAGTCCACTCACGAGATGACCAAACAACACAAAAAACGGAAACAAGAAGACAAGCACAAACACACGATTTGCAATATATTTAAAGGATAGATAAATAGCCAAATGAAGGTATAAATCCTAAGAACCCTAAGATATATCAAATCTAAGGACCCTTAACACCTACACACGACAATCACCTAACTCCTACGTAGACACAAGAGGAATGTTACCTCCTCTAGCACCACCGTTTCAAGCCAAGTTGCAACTCAAGTGATTCCACACTTGAATTAGCCCTCATTTCAGTGTTGTGTCTTTTCCAAGCCCTACAACTAAGGTGTTACACTCTCAAAGAGAGAACTTTCAATGTTTCAGATATTTATCATTCATAAACTAAGTGAAAATAACCCTAACATGTTCTATTTATTCTATTACAAGACAAGACAAAATGATGACAATGTGCTGCCATGGAGTGCATTTGGACAAAGGGAAGTGACCAAAATGCTCTTAATGAAGGTGTCCAAAGCCGTGAGCTCGGCATTGCTCCATCAAGTGCCCAAAATGGTCTCTACATGTAGGCTCTTGTGTCCTCGAGGCGACCATAGCTTTAGTCTTTATGTGTTGGCCTCCAAGGACGTCATCAAAAGCTATGAGGGTCGTTTGACACGTATCACTACCCCAACCCACCATTGTAGGTAATCCAAACTCACAAATACACGTTCGTTCAAAGTATAGGCAAATAACAGAATGACACAATGACATTCCAATAATAACTTAAGTCGATAATTTAGTTTAGGATCCCCTTTCTACATTCAGTTATTTATTGAGCCTGGTGTGGAATCACCATCATTAAGGAAACTGAATAGTATACTCCGAAAACATTCCAAAACTCAATTGTCACGAATAAAATAGAGGCTTTAGTACAAAATGTCATAACTGAACAATATGAAACTGTATGACAAAATAAAGAAGACAAAAAGAATGATAAAGGAAACCGAGGTCTCCGAAGGTAGGAGCTCACCACGACTTCAGATCAACCGAATACCAAATAAATTCAAGGTATGCGCCTGTCCACTCGTGCGGTTCTGCATCCTTTTGATTCAGAAAGTAGGGGTGAGTACAACCACTAGTGCTCAGTAGGCATCATAGGCCAGCTGAGCTTAAGCGAGAACTATATCGAATAAAGAAAATTAAAATATCCTTGCACGCAGAAAAGTCCCAGCAGTTCAATATCAATAATCACTAAAGATTACCTTAATAAACAGTAATAATCAAAGAATATGCAATTGCAATACTTACCGGTATACATCCACTTCAGTCGTGTGTTGCAAGATGGGACCTATGGGGAACTCAGGTCCATATATTCTGCTCGGAATCTTACGACGAACAAAATCACACATAAGTATCATATCTCTTCATCCGGAATATGCATTGGACCAAATTACTCAAAAGTATCGTATCTCCCCGTCTATAATATACACTAGTTTTATGTGTCCCGTGCTTAGCCCGGGCCAAAACTTAAAATAAAGTAATAATATATGATTTTATCAAATAAATATAATTAGTGTCACATTTTCAACGACATAATTAGTATAATGTTATTGTAGGTTAATCATATCTTGTGATAAATTTGCATAATTATTAGTCATATAATTGAGTATTTAAAGGAAAAAAACTATTTGTGGCAAAGTAATTAGTTTAGTAAGAAAATTAGCAAATATCAAAAGAGAAGCATGTGATTCGATATTATACAAACTAACACAATCATAACAACGTATTCAATGAAATCTCACCAGTAGGTTGTGGAGAGAGTAAAGTAGCACACACCATAACACTGCTCTCATAAAGGTAAAAAAGAGGTTGTTTCTTGAGGAGACTCAGGCTGTTTCATAAAAAATATTTTTCTATTCTTTTTTTTATCAACTCCTTAATTATAACTTTTCACAGAACATGTTCATCATCACAAGGTAAGCAAAAATTCTTTTACTATCTAATAAGAGGGAAAGACAAGAAAAGCAGGCAATAGAGTGTCAACATGCTTGCTTATACTGTCTACTTTAGTTGCTTGCTCCGTGATTTTACTATATTATCCTTAATTAATTGTTATAAGTTATTTATTCATTAAAAAACTAATAATATTTAATAAAAAAATAAAATAGATATTTATGTTATGTCTGCTTCAATCGTAATTTTACTAAATATTACCTCTAATTAATTCTTTACAAAATTGCACCTTACCCAAAAAAAAAAAAAAGATGATTGCACAACACACCAATTTAAGAGGTGAGGAGTGAAAAAGAAAATGAAAATGAAAATGTGCTAGTTGAAAAGTCAACAACAACAAGAAAATGAAAATGTGCTAGTTGAAAAGTCAACAACAACATCTTCATTGTACATTTGTAAGATACGAAACTCTTAACTTTATGTGAGCCTTTTGATTAAATCTGTGAGGACGAAGAAAATGGGTATCCTTGCTAATATATAATAAAAATAAGACCAAATCAATAGGTGTTTTATTTTCTTTCAAAAATTAATTTTCTCTCAGTGGTACCACTCAGGGATCCATGAGATGAATGAATATGCATGCTTAATGATATGATGTATCCGAATACTATAGACTAAGTTACTCGGACTCTTAACTTTCGTTGCCGCACCTGTGTCGACACGACATGGGTGTGGGTATGGGATCCGTACCCGATCTGGTCAATCGATTTTGGGTACTTTGACCAAAATCTACTGGGAAAGTCCAATAGATTTAAGAAATTTTCTAATCAAAGCAAAAGCTAGAACTTCTATGTTATTGCTTTTCTTTTATCTCCTTTCAGGATTTTTTTCTTGAACAATATTTTGTCCTCAAGTTTTCCACATAATATCTCATAATTTTGTTTTGTAATTCTATTTTTAGATATTTAAATTATTTTTTACCGAATCTCCGCGCCCGTATCCATCTCTAGATCCGCATCCCCGAATTTTTAAATTGAGACCGTGAAGGATCCGACGTCTAGATCCGTACCTATATCGGACATCCGCACCCGAGTCCGAGCAACTTAGACTATAGATATGTATAAAATCCCAAGATATCAATCAACTCATGAACACGTGCTACAAGCTTCAATATCAAGCTAGTAATCCCAATTCATATCACTATTACGATATAAGCCCCAATTCGGGCGTCACAATAACAATGCATCTCAATTTCAACAATTAGTCACTAATTCTCCCAACCTATAACTTGCTTTACATGATAAGTCTCCAACCAAGCAAAGTCTGAAGAAAGTTAAGCCATAATCTACCTCGAAGCCGAACAAACACGCCATTAACCACCGCAAACGAGTATTTCCTTTAGAAACAACCTGTATTCACTTCCAATCTATCAAGAATAAGTTCTACATGTTAGTAAGAGTCCATTGAAACTCATAATGCTATACTTCTATTCAGGTCCAAAATGTCAACTCGAAAGTCAATTCGGGGCTCACAAGAAAAAAAAATTAGAATTTTATCTGAAAATCACGTTACCCATAACTAAGGAAACTCAAATGTGAAATGTCATTGAAAACGAAGTTAAAATCATCCTTCAAATCATCAAAATGCGGTTTCTTAACTTTTAGCTCAAAACCCCCAATTTCTATGTTCATACGCGGTTTATAACTAGAAATTATTTAATAATTCGGTAAATTTATGCCAAAATCAGTTTTCACTGTCAAGGATCTTAAGATCCAAAAATCAACGAAAATCCATCACAAATTGATCCTCAAACCCAAAACTAGTGATCCACTAGATGGGAATACACTAGGTATGATGTTGTTATTGAGATTTTAAATCTCAACTTTACAAATCAAAATCATGAAAAACGTAATGGATATTCTTGGAAACTGAGCAAAATGAAGGTAGAATCTCATATCCCATGTGTATAAGAGAAAAACGCATCGAGAATTACCTCAATCGGAGCTTCCTAGGTCCCTAAATGTTGAAAATATCAAAAATTCGTGATCTATCCGATTCAGTCACTGTCTGGTGAAGTTCTTTATTCGTGTTCGCAGGACATCCACCGCTTTGGCGAAGAACAAATTTTGGTGTTGATTGGTCAAGGAAAAATTGCTTCTTCACGTTTGCGGTATACCCAGCCATCACGTTCCCAAAGAACAACCCTTCACACCAGAAAACTAGAAAACTAGCAACTGCTGTCCGCACTAACATGATCATATCTCCCTCCCTCATACGGGATCAAAATCCGTAGATTCTTTTTGCGTTGGTTTTGAAATTTCGATACGGATCTAATGGTGCCATCCAAACACCAAAAATATCCATGACGAAGAACTCCGAACTCCAAACAAGTACCCAAAATTCATCCGAGACCTCTTGGACACAAACCAATAGTGCAAATTACTTGTAAAACACATTCTAGACGATGGAATCTTTAAGACACCCAAATGAAGTCATCTTAACCAGATGTTTTACCAAAGTCAACTCTTAACGTAGAAATTTCTAAAGTTCAAACAACCGCTCAAAACTCATCCGATAGCCTTGGAACTGAATCAAACCTCTAACTAGACTAATACCCTCCAGACGTAGTGCAATCTCCGAAACTTGAAAATTACCTTTCTAACCTCGAACGTTGACTTTGGTCAACTCTTAAGTTGCCAACTTCAAAATCCAAAAACTTTTCCAAAACTCATCTGAATGCCTTGAAACTCGAACCAATAGTCCTACTAACCCAAAATCACGTTCCAAAATTGATGGCGCTGGCAGCATTCCGAGACAAGCTCAACTTCTGTGGATGTTGACTAAAGTCAACCATATCAACTTTCTAATCCAAAATGAAAAACTCACATATTTCTCAACCAACTGCCTCGGTAACAATAACACCCATCTCCGCAGATCACTAATACTATAAAACAACTGCTAAAAAGGATAAAACAGTCAAACTGCAGAAAAACCGAAAAAATAACCATGAGGATTGTTACAGTAAATCATTAGTTCTATTCTCCATCACTGGTAGGCAATATAATTGATAGTTCTTTATATATTTAGTTAAAGAAAAAAATGAAGTGGAATATCACCATTACTTGTATATATGGTTTCTCTCTTCATAGTTCGGTATTTCTGATCCTTGTTTGGTGATGTTTCTGATCCTTGTTTTCTTGAGCCGAGGGTATACTGGAAACAACCTCTCTACCTCTGAGGTAGAGGCAAGGTTTGCCTACACTCTACCCTTCCCACAACCCACTTTGTGGGACTACACTGGGTACGTTGTTGTTGTTTGGTGATATTTTGACTAATGCATGGTTGAGATTGGTGATGTTGCTTATTGCAGGTAAATAAAGGCCTATTCCCTAGGATAACTGATCCTCCAAAATATCCAGAAAGAATCTTATTCTGTGGCTGGAGACGTGATATTGATGATATGATTATGGTACCTACATCTACATCACCTATTTCTCCTGTCAATCTCTGTGTGTGTGTGAATATGTGAGTAACAAGGTCTAAAAGGGTAGAACCTGTTCCACAGATAGCAGGAGTTTAGGTCAAGTAACATGTTCTTCCATCATCAAATGGTGGGGGAAAAGGTTTTCTAAGAGTATACAACCCTTCATTTATCTGATTGACATTGATTCCACATCTGAACTATATCTTGGAGTAGAGTCTAAGTACTCTGCACTGTTACAGGTTTGTAATAGATTCTCAAGGTTTTCCAGAGCTTCAGAAGGAATTTGGGGGAGGGGAGGGGCTGTGTGGAATACTTCAGTCCCTGGAATCATGGTATAATGACTTGAGGAGTTATGTTTTTCACATACTAGTTATACAGTAGTTATGATGCAGCTGTTAGTAATGAAGGGATTGTTATGGGTGATTAATAATCAAGAGATCGTTATACATCAATTGGATTCTCATGAATTGCAATCTTGTTTTATCTGTAAATGGTTTAATAACTGCTTTGCATGCATTCTTGTTTCACATTCTATCCCACATAAAATAATACATAGATTCTCGCATAATTGAATGTGAGCATTATTTAATACCTCCAATCAAACACTACATTTGTTTTATAGCAATTAATTTTCCTGTACGACCAACCAAATAATTCTATTATCTTACGCGATATTTTATGTTGTGATTAATTATTCCAATACCATCAACAAAGGGCCCCTTAATATGTTTGAACTTGTGTCTGTCTTCATTTTAAATTGACTTCATTTGGTAAGGTAATCAATGATGTTAGAATGTTCCATATTGGTCGGGGATGAACTTTTTTTCTTTTTTTCGGAGTAAAGAGGATGGACTATTATCGGCTAATGTGCTTGGTAAACCCTCACCATATGAGTTTGCTTTTGAGGTTTGAGTGAGGCCCAATGTCATTTTTATTAACATTGTACCAGATCCGCTCCTCCCTCCTCCCCTTCTTGGTTCAACCAATTTTGGGTCCCTATGATGTATTGGTTATGCTACAGATGTAAAAGACTTGGGATACAATTTGTACTGTTAGAATATGAGTAGAAATAGGAATAGTATATAAAATCTTACTCCAAAGGATTATAATGTAGTGTCTATAAATAGAGTCTTGATGTAATTATGTAAACACACAATTTCAATAATATCTTTTCTCCATTTTTTCTCACATGGTATCAGAGAATTGATGAGAAACTTCAGAAAAGAAAACTTAGTCACTGTGTGTCAATTTTCGATGACTGTTTTGTGGGTTGTGTGCAAAATACACCACCACTAAGAGGATCGGAAAGTTCAGGCGACAAAAATCCGACCAAAACCGTCGGAAAAATACCAGCCGCGTGCCCCTACGCGGCTGTCGGAATTCTGTAATTCCGGCGAGATCCGTGTCACGCACTGACGCGTGAGCCCATCTTCGGTCGAATGTATGAGTTCCTTTTTTTGTTGGGGTCGTTGATCTATTTCGACTCCGACCAGTTACTCTTTTTCAGATTCCGCTAAGTCTTTTTAGATTTCGATCGCCGGAACCTAATTCTGGCGACTTCTCATTTTTGCGACGAATTTTCAGTCATCTAGATTTTGTTTCTTGGTGTTTTCAAGTCAAAATTCGCAAGATGTCTTTTGGGAATGATATTTTTGGCTCCAAAATTACTAAAATTGGAAGTTCAAGTCCTATAATCACTTTCAAACCTTTAATGGGAGGTGCAAATTATTTATCTCGGGCTTTCCTCGCTTGAGTTGTGTCGAAGATCACTTAATGATCTATTGCGGAAGATAGGAAAGACAAAGAACAATGGGAGAAAGTCTGACGCTTAATTATGTAGTGGTGATCTATTGATTCCAAGTTGATGCCTTTGTTTCGCCCATTCTTGACGTGTTATTTAGTTTGGGAAATGGCTCGCGCTTTATACGCTAATGACATATCTCGTTTTTATGATGTGATATTTCGAATGACCAACTAGAAGAAACAAGAATCTGATGTGTCTACTTAATTGGGACAAGTACAAGCAGTCATAGAAGAATTTGATACATTGATGCCCGTCACTGCGGATGTGGAAAAGCAACAAGAGCTCAGATAGATTTTGTTTTAAGTTCTTACACTTGCTGGACTTTCTACTGACCATGATGCAATACGTGATCAGATTTTCGCTAGTCCTACGATTCCTACAATTGATGAGTTATTCTCTCGTCGGCTTCGCCTTGCCGCACCTCCCAGTCATAAAGTAATTTCATCACCCACTGTTGGCTCCTCTATTCTTACATCTCAAACCATAGAAAAACGGACATATCAACAACATACCCGGTGTATTCCCACCTAGTGTATTCTCACCTAGTGGGGTCTGGGGAGGGTAGAGTATATGCAGACCATCATACCACTACCTCAGGAGAAGTAGAGAGGTTGTTTCCGATAGGCCCTGGCTTAGAACCAATAACCATATAGAAACAAAACGTAAATGCATATAAACTTGTACAGGCAAAATAAACTACCGCTAGCCACAAGATAATACTAGTGCCACAAGATAGTACTAAAACTATATATTCGAAGCCATAGACAACACACAACCCACAAACAAGAAACTTCAGACACAAATAAGGAACGCCCCCTACTGCGACTGGCGCCCTCTCACCCCTAACCCTCTACCCTAATCCGCATCTTCCATACCATCCTATCAAGGGTCATGTTCTCTGTAAGTTGTAACTGCTCCATATCATGCCTAATCACCCCCCTCCAATATTTCTTCGGCCTACCTCTACCCAGCCTAAAATCATTCATAGCCAGTGTCTCACATCTCCACACTGGAGCATCAGAACCCTTTGATATAGGATCTACACCTATAAACCGAAAATACAACTAAAGAAGAGGAGATGGAGATGACAACGACGACACAAGATGAAACAAGACACGGATTTGGGAATCAAAACACAATCAAATGCATAAAATAGAAAGGATAGTAGTGAGACATAAACCTTTACAAAATGTAGGAACCAAAGTATGTATCAAACACCAAAACCCTCTGCAATCCACAAAGGCAACACCACACTCTTAGGTTGACACAAAAGGGATTCAAACACCTCAAGCACCAACCTTTCTAAGCCAAATCGTCAACTCTTGATTCCATACTCAAGTTAACCCTAGTTACGGTTTTCCACTCTTGGGGAGAAGAAAGAAAGTCTACAATATGAGTTCACTCAATATTCATCAATAAGCTAATGACAAATAGAAGCCTACTTGTCTATTTATAGTTATTACAATCAAAGACTAAAATACCCTTAATGAAGGGGGCTCCTATGGAGTGTAAAAGAAAGGCTTCAAAAGACCACAATGCCCTTAATGTGAAGGCAAGGGGCGGCTTTGGAATGCATGGACCCTTCTTCTCTTTTCAATTTGTACCAAGACTTTGAAATTGTTCAAAAGGTCTTCACCCACTTGTAATCCCGAGCTTGGTCCTTTGAGGGAGATCTTGTACTCTTTGCTCTCGTATCATCCTCTCCATCTTGAAAGGAATTTGTCTACAAATTCACACCTTGCAAAACCAAATAGAGGGCAAACAAGCACACAATCCTCATGGTATGAGGGTTAGCGTTAGTACCACAAATATCATCAAGCCAAGGTTGTTCACACTTGAAATACATCCATGGGTCCTTTGGGTGTGACATGAAAAGCTTAGCATAAATAGCACAAAGGAAGAGACTAGGACAAGCATCAAAAGGTAATACACATTAGCCAAAACTATCCCTCTCATACCCAAAGGTGCACCGGGATCAAATGGTAGAAGTAGCCAAGGACATAAGCCGAGGCTACTCTTTTCTTTTACTAGAATGCCATCCCCACAATCACACACGACATTTTTCTTCAAAAGAAGACTAACATTCCAGATTAAGGAGTTACGACCTAGATGTATTCCTTCAACAAGATATATGCCATTATTCACAACATTTTCATGCACATGATCTTTATGAACAAAACTAGTAATGTTCAAAAAGTCATGTTCCTTATCAAGATAAACTCTATAGATGCTATCACTAACTTTAGACTCTACAAGCACACTATGCACATGATCAAGTAGTGACTGACATTTATAAGGGAATTGATCATCATACACATCAAGAGTACTACCAAGAAAAGATTCATGCTCTTCTTCACTAGACAAACCCGCAACTACATTTAATTGGCTACTACTAGCCACATCACAACATTTTAAGCTTAAAGGAGTGTAGAAGATAGCAATGTTACCTTGATTTGTATGATGGCAATCCACTTGCTTCCTTTGAAGGCTCTATCACGAGGGAAGATGTCAAGACTCTTTCTTCACCACCCTCCCCAAACTTGGGAACTTCGGTATTGTACGGAAATTGGTAAGGTGGCGGTCTAGGATTGGTTGCACTTTTTGAAAGGTTCTTATTTTTTCCAACTTTGAAATTTTAGTTCAATTTTTGGTTCTTGAAGTGGTATAACCGCCCTTGGAGATGAAAACAAGAAGATTGGAGCCCTTTTCACCTTTCAAAAAGGTTTGACTTGTTTTACACCTTTTGGGCAAAACACCTTTTTGAGGGGTTGGAGGACTTTTCCTCTTTTGTACACCTAGGAACGTGGTCTTTCTCTCTTTTGGAAACTAGACTTTTGGTAGATCTTTTTGTCCCCCTTCCCTTTTGGTAGGTCTTTGGGACTAGTTTCAAGACAAACACAAAGACTTCCCTTCCTTCTCTTGATTTTTGGATCAAACAACACTATTGAAGAGCCTTCTTGCAACTAGACATGAAGATTGGTCTAGAACAACAAGAACCTTCAATAGAAGTTTGAAGCCCAAACCTCACGTTGAACCTCCAAGAATCAACACCACCTTTCTAAATTTAAAACCCACAAAACAATATCAACAACACAAGTTCAAACCAACACGTTCAAGTTTTCGGATCCACAACAACAACACCAACAACGTTCAAGCTCTTGAACCCCAACAATAATACCACAACAGATTTTCAAGCTCAACTTGGATCTAGACTCAAGAGTGTTAGTGAAGACAAAAAGCTAACACAAGAAACACTCAAAACAAGTAAAAAACACCTAGATCTAGACTTAAACTTTCGGCGAAGACAACAACAAGAAGAACACACTTCTCGGCCAAGAACACCAAACTCAAGAACACTTTTTTTTTCAACTAACCAATCCCAAGATTTATCTTGTGGGAACAAAATCAGCCTTAGCTCTGATACCAAATGATACAAACCAGCCAACAAACGATACAAAATCAGCCAACAACACACGATAACAAGATGGAACACAAAGCTACGGAAACAAGACAAGCCGAGAACACAAGATAACAAACAAGCAATACATAAAGATGGATAAATAACTTGACATAAGAGTATACAAATCCTAAGAACCTAAGGGTGTATCAAACCCAAAGACCCTTAAAACTCATACAAACAACACCAAGCTCTTACGTGAACCTCAAGGGAACCGGAATCCCCAAACAACCCACGTTTCTAAACGGGTAACCAACTCCAAACGATTCCACGCTCGGTCACAAGTGAATCCACACTTGCAAGACACTCTCAAAGATTTTATCTCTCAAAATAATATCAAAGTTGTGGACAAATGACCTAATAACATCTATTTATAGTCCTAAACTTATTACATAGTAAATAACCAAAAGGCCCTTAATGAAAGCCACAAGAGGGGCGGCTTTGGGGTGTAGACTTGGGCGCCTTTGAAGTGTTTTGAAAGCCTTCTTGACACTTCAAAGCTTGTTCTCTTGGTTGGGCAGCCCCCAAGCTCGAGTCTTTATGTATTGGTCTCCAATCATGTCCTCGAAAGCTAGGATGCCCCTTTGACTCATATCATACAAACAATACAAAACCAGCCAACAACACACGATAACAAGATGGAACACAAAGCTACAGAAACAAGACAAACCGAGAACACAAGATAAACCGAGAACACAAGATAACAAACAAGCAATACGTAAAGATAGATAAATAACTTGACATAAAAGTATACAAATCCTAAGAACCTAAGGGTGCATCAAACCCAAAGACCCCTAAAACTCATACAAACAACACCAAGCTCTTACGTGAACCTCAAGGGAACCGAAATCCCCAAGCAACCCACGTTTCTAAACGGGTAACCAACCCCAAACGATTCCACGCTTGGCCACAAGTGAACCCACACTTACTAGACACTCTCAAAGAGTTTATATCTCAAAATAATATCAACGTTGTGGACAAATGACCTAATAGCATCTATTTATAGTCCTAAACTTACTACATAGTAAATGACCAAAAGGCCCTTAATGAAAGCCACAAGAGGGGCGGCCTTGGGGGGCCTTGGAGTGTTTTGAAAGCCTTCTTGACACTTCAAAGCTTGTTCTCTTGTTTGGGTAGCCCCCAAACTTGAGTCTTTACGTATTGGTCTCCAATTATGTCCTCGAAAGCTAGGATGCCCCTTTGACTCGTATCATTTACTCCATTTTGTTGTGGAGTATACAGGTAGTAAGTTGATGAATCCCTGCTTCATCACATAAAATGTTGAATTGTGGAGAAGTGTATTCCTTTACATTATCTGTTCGTATGGACTGAATTTTACAATCAACTTTATTTTCTACCTTTGCTTTGAACTTTTGAAAGACATTAACAGCCTCTGACTTATGCTTGAGAAAGTAAATCCAGCACATGCGAGTTAAATCATCAACAAAAATGATATAGTAAAGACTACCTTTTAGTGAGGGAGTCCTTTGAGGTCCTGCTATAAGTATGAATTAGTTGCAATTTCTTTGAGGCTCTCCAAGTTGTCTTTGGAAATGGAAGTCTGCTTTGTTTCCCATATTAACACGCTAGGCAATTTGAAAAATTCACTTCTAAAACAGGCAAGTCCTCGACTATTTCTGCTTTTTGCATTTTAAGCGACCCTTGATAGTGATAATGTCCGAGTCTTTTGTGCAATACTTTTGCAACATTTTCTTTGACTGAAAAAACCACATGCTCCTCCTCAAATGGATCTAGTGAGAAACTTTTACCTCTCATTTTTACTTTAAACATTTCTTGATCTGATGCATCCGTGATCAACAATGTTTATCTTCAAAATTTAATTTGATGTAGGTTTCCATAAATTGACCAACACTAAGCAAGTTCTGATCTATTTCAGGTACATAAAGCACTTTAGAAATTATTTTTATACCGAGTGACTTGGAATAACAACCTTTCTTTTTCCTTTTGCAGGAATATATCCACCGTTACCTATTCTGACTTTAGTAATGGTTGTAGGCTTCAATTCCTCGAAGAGATCCTTGTCATGTGATTAATACATCCACTATCAATCAGCCCATACTCGCTTGCTTGATGATTTACTTAAAAAACATGACGATTTACTTGAAAAACATGTAGCAACAAAGAGTTGATCTTCCTCCTCTCCATCAACAATCCGAACATGTGCTTCTTGTTGCCGATTGTTTTTCTTGCAAATGACAGCTTCATGCCCAAGTTGATTGCATTTACTAAACTTAGCATCAGGCCTTCTCCAACACTTGTATGGTGGATGACCTTTCTTGTTACAATGCTTACATGGAGGAAAACTTCTCTGTGTTTCCAGTTTTTGCTTTGGCTGTGCTTGCTGGAGCGCTTTCACCATTCTTGTTCTTCTTATTTTTGCCTTCATCTTGAGGCTTGGCAAACAATGCTCCCTCGGTATTTCCTTCCTATCTCATGACCTTTTGTTGTTCTTGTGCCTGCAAAGTATTCAACAACTCTGCCAAGGTGATCTTGAATAGATCCTTGGTGTTTTCCAAAGTAGTTATGGTTGCTTCAAATCATTCCGGCATAGTTACTAGAATTTTTTCAACAATACGAGAATCATTAAACACGGAACCAAGCAATCTTACCCTATTTGCTATGTTCAGGAGCCTTTCAGAGTAATCTTTTATGTTTTAGGTTGCTTTCATCTTCTGCATCTTGAAATCTCTTATAAGATTCAAAGCTTGCATACCTCTGATTCACTTATCCCCTTCTTATTTTGACTTAAGATAATACCATATGTCTTTGGTTGACTTTAGAGACACAATTCGAGTGAAAATTGAAGAAGATACTGCTGAAAATAGACAAGCTTTTGCCTTTGATTTTTTGGTTTTCCTGTCTTTATGGTTCTTGATCTGGGCCATAGTTGGATTGTTAGGCAACGGAGGAATTTCATAATCCCCTTCAACTGCCTCCCACATATCCATGACTTCTAGCTAAGTGTCCATCCTTACACCCCAAATCTGATAGTTTTCACCATTAAAAACAGGTGGTGCCATTGTTGAAAAACTTGATTTTGCTTCCATACTTCATAAACTTGCCTTGTTTCAATTCTGACTTTGATGAAACACCCACAGATCCCTCAAGAAATAAGTGCTCTGATACCAATTGTAAGTTTCTAGAGAGTGAAGAACATAATAAACTGATTTTACTTGTTGATAAACAAGTCGAACATGAGTTTGATAAATTAACTGAGAGTTGTTGATGAAAGCAAAAACTACAGATTTATTAAGAATTCTGACTTATTTATAAATTACAATCTTAACTGAAAAGGTAACCAACTCCTAAGGATAAGGATAAGGATTAGATAGAAACTAATTAATAGTTGACTAATATTAACTTCTAATAGATAATATAGAATTCAGACTGCTGTAGCTCTTATGCATTTTTCTAACAATTGGCTTAAGGCTCGCCTTGTTGCCAAAGGATACACACAAATATTTGGGCTTGATTATAGTGACTTTCTCTTCCGTGGCTAAAATAGCATTTGTCCGTCTTTTCCTTATCAGTTGGACATTAAGAATGTTTTTCTACATGGTGATCTTGAGGAAGAAGTCTATATGGAGCAACCACCTAGTTTTGTTGATCAGGGGGAGTCTAGTAGCCTTGTATGTCGATTGCGCAGGTCACTCTATGGTCTGAAATAGTCCCCTTGAGCCTATTTTCGAATGTTTAGCACAATAATTCTACAGTGTGACATGATTTGGAGTGGAGCTGATCACTCAGTGTCTATCGACATGCTGAACCAAATTTGTGTATTTATTTGGTGGTTTATGTTGGCGATATCGTTATCACTGACAATGATCAAGATGGTATCACTAAGTTAAAGCAACATCTATCATTTTCAGACTAAAGACCTCGGCGGACAGAAATATTTTTTAGGTATTGAGGTTGTTCAGTCCAGCTCTGGTATTGTTTTTTCTCAATGTAAGTATGCCTTAGACATTCTTAAGGAGACAGGAATGATGAGATGTAGACCCATTGACAATTCTATGGATCCAAATGCTAAACTTCTTCAAGGATGGGGGAGCCACTCAGTGATCCTGAAAGGTATGGGCGGTTGGTTGGAAAGTTGAAATTATCTTACAGTGAATAGACCTGACATTCTTTTCTGTGAGTGTTGTAATTCAGTTTACGACTTCCCCTTGTGATAGTCATTGGGATGTAGTTATTCTTATTCTGCGATATATAAAGTCATCTCCAGGTGAAGGACTACTCTTCGAAGATCGAGGTCATGAGCATATCATTGGATATACAAATGCTGATTGGGCAGGATGACCCTTTGATAGACGCTCTACATCTGGATATTGTGTTTTAGTAGGAGGTAATTTGATGTCATGGAAGAGTAAAACAGAGTGAGGTTGCTCGATTAACACGGGTCAAAGAGGCATCTTAGCACTCGAGGATATGATGGAAGCCAAGGCATGAAGACTCGAGCTTGTGGGGGTTACCCAACCAAGGGAACAAGTCTTGAAGTGTCAAGAAGTCCTTCAAAACACTCTAAGGCCGTCCATATGCGCCCTACAAGGCTGCCCCATGTGAGGGGCTCATTAAGGGTCTTTTAGTCATTTTGTAATAAGTTAACCTAGCTTATAAATAGAACCTTATTAGGTCATTTATCCACAACTTTGATGATATATTTTGAGAGCTCTATAGAGTGTCTTGCAAGGTGGATTCCTTGTGACAAGTGTGGATATCACTTGTGTTGATAACAATCTTAGAAACAGTGGTTGCTTGGGATTCTAATTCCCTTGAGGTCCCGTAAGAGTGTAGGTGTTTATTATTACTTGTTATATGTGTTTTGGTGTTTGAAACACGCCTAAGTGCTTAGAACTTGTAGTAATTCATGTCACACTATCTATCCTTCTTGTTATTGTCATCTTGTTTTTCGTTTTGTCTTGTATTGTTGAACTGTGGGTTGTTTACTCTCTTATTGTAGTTCTTCATTTGTGTTGTTAATCATAGTTTTGGTTGGCTAGTTGGTGTGATAAACACCTTGTTACCTCGTGTTGTCTTGTAGTTTTTTGATACAAATCAGTCCACCAAGATGCCAAAACAGTCCACAAAACATGAGAACAACAAGCAACACAAAGGGATACAAGATGACAAACACAAAAACACACGGATTTGCAAAATAATGAAAGGATAGATAGTGAGACCAAGATTATTACAAGATTAAGAACCAAGTATATTTCAACATTAACCCATAATGAATGTAATAATCAAAACCACATTCTTACGGTGACCGCCAAGGTAATCGACTCACCTCAAGATCCACCGTTTCCAAGCAAAGAACAATATTGGCTTTTTCAAGCCCTATACTAAGGATGACTTTTCCAAGTCCTAACTAAGACTATACTAAGGTGGTCTACTCTCAAGAGAGAGAATTTCAAGTTTTTAATCTTTCATCTTTCATAAACTAAAGAGAAAAGACCTAATAAGAGACTATATATAGCCTAGCTTATTACATAGTATAATGGACCAAAATACCCTTAATGAAAGGGGAGGTAATGTGTTGTTTCTTTAACATGTGCAATCCCCAAAATACCCTTAATGAAGGGTGCTTCTTCAATGCTCCAAAACCATGGGGCCACGCTTCAAAACTTGTAATCTCGAATTGGCATCAAATGTAAGCCCCCACGCAATCTTCCACACACGGATTTGTTTAATGACATGCTCAAAACGGGTCCTATATGCATGTTCTCGTATCCTCGAGGTGACCAAGTCTTGAGCCTCTATGTGTTGGCCTCTAAAGATGTCATCCCCTTCTTGAAAAGGATTCGACCTCGAATCCAAACCTTGCAAAACCGAAGAGAGGACAAACAAATACAAACTCCTCATGGCATGAGGGTTAGGGTTAACACAACAAATCATCTCAACATGCCAAGGTTGGACATATTTGCAATATAACCAAGTATCCTTTGAATGAAATATTAAAAACTCAATGAAAGATGTACGAAGGATTTGGTTATGGGATTCAACAAGAGTGACTTTGCTTGTTATGTAGACCAAGCAACAATTTGGGTGCACCAATATCACCATTTCCATTTTGGCACCGGGGTCAAACGGGAAGAGTGGCCATAGACACGGGTCTAGACAACACTCCCCTTTCCCATGGTCTCCACCCAAACTAAATGACATACTCTCTACAGTAACATACATATCATCGAAAGAAAATAGAGAGTAGAGAAAAGTATCACTCAAGTCGACTTCTACTAAGGTGCCCTATGTGTGTACTCACTACTAGTTTCCCAATCATCACCATGAGTACTCTCAACAATAAAGTCACACAAAGTAGAAGAAGTAACTTCCAAGACTACACATTCCTTACCCTTAAGAGTACTCCCATCTTCCAAGAAGAGATTTTCATCTTTAGGAGGAATGTTGTCACACCATAGTAGGTTAACATATAGGCTATAGCCTCCAAGGTGAGCTATACCATCTTTTTCACCACTAGGCTCATTAGGAGTGTTTATATCATTTTCAAACAAGACATTATACCTAAAGAGTGCATGATCCAACCCACGGGCAGATTTGGAACAAGCAAGTTCCTTACTCTCTAAGAGATCAATATTAAGTTTCAAAGCGATTTCAAGCACAATGTTGTCCCAAGAATAGCTCTCGGGTTCACTCCCCTTTTGTTGACCAACCTTTTCAAATACTTCACTCACTTGAGTTGGATTAATCATATCACACATATACTTAAGTGGTGGACAATTTTCACAAATAGGTTGATCAACACCAATTACACAAGACGATGTACT
Source organism: Capsicum annuum (assembly GCF_002878395.1). Lineage (NCBI taxonomy): Eukaryota > Viridiplantae > Streptophyta > Magnoliopsida > Solanales > Solanaceae > Capsicum > Capsicum annuum. Next base: position 103,927,494 of record NC_061120.1, on the reverse strand, counting down.
TCCGTTCAACATATAGGCTTCAATACTAGGTGGACATAAATTGATCTTACAGGAAGAGTCAATTTGCTCATCCATGGGATCAACTAGTGTATCACACTCACAACATGTACATCATCAACAAAAGGCAAAGAATCATTAAACTCACAAGTAAGCTACTACTCACATTCAATGGGCTACTAGCCACACAATTATTATTCACATGCACAAAAGTGTAAGAGTTAGCTATTTTACCTTGAAGTTCTTGAGTCGACTCTCTTTTGCCGTGTTGTGAAGGACCTCTACAAGCTTGGGCAGCAACTTCACTTCGGCATTGCTCTCCTTCACTTGCCATGTCGGTACCTACACAAATGTCCTTAGAAATAGAAGGACAAACAATGTTAGCTCGGTTTGGTGGCAAGCCCCTCACTTTGCTCCACACCACCTCTCCTTTTTCCACTTTCGGATTACCACCTTGCACACCTTTACTCCTCTCAATATTTTCTCTTTCATAAGCATTAGGATTGGAGTAAGTATTCACTTCTCTTTGCGGCTCAGGCAACATGTATGTCACGAGGTGATTTCCCCATCGGTCTCTTACAATATTTGACCAATTTTGCATATTTGGAACTCTATGTTGTGCAAACCAATCGGCACCTAAGCATACATGACCGTATTTCAATGGAGGAATATCGCACCACACCTCCTCATGGTATTCAAATTGGGAGAAGACATCCTTGACCCTCTCGGTAACCTTAAACCCGTCCAAGAAGTATGGCACAAGTAAAGGCTCACGAAACAACCCCAAGTAGTCAACCATAGATGGAACGATGTAGTAGTACCTATCATTTAACACAACGAGGCAGCTCGGTATCCCACAAATGGTCACCTTTCCGAAGTGTACACTCCTTTTCGGATCAACATTGTAAAGCATACGAGTACCCCTCGGTTTTGGATATGCATACCCTCTTCTTCTCGTTGGACAACCTCCACTAGAGCTAGTATAACCATTCACACTATATCGACCTTGATAAGAAGTACTACAAGGTGGAGAATATGAATCTTCACACTCCTCACGTGTACTCTCATCATAGCTCTCATAAGCTTTGCGAACGAAAGGGTTATACCTAACACCAAATCTAGGTTCGGAGTGAGAAGTGTAAGACTCCTCACATGCCCCAACATCATCATAAGATCCATCACGAGGTCCTACATCATCTCCAAATTCATCATAAGCACTAGGCCCTTCATTCACCTCATTTTCCCCCTCAAAATCGTAAATCTCAAATCTGCCCAAGTTTTGATCATGGCTATTTTCATAGCCTCTGCAATCTCCCTCAACTTCGTAGCCATAAAACCCCTCACTACAATCATAGTCTCCCATGTTGTAGTCACAATAATCCCCGGCTATCGAAGACATGTTCCCCGTATATCACCTTTGTACCTACACAATGAACAAACAAGATTAGTAGTAAAAGCTCCTCACCAACACTCATATACACCCACCTTTGTGATTCTCACAATTGGAGCGGCGAATATTGTAAGTTGCTTATACTCTGGTAGTCAATAGGATGTCAATTCTACTTGGTGGCTAGAATGGATTCTTGTTTGATCGACTAAGACACAAAAATAAAATTTACTTACGAACTTGAAACAAAGAAAATACTACGACTTATAAACGAGAAAAGCACAAAATACAATGCTTTACACGAAAGAAAACATACTCAAAAACTAATCTACAATCTAGTAGGTATTTACTAGTTTGCTAATTAGTATGAGAACCAACAAAATGGAAACCAATAGAATCAAAAAAGTGAAACTAGGAATTTCAACGTTCTTGAGCTATTGATGACATGGCACTTGACTATTGGTTGATGGACAAAAAAAAATATTGTTGAAGTTGAAAAATTTAGTTCCACAATTTTGGTTGTTCAAATTTCACAAAGATGGGGGAAACTTCAATTTTGGTAGGTTAACAAACAAGACTTTTAAGACCTTTCCAAAATTCAAACCTTGACCAATTTTCACCTTTTTGGCAAGACAACCTTTTAGAGGTCTTGTCCCCCTTTCGTCTTTTGGTTTGTCTAGAAAAATGAACTTACTCCCTTTTGGTATGAAGACTTTTGGGAGGTCTTTTGTTCCTTTTCCCCTTTGGTAATGTCTTAAAAGTTGTTTCAAGACTTACAAGAACCCACAGTCTCTTCCCTTTGAATTTGGATCAAACAACAACCTTTTACAAGACTTCTTCAAGACAACACAAGAACCTCAACAACAACAACAACAAAACCGTCCACTCTTCCCACAACAACTTGCAATTTTTTTTTTTTTTTGCTCAAGAACTTGGGTTAGACTCAAGTAGTGTTAGAGAGAAAGAAACCAACACAAGAAACAACAAAGACAATCAAAACAACACCTAAATCTAGACACAAATTCGGCCAAAAAACAACAACACTTCGGCCAAGACACCAAACTCGTAGAATAACTTCTTTTTGTGAGATTTTCGACCTTGGACACCTCTTCTAATGTTAGGAAACAACGATCTAACACTAGAACACACAAAACACACAAAAATCACAAGAAAACTAGGCTTCAAATTTCGGCCTAAACATAAAAACGTGGACAGATTACTATTTTTGAGTTTTTCAGCTTTTCAACATTTTTTTTTAAATTCTTGAGTGAACAAACCCAAGATTGATCTCGTGGGAACGAAATCAATTATGGCTTTGATACCAAATGATACAAATCAGTCCACCAAGATGCCAAAACAGTCCACAAAACGTGAGAAGAACAAGCAACACAAAGGGATACAAGATGACAAACACAAAAACACACGGATTTACAAAATAATAAAAGGATAGATAGTGAGACCAAGATTATTAAAAGATTAAGAACCAAGTGTATTTTAACATCAACCCCTAATGAATGTAATAATCAAAACCACACTCTTCCGGTGACCGCGAAGGTAATCAACTCACCTTAAGATCCACCGTTTCCAAGCAAAGAACAATATTGGCTTTTCCAAGCCCTATACTAAGGATGACTTTTTCAAGTCCTAACTAAGACTATACTAAGGTGGTCTACTCTCAAGAGAGAGGATTTCAAGTTTTCAATCTTTCATCTTTCATAAACTAAAGAGAAAAGACCTAATAAGAGACTATATATAGCCTAGCTTATTACATAGTATAATGGACCAAAATACCCTTAATGAAAGGGGAGGTAATGTGTTGTTTCTTTAACATGTGCAATCCCCAAAATACCCTTAATGAAGGGTGTTTCTTCAATGCTCCAAAACCATGGGGTCACGCTTCAAAACTTGTAGTCTCGAATTGGCATCAAATGTAAGCCCACACGCAATCTTCCGCACACGGGTTTGTTTAATGACATGCTCAAAACGGGTCCTCCACGCATGTTCTTGTATCCTCGAGGTGACTAAGTCTTGAGCCTTTGTGTGTTGGCCTCTAAAGATGTCATCAAAAGATAAGCTAACCATTTGTCTCGTATCATTTTTGCCGAGACAAGCTCTAGTTTGTTGCTCGCTTTGTGTCTTATTTCTTGGACTGTTTTGTGCCGTTTTGGTGTGTCCTTGAGGTGTTGGGTATTATTTGGTATCGGAGCTAAGGCTGGTTTTGTTCCTACAATACCAATCTTGGGCTTCCGTGGTCGAAAAATAAAAAAAAGGTCTTCTACAAGTTGGTTGTTTTGGCCGAGTTTGTGTCTAGATTTAGGTGTGTTTTGCTTGTCTTAGTTGTTTCTTGTGTTTGTTTTCTTTCTCTCTAACACTTGTTGAGTCTAAACACAAGTTTTTGAGCTAATTTTCAAGTTGTTGTTGAAGGTGGTGGACGGTTTTTTTGTTGTTGTTTTTGGTGTTCATCTTGTGTTCTTGTGTTGTATTGTCAAAAGGTTGTTGTTGATCTTGAAAAGAGAAAAAGAAGAGTGCGAGTTTTGTTTGTCTTGGAACCATTTTCAAGACAAAACCAAAGTAGTAAGGAGACCAAAGACTTCCAAAAAGTTTAGCTACCACAAATAAGTAAAACACTTTTCAAGGTTGTCCAAAAGGGGAAGGGGACAAGACATCCAAAAAGGTTGTCTTGCCAAATTGGTGCAAGTAAGAGAAAGGCTTTTTGAATCTTGAAAGTGGAGTCTAAGACCTTGTTTGCCTATACCCTAGCTGTAATCTCTTCTTCCAATTATGAAATTGAACCACTAACTTCTTGAAACAATTTTTTTTTTAACTTCTCCGACATTACAACGACCAATAGTTAAGTGCCACGTCATCAAGAGCTCAAGATCGTTGGAATTCCTAGTTTCGCTTTCTTGTTTCTATTGGTTTCCAATTTTGTTGACTCTTATACTAATTGACAACTAGTAAATACCTACTAAGTTGTAGATTAGTTTTTGAATACGTTCTTGGTGTTAGCGTTGTTTTTGTGCTTTTCTCTTTTTTTTTTTTAGTCGTTAGTATTTTCTTTGGTTCAAGTTCAGACATTACTTTTGAGTCGTTTCAAACAAGAATCTACTCCGTCCTCGAGCCACAATTGGAAACAAATGACCTCATTGGAGTACAAGCGGGTTATCAACACTTGTGAGGCCTATAGAGTGAAAACTTCAAAAGTACTCTTGAGAGTTTGCGGACTGTTTTGAGACGTTTTGTGGACTGAACGTGTTTTCTGTTTTTGTGTTGTTTGTTTAGTAGTTTTCGATAGGCATAATGGCGGATGAAGGGGAAATGCCTAATTAGGCTAGTTCTTTCATGGAAAAACTTGTCATTTCCATGGATAATCGATTGGGCTCTTTTGAAGGGAGGTTGGAGAGACTGGAAGGGATGGAAGGTTCTTTTTCAAGGAGAATGAACACCTTGGAAGTTTGTTTAGATTCCAACCATTCAAGTCCTAAACACTACCATGCCTCGACTAATGGATATGCTGACAATGCCTCTTCGACTATAACTCCAGATAGACTTCACCAAATGCTCAATCCACCTAGACCAGCCCGTGAACCCCTTAACCAAGTTCTTACATATCCAAATAACCGAAACTAAGTCCACCAAAAAGCTCCCCAAAATCGAGACCTACTTGAAATGCCAAGAGCACCACTAAACCGAAACCAACCAATCCAAATTGATGGAGAGGTGAGGGTCCTTATGGAGTGGAGGAGTTCGGTGAAATAGCTCTTTTTGCGGAGTTTGTGAGAAACAGAAGAGGAGCTCATGGCGGAGGGCATAGGGGCCGTGGGGGAAGATTTAGACCGGCTCCTCATGGTAGAGGCAATATGGGACACCGTTATCATGCTCAAGAAGGTTTCGGGGACCACGCAGGAAATGTGGGTAGAGACACAGGTCTTAACTCCATCAAAATCACTCTCCCTACTTTTAAGAAACTAGTGACTCGTCTATCTATCTTGATTGGGAGTTACAATGCAATCGGATCTTCCAACTCAATGAGTTAACTCCTTATAAGAAGGCCACCCATGCCATTGCTCAACTTGAAGGGTATACGTCTACATGGTGGGAGACCAAACAGTTGCAAAGAGCAAGAAATGACAATCTTGGGATGAATTGAAAGCACTTATGAGAGAGAGATATGTCACGAAAAGTTCAAGCAAGAGCAATTAACAAGGCTCTACAACTTGCGGCAAGGTGATAGAAGTGTGGAGGAGTATCATGAGGAGTTTCATAACTTGATTCTTCGCCTTGATATTGTTGAACCTCCAAATCATTAGTTGGCTCGGTTCAAAGGCGGCGTGTGCTATGAAATTGTTTCTCAACTAGTTGTACACAAGTTTGACTGAATTGAGGATCTTGTTGAAGCGGCCATTGAGGTTGAAAGGAACAATGATGCCAAAAGGCATTCGGATGGAACAAGAACAAGGATGCCTACAAGTCCTTCAAAAAGAAACCCGTTGATAGGGTCAACCAAAGATATCCACCATGGCTTTAAGGTACTACATTTTCCATTCCTAATCCTAAGGGTATTGTTTGTTTTAAATGTCAAGGTTGGGGTCACAAGGCTAATGAGTGCCCTAACCGAAGGAACATTGTGTTGGTGGGGGGTGATCCTTACTTTGTTAGGAGTAAGATGACCATAAATGATGTTAGTGAGGAAACCCCTCAAGTTGATGATGACAATGATGAAGCCGAGATGGTAGTGGAATAAGAAGTAAGTGCCTTGTGGGTTGATGATGAAAGATTCCTATGTAGATATTTGGTCCGAAGAAGGTGAGGTTACGAACTTTACCCTTATGATGAGGAAGGCCCCGTATGGTGACGGTGGGCCATCTCGGGTTCAAGAGGATGTCCTTGGTTTCAAAACCAAGCACTTGTTATTCACTACCTTCGGCACTAGCATTGTGCCAAGTTCCAAGCCGAGAGCAAGCTCAAGTCCTTGCTCCAAAGGTACGATTCTATTCCCTTTTGTTCCTTCTATGGTTGATTGTGCTAACATTAACCCTCTTGCTATGAGGAATGTGCGTTGTCTTGTGTTCCCTATTGTTTTGCAAGATTCAGATTCGAGGACGAATCCTTTCCAAGGAAGGGACGATGATACGGGTCAAAAAGGCATCTTAGCACTCGAGGACATGATGAAATCCAAGACGTGAAGACCCGAGCTTGTGGGGACTGCCCAACCAAGGGAATAAGCCTTGAAGTGTCAAGAAGTCCTTCAAAACACTCCAAGACTATCTATATGCGCCATACAAGGCCGCCCTACGTGAGGGGCTCATTAAGGGCCTATTGGTCATTTTGTAATAAGTTAACCTAGCTATAAATAGAACCTTATTAGGTCATTTGTTCACAACTTTTATGATATATTTTGAGAGCTATAAAGAGTGTCTTGCAAGGTGGATTCCTTGTGAGAAGTGTGGACATCATTTGTGTTGATAACAATCTTAGAAACGGTGGTTGCTTGGGATTCTAATTCCCTTGAGGTCCCGTAATAGTGTAGGTGTTTATTATTACTTGTTATATGTGTTTTGGTGTTTGAAACGTGCGAACTTGTAGCAATTCATGTCACACTATCTATCCCTCTTGTTATTGTCATTTTATTTTCCGTTTTGTCTTGTATTGTTGAACCGTGGGGGGTTGTTACTCTCTTATTGTAGTTCTTCATATTGTGTTGTTAATCATAGTTTGGTTGGTTGGTTGGTGTGATAAACACCTTGTTACCTCGTGTTGTTCTTGTTGCAGTTTCTGCCGAGACAAACTCTAGTTTGGTCCTCGGTTTGTGTCTTATTTGTTGGATTGTTTTGTGCCGTTTTAGTGTGTTCTTGGGGTATTGGGTATCATCGATCTAGTGCGGAAGCCGAATATCGAGCAATGGTTCTAGCAACTTGTGAGCTAGTTTGGATCAAACAGTTGTTGAGAGAACTAAAATTTGCAAAAACAGAAAGATGGAACTTGTGTGTGATAATCAAGCAGTCCTTCATATTGTATCAAATCTAGTGTTTCATGAGATGACTAAACACATAGAGATTGATTGTCACTTTGTTAGAAAAAAGATACTCTTAGGCGATATTGCTACAAAATTTGTGAAGTCAAATGATCAACTTGCAGATATCTTCACCAAGTCCCACACCGGTCCTCGTATTAATTGCATGTGTAACGAGTAAGTTACATATTAAAACAACTAATGCTGGACAGAGAATGAGAAGAGCGATGGTTTATTCATAGGCTAATGGAGAATATATAGGCGCTAATACAACACTGAGTCCTAAGGTAATACAACAACTAATTACAATTTTAAAGCGGCACGATAACTAATTACAATTGTACAAGCAGATAAATAATGATATAATTACAAATTATTCTCGTATATCTCTTTCACGCCCCCGCAAGTTGGTGTTGACGTCTACAATACCCAACTTGTCAAACATACGACTGAAAGAAGCATGTGGAAGTGGCTTGGTTAGGACATCAACAACCTAATCAGCAGCATATAAGTGCTTGACTTCAACCTCTTTGCGTTGCACCTGCTTATGGACAAAGTAGAAATCAATTGCAATATGCTTCATCTTACTATGAAACACAGGATTCTCGCTGATGTATGTAGTTCCAATATTATCACAGATTATGTGCGGAATGCAAGCAAGGGAAAAACAAAGCTCATGCAGTTGGTTGGTGATCTAGTTGGTTTCTCCAAGAGCAGCAGCTACAGCTTGATATTCAGCTTCAGTGGATGACCGAGAGACGGATCGCTGCTTCTTGGAGGACCACGAGACTGGCGCACTTCCAAGATATATAACATAGCCAGTTGTGGAAGTTTTGTCTGTAGGGTCACTAGCCCGACCAGAGTCAGAGTACACCATAATTCGACTATCAGTCTCACGGGTTGTTTGAAGCCCAAAAGAGGAGGTTTGTTTGAGATATCGAAGCAATCACTTAACAACTTCCAATGATTAGCTTGAGCACAATGCATAAACTGGGAGAGTTTATTTACTGTAAAAGTAATGTCAGGTCTGGTGAAGGACAAATATTGTAGCTTGCCAATAATTTTTCGAAAGAGAGAGCCATCAACAATAGGAACAACTTGATTTACACTAAGAATAGTGGAGACAAACATAGGAGTGGGAACTCCTTTTGCTGTCTTGCATGTTGGCTTCCTGGAGGTCTTTTATATACTTTTGTTGAGACAACAGAAGGCGACCTTGATACGACAGAACCTCAACACCCAAAAAGTAGTATAAGTGGCCAAGGTCCTTGAGTTGAGCAAGGGCATTGATAATTTGTCGAATACCATAATCTTGATTTCAAGTAACAATAATGCCATGCCATCCACACATACAAGGATATAAACAGTGAATCCTGAACAAGGACGAGTCAGATTGTGATTTGAAAAAACCTTGTGTTACCAGAAAGTTCTTGAGCTCGGTGTACCAAGCTTTAGGTGCCTGTTTGAGACCATAAATAGCTCTATGAAGTTTGCAAACATGATTGGGCAAAGTCGGATGCTCAAAGCTAGTGGTTGTCTCATGTATACTTGCTCCTCTAAATGACCTTGCAAGAATGCGTTATTTATATCAAGTAGATGTAAAGGAAAATTATATTGAACAACGATGGCGAGAACTAGGCGAACAGTTGTAGCCTTGACTATCGGACTGAAGGTAGAATGGTAGTCGAGTCCAGGCCGCTGAATGAAGCCTTTGGCCATCAATTGAGCTTTATACATGTCAATAGAACCATCAGGATGATGTTTAATGCCAAACAACCACTTAGGACTCGTTTGGTAGGCCGTATTAAATAAAATAATCCATGGATTAAAAGTTAGTCCAACTATGTACAGTGTTTGGGTGCCAAATTTAAATTTAATCCCACCTAATACATGGATAGCTAATACACCATAGAGTGTATTATCTTATCCCTAAGAAACTATGGGATTACTTATCCATGGCTTAATAATACATGGATAAGAAAATTAAATGACTCAATTACCCCTCAATTCTTTTTATTAAATTTTTCTTTTAGTTTCATTTTAAGTTTAATCACTACAAATTTGGTTGTTATGTTACATTTAATTTACCAACTTTTTTTTACTTTGCTTATGCGGATCAAATGCTTAAATATCATTTACTCCCTTATGTTGGTTGATAGTTTCGAATGTGAACTACATTTATGCTATTTTGTAATTGTTCAATATACAGACGGATTAGTTTAATAGAAAAAATTATTGTCAAATAAATATATAATTTGAAAATCTAAAATTATATTATCAACAGTCCGTGATGTTCTTACATAGTGTGCTTTACATTTTTAAAAAATTATTTCTCTATAATATGACAATTATTAGTTTGTTTTAAATTTTTCTTGATTAAATAGACTAAATTTTTCTTAAAGAAATAAATGATCAACTAAGCGGAGTGAGAATTATTATTCATATTTTAGCTTTTTTAAGATCACGCAAAGGGTGAGCAACTTGACTCGTTAAATGAAGTAGAAAATCTCATAAAAATTTAAGGGTATAATTGTAAAAAAGATTTTGTTGAGTTTTAAAATACTTGATATATCTAGTTTTTTATACAATGAACCAAGCACTTGATAAAAAATAATCTCTATATTGCTAATCCTTGCATTACTAATCCCTGTATTGCTAATCCGTGGATAACTTCTTTTTGTACCAAACGACCCCTTACAGTCTACTACATTCTTCTAAGGATCGTTGGGAACCAAAGTCAACGTTTGGTGTCTCACAAGGGCATCAAATTCAGCTTGCATAGCAGCATTCCAGTGAGGTTCACACTGAGCTTTCTTGTAGGAAGAGGGCATTTTTGGACTTGGAAAGTGAGCAAGAAAGTTTGATGTTTGGGCTTAGGATGTTATTTTTGGAACGGGTAACCGTCGGGTGACTCGACATTATGGTGGAAGATGCGGCTGAAGTGATTTGGCTTGGTTGTGTGTTTGGGGGTGTGATGATAGCCGACAAAGTTGGAGTAGAAGGAGCTGCTGCAATAGGGGAAGGTACGGAAGGAGGCAAATGTATGGTTTTACCGGATGAAAGCGATGACTTATGAGCTAAAGGTGGATTTCGTCGTTTATAAGTTAAAATGGGTGGATTGTTTGTTTGGACATGAGTGGTTTGGTTCGTTGAAGAAGGTGCAAAAAGGTTGAGTGGCTGCCTAGAATTGGAGAGGAAATCACAACTTTGTTAGATAATGAATTCTAAGGAGAGTTGAAGATCATTTCTGGTTGTGGCGATTGGCATGGGCGAACTTTGTGGGAAAAGGTGCACACGCAATAGCAGGAGGAAGTTCCATGTTTAACTTTTGAGCTTCACAGGTGATTTAGTTGTTTTTCTTTTCAACTATTATCCAAAATTTGATAAATGAGAGAAAATATTTTGAAAAGGAAAATTATTCTTAAAAAATAGAGCATCTCTCGATAAAAATACTTTTTGGAAGAGATTGGATCAAAGCACTGATGACAGTAATATTTGTTGGAAAAACCCAGGTATTCACATAGAGTTGAACGAGGCTCAAGCTTATTTTTGGTGTATGGTTGCAGCCAAGGATATCATAAACACCCGAAAGTTCTTATGGAATCAAATTTTGGAGTGTTTTGAAAAAGTATTTCATGAGGACAGTTATCTTTTAGGGTGGTTGAGGGTAACCTATTGATAAAGATAAACTGCTTGATGACAAGCAAAACTCCAAAAGTTTGAGGGAAGGGAGGCTTGATGAATTAAGGTTTTGGCTGATTCAACGTGTTTGTGGCGTCGTTCAACTAAAGCTACACATTGAGGTGTATAAGGAGGTGAAACAAGATGTTCAATATTATGTGTTTTCAAAAAGGGAGATAATCCTTCAAATTCACCACCACTATCAGTGAAAAATGAGAGAATTTATGTTAAAGCGACATTCGAGTAATAAATGTAAACTTTTAAAAACATCTTTAACTTCACTTTTATTTTTCAGAGTACATATCCACATATATTTTGAAGAGTGATCAACAAACAATGCATAGTAATGCTTTTGATCAATTGACAACACCAGGGAAGGTCCCCATAAATTGCTGTAAATAATTTTCAATGATCATTGACTTTGCAAAGTAATTTTAGAAAAAGGTAACTTGTGCATTTTATTTGAATTGCAAGCATTACAAACTAAAGGAGTTTTTGAATCACAATGGAATTGAAAACTTCCTTAACAACTTATGTAAACTTTGATGATTAGGGTGCCCCAATTGTCAATGCCACAAGTCACTAGGAAGACGACTAAGTACCAAATTTTGATTGAGGTTGGAAAATGCGTGTTGTCTCTTGCGGCCACTCGTACAACCCATGTCTAGTTTGCCCGCACACTAGAGGCGCCCTTGTAGTTAGACTTCACAAAAAATTCAATGGATGTTTTGTTATCATGACAAAATCTAGAGACAGAGAGAAGATTTCTTTTAATGGCTGGGGCATCAGAGGGTATCATTTAATTTGAAGCTTTTATTTGATGCACATAAGTGAGTGTTACCCGTGTGAGAAATTGGAATTGTGTTACCATTTCCCATTGAGATTTTGTCAGGTCCGTTGTAGTCCTAAGAAGTGGCTAAACTGCGATCATCAGTTGTGGTTAGCCCCGGAGTCAACAATCCATGGATCTTGTTGTTGTGAAAACTGAGCAACATAATTAGCACGAGCCTGAAAGTGGTTGTGAGACTGGGATCTACACACTTTGGTAGAGTGACTAGGGCGATCATAGAGTTGACAGTGAAGAAAACTGTTGGGGCTGCTAATTTCGACGAGAGTGCCATTGTTGGGTATTTGATGAGTCTCGGGCTGTTTGGGAACGCCATGGTTGGATACCTTGTGCGGTATTACCTCTTTGCTTTCGATTGTTGTTGTTTCTTGAAGGTGTTTGGTTGTTTCATTGAGCAATTGCAGCAGTGGTTGGTGGTGTTCGTTTGGCTTCTTCCTGCTTAAGAAAGATCTCATGATCTAGAAGTTTCTCATAGAGTTCTTCATAGGTGATCATTGTTTCACGTGACCGGCTGGCCGCAGAAATAGTGTTATATTCAGGACCAAGGCCTTGGAGGATTCGCACAGTAAGTTGCACATCTGTGATTGGCCCTCCACTGATTGCAAGTTCATCAACAATGGAATGTATGTCACGTAGATACTCAGTTATAGGCCGAGAATCTTTGGTAATACGGGCTGATTGATCTTGGAGACTGATCTAGTCTGTGATTTGTTTGCGAAGGCAGTGTACAGGGATTCCATGCTTTGTGTGCCGTTTTGGCTGTTGCAACAGTAGATACAAGTGTAGGTTCCACCGATGCCAAGATGGCATTCTGAATAAGTTGATCTTGGCGAAACTAGTTAATATAAGCTGCATTAGGAGTGCTTTTATTTTTCTGTAAGTCTGGTCGGAAGAGCAACAATTGTGCCTTCAAGGTGACCGAAAATGTTATGTCCGTGCATGAGCATTGACACTTTTGCCTTCAAGGTAGTGAAGTTGTGGCTTCCTGCAAGTTTGATGGGTAGTCAAGCTGCAGGATTAAACCGCACAATGGTAGTGTTTTTGGTAGTGTTATCTGCATTAACAATAGTGGCTTTGGTGGCCATTTTTTTTTTGACGTGAGGATGTAGTTAGGGTTAAGAAAAAAAAATTTTGGGATCATACTGGTGGCAGTTTTTAGAGCCCTGATACCATAAAAAAACTAATGCTTGAAAGAGAATGAGAAAACCGATGGTTTATTCATAGGCTAATGGAGAATATATAGGCGCTAATACAACACTGAGTCCTAAAGTAATATAACAGCTAATTACAATCCTAAAGCAATACAATAACCAATTATAGTTGTACAAGCAGATAACTAGTAATATAATTACAAATTATTCTCGTGTATCTCTTTCACATATGACTTGTATGCACCAGTTTGAGGGAGAGTGTTAGAATATGAGTAGGAATAGGAATAGTATATAAAATCCTACTTGAAAAATGATTATCATGTAGTGTCTATAAACAGGGTTTGGATGTAATTATGTAAAAACACAATTTCTATAATATTTTTTCTCAGATGTACATCAGTCGAGGAATGTTTGTTGTCTCCTTATATGGTTTTGGGCAATCATCACACCTCACGTGCTAGCTTTTGAAGTTCAAGTTCCATTTTCTTAATAAATGGATTAAATTCTCCTCCATTTTTAAATTGGATGTTGTGGATTGATGTATGCCATTTACCCTCCCTAAATGTAGTCCCTTTTTTTTTGTTTTGTAGTATTCATAAATTAATTTTTACCTGCATTTTAAGTTTCCAAAAACAGTTTCATAGTGGTACATTTAAGTTCTTGCCCTGCCTTAATTTCATGTTGATGTGGGAAAATGCTATTACAGCCTTTGGATATCATCTAGCTTACTCTTTCTTTTTAGGTGGTGCCACCTGAATTGCTATTTAATTCTCTTTAGTTATTTTCCCTTTCTTTTATGCATTTCTTTTATCTGGAGTTCACACAATAGTTTGAGAAAGTTGATTTTCCTTTGGCTGAACCTTTCTTTTTCTTGTCCTTTTTACTCCAGTTACTGTTAATGCAATCTTCTTTAAAAATCTCTGCATTGAACTTTTGTGTTCCAAGCTTTTTAAGAATCAATACACTGTTGATCCTAAACTGTTGATTCTGTTGCTGCTAAATTACTAGAAAAATTAGCAGTTTAGTTGCCGGAGGATTCTTTATTTTAATTTGAATTTAGTTGGACAAGTGTATAGTTGAGATAATTTAGGTTTTTGTTTCTGCAGATTTTCTGTTTTCATGTTGACTGTATAAAGTCCTTTTATGCTTAACAAAATTGTTGAGAAACAGATTCAATTATTTTCCTCAAAAAAATTTATTGAGAAAAATTCTCAATTATTCCTCCAACCTTTTTTTTGTACCATCTTTTCAAAAACCAACAAAAACAGTGAGAATATATACTATTCATGTGTTTCAGAGGCTTCTCCACATCTTGTTTGTTAGGTACTGGAGGCATTATTGGCTCCAGGGTCTGAATTGTGGATGTTTAATGAGGTTCCCGAGAAAGATAGAGAAAAGAAGTTGACTGATGGGGGTCTTGATATATCAGGACTGGAGAACATTAAACTTGTCCATCATGTGGGAAATGCAGTGATTAGACGTCATTTAGAGGGTCTTCCTCTGGAGACATTTGATTCAGTAAGTTCAAGTTGTGCTCATACCTTTTTTTTCTCTTTTAAATATAAACGGACCTAACCCGAGGATCTCATCCCTCGTTGCCATCAGGGGTTGAGCAACATTCCCAAGCCTTAAACATAGATAAAAACAACAAATACAAGGAAGGGGGCATAAACCTTACCTCTGATCCTAAGGTGGATCATAAGTCGGCCATCCTACCAAGCCCGGACAACTCATCCCCGATACTAGAAAAGGAAACCTAGGAACTGTGAGAAATATAAGAGAAGAATATTATTGAATTGTTGTTACTATATTATTATGGATGTAATTAGTACGAGGATGAGCGGCGCAGCGGAAGCGTGGTGGGCCCATAACCCACAAGTCTCAACCTGACTCTATGTAAAGAGACCAATTTTTCATTCTGACCAACGGGACACCCTGATGAGGATCCAAAGAATTTTATTGATGAGGTTCACAACTTGATAATAATAACCCTTATAGACTGAAACAAAATTAGGAGAAATCTATAAAATTTTGGCAAAAACCCTAAACTAGAATATCATTTCACTGGAAAACTTTTCTGAAATTTTTGGCATGAAAGGATATCTTAGCAAGAGTTATGAAGAGGGACTTGATTGGGATGGCTGGAACCCTAGGCTTAGGTTTTCTTGAACGTCTGTTCTGAATTTGAGAAGTTTAGAACATAGAATAGGAGAGAAACCGATTGACTAATCTGATATCGTCCCCTAAATGATGCTAAAACGACGTAGTATAGGCTTAGGAAATAAAGAATGCATGAACATGCCCCTGATAAAACGTTTTAAAATTTCTGAAAACAGTGACCCACGAGTCACTCCACGACTCGTGGACTGATTCCATGTATCGGGGTTCTCTTGATGGATTTTGCAACTCTTCTGAATCCACTGCACGGGTTGACAGTACTGATCGTGGATTGCCTTCCATGACTCGTGCTGTCAGTCATGGTTCAGAGGGAACTTTGTGAAACTCTCTTGTCCATGTTTCCACATGTCACAATACGAATCGTGATCCCAATCCACGAGTCGTATTGTGCCTCGTGGGAACCTGGGAGTTGAGCTGAGTTGGAGGAGGATTCCAGGAGTGGGTTCACTACTACTGGTTTGGTTCCATTGGTCGTGGACCTGTTCGTGGTTTACTGGAACACTAAGGAAGGTTTCCACGTGAGGTTCCATGGGTCGTGGACCTGGTTCACGACTCGTGAACCCTTCCGTGAGAATCTGAAACTTTATGGTTCAGTCAAAATTTTCCATGCCAAGTGCTGAATACTGAGGCTCGAAATCTGAGGCGTTACATAATGCTAGATAACTGGTGAATCCTTTTGGTAATTTTTTCACACGTCTGAATTAGGAAAAATGTTTGGCTTTGTCTTTCTACTAAGGATCTGAATGCGGCGGCCTAGCTGCTCTTTATTTTCCTTAAGTTTAGAAAAAGCAAAGACAAGAATCAGTATGATTTTAAACTGATACCAGAGGATAGTATTTTTGGCTTGTTAATTCATATTTTTGTTGATGCACCATTTACTAACTCTAAGAGAATAGATTCTGATTCTTGCAGATGAATCCGTCGAAGACTCCATTGTTCACTCTGATTCACGGTCTCTTGCCACCCTCCTCCTCATCCGAGATATCCAGGTCATTGTTGCTTAGCTTCAATTGAGGCATATAAACTAATTTTCACTAGAGTACTTGTTTCTTGGAAGCATTTCTTGTTTGAAAAAGACTGCAAGTTTTTGTTTCCGTCCTCTTCAATTTCTTTTCGCTTCATTTTTCCTTCCCCATCTCCCCTCCCCCCCCCTCCGGTGCTAATGTTCTCACTTCCTCTTCCTCTGTCTTTCCCTTATTTTATCTCCCATTTCACAATAGTAGAATGGATGTCACTAATCCTATTGCTGAATTGTTGTTAATGCAGTCGAAGCGTCTTCCTAATAAAGATTCTAGGCCGATTCCTCTACGGCATTCAGTGTTTTCTCAGAGCTCCTGGATTCGTGAAATGCAGCAGGCTTCAGACAGATCAATAATAATAAGTGAGATATTGGATTCTAGGACAAGAAATCTTGTGTCAGTCTCTAGAATAAGTGATTACGTGCTGTCAAATGAACTGGTGAGCATGGCACTTGCAATGGTAGCAGAAGACAAACAGATTAATCGTGTGCTAGAAGAATTGTTTGCTGAAGAGGTGTTGGTTTTTTCTTATTTACTTCTATTTATATTCTGAGTGCATGCTTTAGTAGAGTGAACACATTTCACATGACGGATTTCACATGTATTCCCACTTAACCTTGAAGTGAGTGATAAGCTAAATTGTGGTGGGATGGCAAGGCATGTTCCAGTTGATGCTACAACTGTCAAGTTCTTTGTGTACCGAGCTAACATTTAGTTCACTTTGATCTTTTCACTGACTCCGGATATGTTTAATCTGATAGCATTTATCAAATGCAGGGAAATGAATTATGCATCAAGCCAGCAGAGTTCTATCTGTATGAGCAGGAAGAACTTTGTTTCTATGAAATCATGAGAAGGGGTCGTCAAAGACGGGAGATAGTGATTGGATACCGCATTGCAGCTGCAGAACGTGCTGTGATTAATCCAGCAGGCAAGTCAAAGCAAAGGAAGTGGTCCCTTGATGATGTTTTTGTGGTTATTTCCTCAGGTGACTGATAAAATCAGGCAAATCTTACGGGCACTTCCTTTATGTCATCGGGCTTCCAAAAATCCGATCAGACATCTCATATATCTCTCTAGACAAGCACTTACTAGAAAAGAGGCAAATGTGGTAGCTCTAACTTCAACCGGCAGATTAGGTGGAAAATAATAGGAAGTGATAGGAGCCGGTCGGCATAGTGGGAAAGGAGAGAACTCTTAGAAATGTTAATTTTCTTTTTAGATATTGCAATACAAATCAGAAATGAGTGAAGTTTCTATCATTTCTCATGTTACTTTCCTAAAGCATAGCATTCGTAGAGGCTCGAGACTAGAGCTTTTTAAAACACAGCACCATCTACGGGTTTTAATATTTTTTTCTCTGATATCGTCTGTTGGAGTAGTTGAGTTACTAAATGCATCTTTGGAGAGGAAAAAGTGAGATTGGAGGACCTAAGATATGTTCATAAGTTTAGCGAAGAATTTAAGGATTGACCTAATAGAGAATGATCTGAAATTAATTGTCCGTGCAATATAATTATGAAACCTTTGGCACTACATGTTAAAGGCAGTAGAACCAGATGAATTAAGATTTCTCAAATGAAATACACCGCCTAACTACATATCACTTTCTACTCGAAATTTGTTAGTTCTGTTAGGAAAATCATCCTCTTGGGAGTAGTTTTGGTCATATTCTACATTTATCTCAAATTGGTAGTTCGTAACGTGGTTGCGCGTGTGAATCAGTGAATGTAGTAGCTTAGTTGGTTAGTTACCTGAACTCACCTGGTGAGGGTTTGATTCTCCACATTGTAATTCCATCCCCCTTTCCCCTTTTCCTCCCCCAATTAAAAAAAAAAAAAAAAAGTTGCACACATTAGCAAAAAATGCTTTAATTGATACACAGGAAATTAGATATTATAGCTCCAATAGTGGGTGACGTTGGATTTTTGATCCTAATAAGAAAAGTTTTTAAAGACTAGTCTTTCTTCCTTTTTTTTAGTATTGTACAAGTACAGTTTTGTCCTCTACACCTCAAATATTTTTAAACTTTTCATACTCATTGGTCTCTCAAATTCTATTTTTATTTTTATTATTTTTAATTTTTCTTTAATTTTATTTTCATGTTTTAATTCATTTGTGTCAATCTTTATTTTTATTTTTATTTTTTTAAAAAAACATTCTATTTCTTCATTTTTTAAATTCATTTGTCTCAAACTTTATTTTTCTTTTATTTTGGTTTTTATTATTTCTCTTTTTTCCTCTCATTTTTCTTTTTTTAATTTTTTAATTTTTCGCTTTTTTCTTAATCATTATTTTTTCTTGCCTTTTTTCTCCTCAATCTTTTTTTTTATTTGTCTATTTTGTTTGATCATTTTTTTTTTTTTTCAACTTCTTTTATATTTTGCTAATAAATAAAAAATTGAATAATCCGTAAAGGGATCATCTTTTTTGACATCAAAGCAAATTCAAGGACATGAGTTGTTGTTAGGAAGTTCTTTGGAATAAGTTTTGCTGCTAATACAAAAATTGTAGAATAACTCATAAATCAAGACACAATGTGGTAGTGTCAAGTCTTGCTTGTGGAGCATAACTTCTTGTTTGAAAATCCTTGAGTTAAGTCTTGCTTTTAAGACAAGAGTTATAAAATATCTCATATATCAAAAAACAATGTGGTAGTGTCAACACTTGTTCATTGAGCGTAACTTGTTCTTTTGGGAGGTCCTTGGGCTATGTTTTGTCTTAGAGGCAAGACTAATAAAGCATCACATAAATTAAGACACAATATGATAGTGTCAACTCTTGTCCACGGGACGTAACATATCGACTAAGTCTTGCCACTAAGAGAAGAGTTATAGAATATCTCATAAATCAAGACATGATGTGGTAGTATTAACTCTAGCCCATGGCCCATGGGATGTAACTTGTTTGAAAGTCATTGGACTAATTTGAGCCTCTAATGCAGAAATTATTGAGCATTTCACAAATCAAGATATAATGTGGTAGTGTCAACTCTTGGGGCATAACTTCTTGTTTAAAAGTTCTTGATTTATAAAACATCTCATAAACACAATGTAGTAGTATCAAATCTTGTCCGTGGATCATAACTTCTTGTTTAAAAGTCCTTGGGCTAAGTCTTGTCTCTAAAGTAAGAGTTATAAAATATCTCTTAAATCAAAATATAATGTGATAGTATCAACTCTTACCTATGAGACATAACTTGTTATTTGAAAGTCCTTGGGTTAAATCTTGCCTTTAAGGCAAGAGTTTAAAATCTCATAAATCAAAACACAATATAGATTAATGTCAACTCTTTGTCCATGAGACACAACTTATTACTTGAAATTCTATGGTCTAAATCTTACCTCTAAGGGAAGATAAAACATCTCATAAATCAATACACAATGTGGTGGTGTCAACTCTTACCCGTGGGGCATAACTTATTATTTGATGGTCCTTAGGTTGAGTCTTATCTCTAAGACAAGAGTTATAGAGCATTTCATAAGTAAAAAACACAATGTGTTAATGTTGACTCTTGCCCAATATACGTAACTTGTTTGAAAATTCTTGGGATAAGTCGTGCCTCTAAGACGAGAGTTGTAGAACATCTCATAAATAAAGACATAACATGGTAGTGTCAACTCTTTCCCATGAGGCATAATTTATTATTTGAAAATCCTTGAGCTAAGTATTGCCTCTTAGACAAGAGTTGTAGAACAACTCATAAATAAAAGCATAACATAGTAGAGTCAAATCTTGTCCGTGGGGTATAATTTGTAGTTTGAAAGTCCTTGACCTAAGTCTTGCCTCTAAGGCAAACGTTGTAGAACATCTGATAAATGAAAGCATAACGTGGTAGAGTCAACTCTTGCCCGTGGGACATAATTTATAGTTTGAAAGTCCTTAAGCTAAGTTGTCTCTAAGGCAATAATTGTAAAACATCTCATAAATGAAAACATAGCGTGGTAGAGTGATACAACATCAAGTTCAAACACAAGAAGCAAATCACAATAAGAACAACAAGATGTCAACAACAATGCTAGTAAATCAAAATAGGCCACACACGACTTCACTAAACTTCAAGATTTCAACAAAAACCAGATTTTAAGAATACAATTGCAACAAGTGTAGTGAATCAAAATTGGCCACACACGGCTTCACTACTTCAAGATACAAACAACAATGTCATAAGATTACAAAATAAGGATAAATAACTTGACATACAACATCCAATAATCTAAGAACCCTAATAATATGAAAATGACCCTAAGATTAAAGGATGTTAACACCAAGTTCTTACTTGGATCAAGAGGAACTCTATGACCCCAAGATCCTAGTTTCTAGTCAAGATACAACACAAGTATCACTCTACTTGTGAGATTCAAATTTGAGCTTCTCCAATGGAAGAGAGAAGTTCAAAAAAATATTACAAGTATTTGTTGTCTCAAAATATCATGAATGAACTTCTCCAAATAACCCTAATACTATCTATTTATATTACACCATAAAATGAGAGAACAATGACCATCCTACCCTTGCCAAGGGGTTGCCTTGGAGTGTAAGTTTATTACACTTCAAGGCTCCTCTTCACACTTAAAAATATTTAAACCATTGGATGGATCGAGTACCAACTCACACACGGCCATTTTCATGAACATAGCTTGAAATTTTTGTAACTCTCGAGTTTGGCTATGTGTGAATGGTCGTGAACTTGTTGGACATATTGGTACACCCATATCATCCTCTCCATCGTGAGAGGAATTTGACCTCAAATTCGGCATTTGGTCATCCTCAACCGCATCACACATTGAAAGTGTTGTGCACTTGGTATTCCGGTGGAAGGTCAATCTTGTAGGCGTTGTCATTGATTTTTTCAAGTACTTAGAATGGCCCATCACCCCTTGGCATCAATTTGGACTTCCTTTGAGATGGAAATTGATTCTTTTGAAGGTACACCCACACCCAATCTCTCGCTTCAATAATGAATTTCTTTCTCCCCTTGTTGGCCCTCCTTGCAATTTCTTGGTTTTTTTTCTCAAGTCGAAGCCGCACCTTCTCATGTAACTTCTTCATAGAATCTGCCCGCTTGCTTCCATCTAAGATAATCATGAGATCACTTAGCAAAGGCATTAAATCCAAAGGGGTAAGGGAGTTGAAGCCGTAAACACACTCAAAGGGAGTCATTCCCGTACTTGAGTGTATGACACGGTTATAAGCTAACTCAATCAATGGTAAGTGTTCCCCCCAAGAAGTCATTTTTCCCTTAACCATAGAATGTAGCATAGAACCCGAAGTCCTATTTACTATTTTCGTTTGGCCATCGTTTTGTGGGTGGCAAGACGTGGAGAACAACAACTTGGTACCAAGCCTACCCCACATGGACTTCCAAAAGTGACTTAGGAATTTAGAGTCACGGTCACTTACAATTGTCGTTGGAACACCATGTAACTTAACCACATTCTCAACAAATAAAGAGGCCATATTAGGTGCATCATCACATTTAGAGCATGGGATAAAGTGCGCCATCTTAGAAAATCAATCCACAATAACAAAGATACTATCCCGACCTTGTCTAGTCCTCGGCAATCCTAACATAAAGTTTATTGATATATCAAGCCAAGGATGGAAAGGGGTGGGCAGTAGGGTGTACAACCCGTGAGGTAGGAGCCGAGATTTGGCTCCTTTGCAATCTACACAGTGGCCGCAAATCCTAGCCACATCCTTGTACATTCTTGGCCAATAGAATTGCTCCTACAAGATCCCGAGGGTCTTTTCTATCCTAAAGTGACCCATTAACCTCCATCGTGTGCTTATCTCTCAAACAATTCTCTCCAAGAGCTAGAGGGTACACACAATCGTTTACCTTTAAATAAGTAACCATCAAATTCGGCATAGAGATTTGAACCCCTAGCCGAATCCCACTTGTCTCTGCCCAATTCTTCACATTCCCTAAAGATAGGAGCAAAGTCAGATTCCTCGCGATACAATCCTTTTAAGCTCTTAAAACCCATCAATTTTTATGGCAAAGAAGACATAAGAACATGTTTTCTAGACAAAGCATTGGCTGCTACATTGTCCTTACCCTTCTTGTATTGGATAACATAATAGAAGGTTTCAAGAAACTCAATCCATTTGGCATGCCGTTTATTAAGCTTGTCTTGTGCCCGAAGATGCTTTAAGGTTTCATGGTTCATTTGGATCACGAACTCCTTAGGCCATAAATAGTGTTGTCAAGTGGCCAAGGCTCTAATCAAGGCATACATATGTGGAGTAGTTTAGAGTTGCTCCTTTGAGCTTTTCGCTAAAGTAAGCAGTGGGTTTTAAATCTTGCATCAAAACAGACCCTATGCCTACTTTGCTAGCATTGTATTCAACTTCGAATGTCTTATCTAAGTGGGACAATTGTAATAAAGGCGCAAAAATGAGCATAGCTTTCAAAGCTTCAAAAGCCTTAACTTGCTCTTTACCCCACTTAAAGGGTTGATCTTTACGAATGACTTCGGTCAAGGGAGAGACTATGGTGCTAAATCCTTTGACAAACCTTCTATAAAAACAAGAAAACCATGGAAACTTCTTACTTCTCCAACAGTTTATGGGATTGGCCATATTTTTATAGCGTTTTCTTGGATTTGTCCACTTCGATCCCTCTTGAGCTAACAACAAATCCCAAGAAAATCACTTCATTAACACCAAAGAAGCATTTTTCCAGATTTGCATACAATCTTTCCTTTCTAAGGACATCAAACACACATTGTAAATGTATCACATGTTCATATAAGGACTTGCGTTAAACCAAAACATCATCAAAGTAGACAACAACAAACTTTTCAATAAATGGCTTCATCACATGATTCATTAGCCACATAAAGGTGCTTGGAGCGTTTGTTAGGAAGAATGGCATAACCATCTATTCATAGAGACCAAACTTGGTCTTGAAGGCAATTTTTCATTCATCACCAAACCGCATTCTTATTTGGTGATAGCCACTACTTAAATCAATCTTGGAAATAGACACAAATCATTCAATTCATCAAGCATATCATCTAACCTAGGAATAGGGTGACAATATTTTACCGTAATCTTGTTGATGGCTCAGCAGTCCATACACATACTCCATGTTCCATCTTTCTTAGGAACTAGTATCACCAGAATTGTGCATGGACTCATGCTTTCCTTGATATAACCTTTGTTGAGAAGTTTCTCAACTTGGCATTGCAATTCCTTAGTATTTGTCGGGTTGCTTCTATAAGCCGGTTTGTTGGGCAATTGGGATCCCGGTATAAAATCTATTTGGTGTTCTATTCCCCGAAGCGGGGGTAGCCCTTGTGGAAGTTCTTTGGGAAAAACATCTTCATAATCCTGCAACACACAAGAAATCAAAGGAGAAGCAAGAGAATTAGTGGGGTTGGTGTTAAAACAATGTGTCAAAAGAAGCATGGCTGTGTCCTCATTATGATCCATGAAGAGCTCCTTCTTTCTAACCAACATCACCGTGTTTTCTTTTCCATTTGATGTTGAGGCAACCTAGGATACCCCTACTACCCCACCTACAGATTCCCCTTTTTTTTCTTTATTTTTGGGTTTCTTCCTCCTTTTCTTTTATTCTCTTATCTTTTGATGCTACTCATTCACTTAGGAATCAAAAGAGGATGAAGTATGACCTTTTGGCTATCCTTCTCAAGTGTATATCAATTAGACCTCCCATCATGTTTGGTAGACCTATTATATTGTCAAGGTCTACCTAACAACAAGTGACACACTTGTATTGGTATCACGTCATAAAACACTTCATCGTGGTAGTTTCCCACCTTAAATCGTATCACACATTGCTTTGTGACCTTTAATTCACCATATTCATTAAACTATTGCAACTTGTAAGGACTAGTGTGCGGTGTAGTTGGCAATTTCAAGAAGTTTACCATAGCAACACTAACAACATTTGCACAACTACCACTATCTATCACCAAAGTGCACACACTCCCCTTTACAAGACATTTAGTATGGAATAGATTTTCCCTTTGATCATCTATTGCCTTAATAATCATGATGCACCTCACTACAAAGTTTGGAACCACAAACTCCCCTTATTTTGGATAAACATCTTCACCATCATCATCATTATCATCATGTGGTCCATTTTCGAGTTCCTTTCCATCTTGAGGTTCGACCTCATTCTCCTCCTTTTTAAGACCCACCTCCTCACCAAGGTAATATAATCTCCCTTACCGTAGGATCACATTGCGTTGGTTGGGACATTCATTCTCTTTATGTTCACAACCTTGAAACATTGGAACACTTTAAGATTAGGATACTTGTGAACTTCTTGCCTTGGAGGAGTTTTGTGGACTTTTTTGGGTTCGGACAGCCTTGTAGTGGTAGGTTGGTCCTTTTTTTTTTGGCCAACCCGAAGAGGATTGACCCATCTCCTTGTTCCTAGGCCAACCAGAGGTTGATTGTCCCCTTGCCTTGAACGACGGCCTCTCTTTAAGTTTCCTTTCAATCTTAAGAGCCGCTTTGAAAATACCTTCAATGGTATCAAACCTGTGAAGTGTCAAATGAGTGGAGATCTCTTTGTTCAACCCACACTTAAACCAAATGATGTCTGACTAATTTGTTCCTCTCGATGATCAAGCTTCAACATAAGTTGTTGAAACTCATCATAATATGCCATCACACTTTTGTTACCTTGACACAAGTTGTACAACCTAACAAGCAACTTATGGTGATAACTCTTGGGAAGGTACCGTTGTCTCATTAAGTATCTCAACCAAAACCAAGGTGGTAGCTTCCCATCGACTAATTCATTACCAAACTTCTTGACGTACTCCCACCAAGTGTTAGCATAACCCTCGAAATGAGCTATGGCATAACAATTTTTCTTTTCCTTCGAGATATCATTAACTTGAAAAACTTTGTCACAAGCCGATTTTCAAGCTAAGTAGGCCTCGGGGACACTTTCAACTTTAAAGATTGTAGGATCAACTTGATGGTGTTAATACCTACGTCTCTCTCTTGGTGTTGGTTTCCCCTTTCCCCATACCCTAGGTATCTTCTTGGATCCATACGACCCCCTCTCATCTCCTCTTCCTTCATGTAAGCATCATCGAAGACTCTATATCCTTCATACTCCTCTCATTGCATATAAAGATATACATGTGAAAAATATGCAAATGAAAACAACATAAAAACAAAGGAAAACACTAGAATCAAAACATGAAAAGTAAAGGATAAAGTTAAATAAATAGATCGACACAAAATGATAAAAAAATGACAACTAAGGAAAGTATTAAACCTGAAGATCTTCCTATCCATTACCACAAGCAACAATCTCTTACGAAGACCGAGAGTGAAATTAATCACTCACAACCAACATTTCTATCAAGTTAATAAAGCTCCCAACAAGCTTCAGTAAATACTCTCAAGTGTACATCCATCCAAAATCATCTAACCTAGAATGAAGAGAGTCCTAGCTATTTATAGGCCAAGGCCATTTATTACAAGTGGGCTCAAAAGTGATCCTAAATACTAAGTGGGCCCAAAAGTAACCCAAAAACCAAACGTAATGCTAATTGGGCCCAAAAGTGACCCAAAAGACAAATATAATGTTAATTGGGCCCAAAAAAATGACCCAAAAGTCAAACATAATGCTAATTAGTCCCAAAAATGACCCAAAAGCCAAACTGTCAAGACTATAGGCCCAAAATGACCCAAACACATTTAGCAAGGCACTTCCTATGCTCCAACCTATCAACCAAACATGATATTGTCTGATGGCCCCTCGGATTGCATCAATAGATAGAGTTCCTCTCATATACCAAGCTATCCTCCAATCACATACTTGTTTCCCTATAATGACTAAGTCTTGGATCCTTAGGTGCGGTCTTTGAAGCATATATCTAAAAAGAATGGAGCCAATTTGAATTTTATTAGCCTCTCTTTCTTGAAAAGAATTCATCGTCGAATCCAACTCTTTTATCTACTTGTCGTAATACTTTTCATGTTTGGAATCCTTCGGTAAAAACTCTATCAGGCCTTCAAGATAATTTTCATAAGGCACTCTTCTTGCATATTCCTTTGAGATTGTTTGTTCATGAACCTGCACAAACAAAGAAGTGATACTAGGTAAAATTCTAGTATTGTGGTTTGTGAGCAACAAAGGCCTAGGAATCGTCTTTGTCAAAATGGATTTGGAGTGGCTGAAAAACAATTTGTGTAACTTGTTTAGTATTTGGTAGGTTTGAGGGAGTTTGGACATGGGGTCGAGGAGTAAGATAAGAGGATTTTGAATGTTCCCTAAGGTTTTCCAACCTACCATCCATACTTTTCGATCCACAATCAATGATTCACAACTTCTTATTTATGTACGACAATCCCCTAGCCATTTGCTTCACATCTTGTCGTATCCCTAGGAGTGTCTCCAAGATGGTATAAAGGGTTGCTTCACCCATAACTCTTAGCACAATTGAGAAAAAAGATGAAGCAACTATGGATAACTCATTTAAAATAAAAATACTTGACTCACAAAGTTGATGAAG
Organism: Capsicum annuum; assembly: GCF_002878395.1. Classification (NCBI taxonomy): domain Eukaryota; kingdom Viridiplantae; phylum Streptophyta; class Magnoliopsida; order Solanales; family Solanaceae; genus Capsicum; species Capsicum annuum. The sequence goes on along the minus strand of NC_061120.1, from coordinate 103,900,707 downwards.
AAAAAATAATAAGAACACACAAAGAAAATAATAAAAAGGAAAATGGACTCAAGAACCAATTAAAAAACTAAGTGGATCAAGTACTAGTTGTCAATTAGTGTTAAGAATCAAAATAGGAAGTAAGAGTCAAGAATAAAGTTAGATTGATGAAACCTTGAGCAAAAGTGAGTTGGAAGGCGTAAAATGCATTTGGAGCGCACTGAAGGAGATCTGGGGCACTTCTGGCGCACCTCTGGAGCACTATAAGTGCATGAGCTACTGGTTTGACCTTGTTTAGCAGGTCAGGCGCTGCTCCAAGGTAGATCCAAGGCAGATGGGTTGAATTCAGCTTGTAAAACACCAAAAATGCCTTTTTGTGGACCCCCTTGGTCCCTTTCTCTTGGATTTCCTTGGTACTTTGGATATGATTTTGTACAAACACTTTTTCATGCTTTTTCTTTCTTTTTATTGGATCAAACACCAATTTTTTGTTGAATATTCAACTTGAAGATATGAATCTTTCCAATGATAGCCTATAGACTACCAAACACACTAAATTGACACTAGAATGCAAAAATCAGCAAGTAAACAAAGGGAAAATCAACATACTAGAAGGAGATGAAGAAGAAGAATTGCATAAACATAAATATAGTAGAGAGACCCTTAATTCTACTATGTTATTAACAAAAGATGTATCAAATCTTCAATCACACCTCGCTAATGGAAGATGAAACCACTCTCTTAGGTCACCCAAAGGACTCACACTTTATTAAGCACACCTTTCTTCCCAAATAACCCAATACAAGTGAAAAACCTACTCCAAATATATTAAGGTCCAAATTTCAGATTCAAGCTACCAACTAGAGACTAAAAACTACAAGTTAAGAGTAATTTTCACTATCATCAAAATTCTAATGAAAACATAGGCTAAAATGTCTATTTATACTATTACATAATAAAAGACTCTAATGCCCTTAATGAAGCCTCAAAAGAGGCGCCCCTTGAGTGTAACTTAAGAGTGACAAAAGTACACAATACCCCTCTTTTTAGGCGCCCATGAGATGTAAGAAAGTAGTTCTTTCAAAGTTCTTCTTCACAAACCATCAAGTACCCTCCCTTAGTCGGATGCATCACACTCTCACACGCCTTCAAGTGCATAAATAATGATTGAAATTGTTAAAGTTCCTTAGCTTGACTTCGGGTGAAAGGCCTTGACTTGGCACTTCTATCATCCTCTCTATCTTGAAGAGAGTTTGTCCTCAAACTTGCGGCTTCATCAACATTAAGAGTGTCCACGGGCGAAAGATCACAAATATTGAAAGTGGAATGTACTTGATAATCCGAGAGTAGATCAATTTGATAGGCATTGTCGTTGATACTTTTAAGCACTTGGAAGGGTCTGTATCCCTGAGGCATAACATTGGCCTTCCTTTGATTCAGAAACCTCTCTTTTCTCAAGTGTACCCATACCCAATCTCCAGGTTCAAGCACAATCCTTTTTCTACCCTTGTTCACCTTTCTTGCAATCTCTTGGTTCTTCTTTTCAAGCTTTAGCCTCACCTTCTCATGCATTTTATTCATTGCCTCGGCTCTTTTGTTGCCATCTAAGGTATTCACAAGTTCACTAGGCAAAGAAGTTAAATCCAAAGGGGTACCGGGGTTCATTCCATAGACACACTCAAAGGGAGTCATTCTTGTACTTGAGTGAACCACCATATTGTATGCAAATTCCACCAAAGGTAGGTGGTCCTACCATGAATTCATTTTACCTTTAACCATAGTCCGTAGCATAAAACACAAGTCCTATTTACTACTTCCGTTTGGCCATCGGTTTGTGGGTGGCAAGAGGTTGAGAAAAGCAACTTCGTACCAAGCCTACCCCACATGGACTTCCAAAAAAGACTTAGGAACTTTGAGTCCCTATTACTCTCTATAGTCTTTGGGATCCCTTGAAGCTTTACAACATGCTCAATAAATAAAGAAGCTACACTAAGGGCATCCTCGGTTTTGGCATAACGAATGAAGTGAGCTATTTTGGAGAATTTATCAATGACAACAAAAAAACTATCTCAACTCTTTCTAGTCCTTGGCAGCCCCAAAACAAAGTCCATGGATATATCTAACCAAGGGCTAAGGGGAGTGGGAAGTGGGGTGTACAATCCTTGAGGTAGGAAGAGAGATTTTTCACTACGTCAATCCATACATTGGCCATAAATCTTAGCAACATCTTTGCATATTTTTGGCCAATAGAATTGGTCCTCTAAGATACCAAAGGTTTTATCAACCCCAAAATATCCCATGAAGCCTCCCTCATAAACAATTCCCTCCATGAAGTAGAAGGAATGCACAATCTCCTCCCTTTGAACAAATAACCATCAAACCGAGAGTAGGAGGAATTACCATTCTCTTTAAGCCATCAATCCCTTCCTCACTCTTTACATTCCCTATAAATAGGAGCAAAGATAGGATCCTCAGGATACAACATCCGTAAGATCTCAAACCTCATCAACTTCAAAGACAAAGTAGCAACAAGCATATGCTTTCTAGATAATGCATCGGTTACCATATTTTTCTTTCCCCTTTTGTAATGAATTACATAAGGGAAAGTCTCGATGAATTCAATACACTTAGCATGGAGCCTATTCAACTTGTCTTGGCTCTTAAGGTGTTTCAACGATTCATGATCCATTCGTATCACAAACTCTTAGGCCATAAATAATGTTGCCAATTACCCAAGGCTTTAACAAGGGCATACAACTCCAAATCATAAGTCAAATAATTAAGAGTTGCCCCTTTGAGTTTTTCACTAAAATAAGCAACGAGCTTGCCTTCTTGCATCAAAACAGCCCCAATACCAACCTTAATTGCATCACATTCAACCTCAAATGTTTTATCAAAATTGGGCAATTGCAACAAGGGAGCCGAAATGAGCAAAGCTTTCAAGGCCTCAAAAGCCTTAGATTCCTCTTCACCCCACTTAAAGGGTTGGTCCTTTCTAATAACTTCGATTAATGGGGCTTCTACGGAGCTAAAACCCTTGACAAACCTCGTATAAAAGCTTGCCAACCCATGAAAACTTCAGATTTCTCCAATAGTCTTAGGGGTCGACCAACTTCATATAGAGTCTATCTTAGATTCATCCACTTCAACATCCCTTTAACTCACAACAAAACCCAATAATAACACTTTATCAACTCTAAAAGAACACTTCTCCATGTTGGCATACAACTTCTCCTTTCGGAGCACATCAAACACATATCTCAAATGATTCACATGTTCATCAATAAACTTACTATATACCAACGCATCATCAAAGTAGACAACCACAAAATTTCCAATATAAGGATTCATTACATGATTCATTAGCCTCATAAATGTGCTAGGAGCATTGGTAAGGCCAAAGGCATGACCAACCACTCATATAGACCAAATTTAGTCTTGATTGTGGTCTTTCACTCATCACCGGGTCACATACAAATCTGGTGGTAGCCACTCCTAAGATCGACTTTATAAAACATACAAGCTCTATGGAGCTCATATAACATATCATTTAGCCTAGGGATAGGATGACGATACCTTATAGTGATTTTGTTGATGGCCCTACAATCAACGCACATGTGCCAAGTTCCGTCCTTCTTTGGTTCCAAAAGCACTAGGACAACACACGTACTTAAGCTTTCATTGATGTAGCCTTTATTTAGAAGCTCCTCAACTTGTCTTTCAATTAGAAGCTCCTCAACTTGTCTTTCAATCTCCTTAGTGTCCGTGGGATTGCTCCAATAGGCTAGTTTGTTTAGAAGTTGTGAACCGAGCACCAAATCAATTTGGTGCTCAATTCCCCGTATTAGGAGCAACCCTTGCGGCAATTCTTGATCAAATACATCATCAAACTCCTGAAAAACAAGTGAAATAGAAGGGGGAAATAAAAAGAAAAAGAAGAAAAAGAAGAAGAAGAGAAAATTTTGTATTAAGAGCATAAGCTAGGAGGAACATAAGAGTGTCCATGTCTTGATCCTTAAACAAATCCTTCCTCCTAGCCAACATAACCATGGGTCCTTGACCTTTTTGACCCTTAGAATCAAAAAGTTGTCCTTTATAAGAAGTAGAACCCGAGACCTCCCCCTTTTTCCTCTTTTTGGGTTCTAGCCTTTTGCTTCCCTTTTCTTTCAACTCTCTTAACCTTTGATGCAATTCATTCACTTGAGAGTGAAAGTGGGTGTAATGTGAACTTCTTCCCACCATTCACAAGTGAATAGTGTTCAACCTTCCATCATGCTTGGTATATTTGTCCTATTGCCATGGTCTACTAAGTAACAAATGGCACACTTGCTTTGGAATGACTTCACAACACATCTTGTCTTTTCCTACCTTGAACTTGATCATGCATTCTTGTGTCACTTTTAACTCACCACATTCATTGAGACATTGTAGTTTTTAGAGATTATCATGAGGGGTGATTGGGAGTTTCAAGAAATCCACCATTGTAGAACTAGCAACATTTGAGCAACTTCCACCATTAATCAACATAGTACATATTCCTTCCTTAATCAAGCACTTACTGTGGAACAAATTCTCTCTTTGTATTGGATCTTCTAGTGATTTACTCACCATACCCCTCTTCACTACATGATTAGGAACTTGACACTCTCCATTTTGTGGCCAAGTGTCTTTTTTCTCACAATCATCTCAAGTGGCCTCGGGTTCACCATCACAAGGCTCTTTATCTTGTGAACCAACCTAATAAACCTTGGGTTCAATATAAAAGTCCTCACCTAGGTAATACAACCTACCGCCCCTTAGGATCATATTTCTATAAGTAGTATACTCACTTGTCGATGACCCCATCCTTGACACTTGAAACATTGAAGACCTTTCGGATTAGGAGTAGGAAGTTTGTTACCTTCAGTTCTTGTGGGATATCTTGGCACTTGTTTGACCTTAGATTGATTGACAAAAGTTGAGGGTTCCTTCCCTTTACCTAAACCCGAAGCTTTCTGATTTGTACCTTTAGAATGGACCCTACTCAAATTGGGTGTTTGAGGTCTTGGCTTGCATATTTTTTTGTCCTCTTTTTCAATTTCCAAGGCCTCTTTAAAGACCTCAACCACGGTTTTGAACTTAATAAGAGTCATTCGAGAAGAGTTGTCTTTGTTCAACCCCACTTTGAAATGAATGACGTCATGCATGACTTCTTTACCTCTATGATCAAGCTTCAAAATGAGTTGCTGAAATTCGTCATAGTACGCCATGACACTCTTGCTTCCTTGCCTCAATTTATAGATCTTGGCAAGAATCTCATGTCTATATTATTCCGGTACATACCTCTCTCTCATTACTCTTTTTAAGTCTTCCCAAAGAGGTGGTTGGCCACCAATCAAGACATTTCTGAACCTCTTAGCGTAATCCCACCAAGTGTTGGCACATCCTTCAAAGTGTGCAATGGCATAACAACTTTTCTTCTCCTCATTTAAGTCATTCACATGGAACAACGTTTCACAAGAAGATTCCCAAGCTAAGTACACCTCGGGATCACTTTCCCCCTTGAAGATCGAAATGCTAACCTTGATTGAATTAATGCCAATGTCTCAGATTCTTGGTTGATCACCATGCCCATGCCTTGCATCTTGGCCTCAGAATCTACCATAAGGTCCCCTTTATTCATATCTTCCCCTCTATCCCTTATCAAACCAATAATCATCGTGAGGAACTTCATAGCCTTCTAGCTCTTCTCTACTATAATCCTCAATTTGGATGGGTGGATTTCAGATTTGAGGCCTTTGGGGAAGTGGGTTTCATCTTTGATTATGTGGTACTTGAACTTGTGGTATTGGAGGTGGTGGATGGTAAGGTCTTTGGTCCGTGGGATTTGGAATTTGGTAAATGGTATTTTGTGGAGGTATTTGGTTCAGATTTGGTGGTGGAGTTAGAGTTCCAAGTCCTTCTTGTTGGACTTTGTTCATTTGGTGATGTAGTAGCCTTTGTAGGGTACAGTTAGGAGAGGTTTGGGATTGTTTTAGTGGCTGATTTTGTGGAACTCTTGGAGGGTTAAGCATTTGGTGGAGGGTTTCGAGTGTTATAGTCATGGAAGAGTTATTGGCTTGGACACTAGAGGATGCATAGTAAGGATTAGGAGTAGAAGGTCGTGAGTTCCTCCTACTTTCAACATAATCAAGTCTTCCACTAAAAGTGGAAATTTCACCCTTCATAGTCACCATTTCACTCCTCAAGGCATCATTATCACTCTTCAATTCTCTTCTCATAGTATCCATTTCACCCTTCATATCCCGGGCAAAGGCCTCAAAGTGAGCCTTCAAGGCCCCATAATATCATTTCCCAAGGGTTGGGGTGAAGAACCCTCGGTTTCCATGGTCAAATGTACCTAAAAGAGAAAAAAACAGCAAACAAAAGAACCTACAAACGAGTAAACAAGTTAGTTCAAAAGACTCACTTCACTCACACTCAACCCCACCTCACACTCGGCCTCACGAGTGTTGAAGAATCAGCAATACTTGGCAAGTTACTTGAGAGGTGAGAAGCTTTGGTCCGGACTCGATCTTTGTTTGAAACGACTCAAATTAAGTGATGCATGGACTTGAACCAACAAAATACTATGACTTAAAAACGAGAAAAGCACACAAAAACCGAAGTCACGAAATAAATGAACTCTAGACTAATTACCAACCTAGTAGGTACTTACTAGTTTGCTAATTAGGGGTAGAATTAACTTTAAAGAAACTAGAATAAAAAATTAGAAACTAGGAAATCTAATTTTAGAGATGAATTTTAGCTGTCACTTTTCAAAATTTTCAATTTTTCAAAACCTTGTTTCGTCCAAATAATACCTTGGGGAAGAAGAGTTTTTGGATTTGAAGGGGTAAGTAAGCAAATTAGGGTCCTTTCAAGTCTCAAATGGAAATGAAAATGAAATGGTCCCCCCCCCCCATACTTGCAAGTGTACTTTGTTGTTCCCTTGTCCCCTCCTCCTTTTGGAAGAATGGAATATTCTTTGAATATGCTTTTGGACTAACAACTTTCTCACTCTCTTTCTCCCCTCTTTTGGATCAAACAACACCTTTGAATATTCTTATTCACTAAGATATGAAGATTATGGATGAACAAGATGAATATTCAAGTGTTGACCAAGTTTGACCAACAAGCAAATGAGCTCCAAATCTGATTTTTTTTAAGATCTAGGTTCCTTAGACCAAAACAAACTCAACCCACTAAAAATCAGCCACAAAACATGCCTAAATCAATATGCCAAATTTGGATCTAGCTCAAAAAGTTTCAAAACTCCATGGCCATGGTGGATCTTAGCTCAAACTCAACCAAACTTCACTCTAAAAGTAGATCTAAACTCACAAGGCACTAGGGAGCAAGGATCTAGTGCAAGAAACTTCAAAAACAAAGTAAAAATGTTTAGATCTAGGATGCTAAGCTCGGATCTATAACAACAAAAGTCTAGACACCATTTTTTTTTGTATTTTCGGATTCTTTTGACTCTTTTTGTGGAGATTTTCTTAATAAAACACTAAAACCAAGATTTAGGGATGTTGGAACAACCCTAAACAAGGCTTTGATACCAAATGATAGCCTATAGACTACCAAACGCAAGAAATTGACACTAGAATGCAAAAATCAGTAAGCAAACAAAGGGAAAATCAACACACTAGAAGGAGAAGAAGAAAAAGAATTGCATAAACATAAAGATAGTAGAGAGACCCTTACTTCCACTATGTGATTGACAAAAGAAGATGTATCAAATCTTCAATCACACCTTACTAATGGATGCTCAATCCACCTTCTTAGGTGACTCAAAGGACTGACACTTCCTCAAGCACACCTTTCTTTCCAAATAACCCAATACAAGTGAAAAACTAACGCCAAATGTATTAAGGTCCAAATTTCAGATTCAAGCTACCAACTAGAGACTAAAAAATACAAGTTAAGAGTAATGTTCAATATCATCAAAATCCTAAAGAAAATAGAGGCTAAAATGTCTATTTATACTATTACATAATAAAAGACTCTAATGCCCTTAATGAAGCCTCAAAAGAGGTGCCTCTTGAGTGTAACTTAAGAGTGACAAAAGTCCACAATTACCTATTAGGCACCCATGAGATGTAAGAAAGTAGTTCTTTCGAAGTTCTTCTTCACAAACCATCAAGTACCCTCCCTTAGTCGGATGCATCACACTCTCACACGCCTTTAAGTGCATAAACAATGATTGAAATTGCTGAAGTTCCTTAGCTTGACTTCAGGTGAAAGGCCTTGACTTGGTACTTGTATCACCCCATAATACCAAGAACACAAAAATTTTCAATTCCTTCTCCTTTGAACGGAATGCAATGAAATTCTAAACTCAAACACTTTTCAACCTTCTAACCACGTTCCATACATTATTAAGTTTAAATTCTTTTCCGAAAAATCTAGATTTTAATACCCACTCCCAATTTCTTCAAACTCAAGCTTTCAACAATGGTAGAATCTCTTGTTTAGCCCCGATTAAAACAACAACAACAATAAAAAACCTAGTGTATTCCCACAAAGTGAGGTCTGTGGAGGGTAAAATGTACGTAGTTCATACCACTACCTCTGAAGAAGTAGAGAGGCTATTTCTGATAGACCCCCTACACAAAATAGAGAATAGTATACGAGGTCATAGAGAAACATGAAGTAGGATGGATGACATAACAGAAATAAGGAATAAGAAATAATAAAATAGATATCAGAGAAATACAAAATAATAGAAATACGACCAATTCGAAATTACAAATAAGAGATAGGACACCCACTTTGTAGTAAGCTCATATTTTATATTTAGATTCCAATAGTGCTAGGAACAAGAATCTAACTCTAGATACTCAAGAAAACGACAAAATCAAAGACTCAAAATTTGAACTAAACCCAAAAATATGAAGAGTGATTTTTTTTTTAATTTTTTAATTTTTCAATTTTTCTTGATAACGAGACCCAAGATTGACTTTGGAGCAATGAAATCAAGCTCGGCTCTAATACCAAATAATACACGTGGAGAAAACAAAAATGAAAACAAGACAAAATAAAGAAAAACACTAGAATCAAAATAAGAAAAGTAAAGAATAAAGTTAAATAGATAGATAGATTTACACAAAATAATAAAGAGAGGCAACTAAAGGGTATATTAAATCAGAAGACCTTCCTATTGATTACCATAAGCAGCAATCTCTAATGACGATCGGGAGTGAAACTAATCACTCACAACCAACATTTATAACAAGTCAATAAAGCTCCCAACAAACTTCAATAAACACTCTCGGGTGTACATTCATCCAAAATCATCGAACCCTAGAATGAAGAGAGTCTTAGCTATTTATAGGCCAAGGAAATTTATTACAAGTGAGTCCAAAAGCGACCCTAATGCTAATTGGGCCCAAAAGTGGACCAAAAGCCAAACATAATGCTAATTGGGCACAAAAGTGACCTGAAAGCCAAACACTCAAGACTATAGGCCCAAAGTAGCCCAAACACCTTTATCAAGGCACCTTCTATGCTCTAAGCTATCAACTAAATATGATGTTGCTCGATGGACCCTTGGATTACATCAATAGATAGAGATCCTCTCTTATACCAAGCTATCCTCCAATTACGTACTTGCTTTTCTAGAGCGACCAAGTCTTTGATACTTAGGTGAGGTTTTTGAAGCATAGATTTCAAAAGAGTAGAGTTAAATTCATCTTGTATCAAGAAGATATGTAGAATTTAAATAATTCAAAATTAGAGGAGAGAAATAACTACAAAATGTAACACCCTGGGGTTTTGGTCCCTAAAAATTTCTAAAATTTTACCCTCACATCCTTGACTATGACTTACCCTTATGAGTCATAGGGAGTCTTGATGAGTCCTAGGGACCCAATCGTAGCCTAAACAGTGTGTGTGTGACTAAGTTCTTCTCTGAGTACAAATATCTTACTAAAAGTCATAAGGAGTCATCATGAGTCGCTGGGTATGAATTGTAGGATGTCTAGTATTTATCACTAAGGGGTTCTATGTTGACTATTATTGGACCCTATGAGTCGTAAGGTCCCATTATAAGTCATAGAAATTGAGTCATAGGGTTAATAATGTGTGGTGATGAGTCATAATGAAACCTTATGAATCGTATAGTTACCCATAGTCACTGATGACTAAATTCTAATTTTTGAATTGAGGGCACTTTAGACAATTCCCTCATAGCCAATTAAAATTCCACATTCATAAATCACTTATGAGGGGTTATTTCTCATTCATAACATAATCAAATACTTCCAAAAATCTCTCAAATAGCTTAAGCAAAATACTTAGGGTTTCCAAGAAGTAAGTCATCCGATGGTTCAAGGGTAGAATTATCTCCATATATTTTAGGCATGTTAATCTTCCTTAATTGCTAATTTTGTAAAAGCATGTAATTTGAAGTGTTGTTCATGAGATATTGATGTTGGTTTTGAAACAAGCAGTGAGGGTTTTGAATGCTTATTGATTGGACAATATTTCTTGGCTTACATATGATTGTTCATGCTTTAATTATGGTTTTAAACTTGTGGATGCATAGGTATGGTAAATGGACTAGGGAATTGTAATTTTCATCAAACTTATGACTTTTGAAGTGGCTTTGATCTCAACCCCATATTGTGAAATTGGTTTTGAATATGAAAAGTATGCATATTCAACTATTTTTGAAGTATTGCATAATGTGAAAAGCTAATAAAGCATAATGATTTTGGAATTGAACCTTATAGGGTTGTATAATTCCACAAGCTGATTTATGATTGAACTGGGAGGGGGGTATGAATTCCCCTAAATGATGATAATTGATTTGGCATGTTAATGTTACCTTGCAAGTATAATTGGTATGATGATGCCAACAATGTATGCCTGAATGTGTATCATGGTTTAATGAATAAGAATGTGTGATATTTGTTTTAATTAGGCTTTATGAGGGTTGTGTAGCTGAGTCATGAAAGTGGAGGTCTCAAGGGACCAATAATGGAAACCGCAATTGCCGATGTGGGGGTCTATATGACCAGGTGGTTTGAGTCCTCTTTATCACATATTAGGTAGTTCAAGTCCCCCATATTATTTACATAATTTGGTACTTATGTCACCCTGATATACCGGGAGGTTCGAGTCCCCATAGTGCATATGTATACCCTTTGGTTCATGTAGCCACACATACTTGGGGCCTACTAGCTGGGAGAGAGTTGGCCCCATATAGCATGTGGGTGCCTTCTTATGTTATGATGGTTGAGCTACACAATCTAGGCTAAAGTTTGTAAAGTGCATGCTAAGCCTTATTCCCAACCCCAACATGTCAGTATATACATGTATTTACATATGATTATGTGTATTAGATTTTGGACTGGTTTTGAATTAATATTCATGGCATTATTTTATCCCATATCTCTGAGTTACATGCCAGTTCTTTAACTGCTAACCATCTCCGAACACTATATCCCCATGCGATGTAGGCACCAGAGATACCTCTACTTTTCTTGCATAGAGCTAAGTGGATTAACTTATTTTATTGATTTATTATGGTGAAAGGTGAGCTTTCTTTCTCTGAAATACTTAGACATTTTACCCATTATTATCATAGATTAGAATTAAGAGTTTTTATTATCATTAACATTATCATTTTTATTTGCATCTATCAGAGTCGGGGATATGTCCTGACCAAGACTGGTTTTGGTTTTCTTTGCTTAGAGACTTTGTTGGATTACTGTGGACTTAGGGTGATGTTGGTCAGTGATTTTGGTTGATTACTGATTATCAATCATAGACTTATCTTTTATACTTTAATTTTACCATGTGCTAACTCTTGTTATATGTTCGAAATTCATCCAATGTTAGGGATGTTATGTTCACTTGGTTAGGTGCAGGGGGTGGTATCTGGTCCATGTGGGACTTGAATACCCATCATTGCCAGGCCCTGGTTTGCGTCATGACAAAGATGGTATTAGAGCCTAGGTTTGGTGTCATTTTGTGTCCATAAAAATGTGTCAAGTAAAGTTTCTTTTATGGGTGTGTAGCATGCTGTACTTATAAGGGAGAGGCTACAAGGTATTTAGGAATATTTTTCTTTCTTTTTGTTTTATTTTGACCTATAGATACGAAGGTCTTAAATCTTCTCTAATTTTGGTATGTTCGCTTTTTAGATCATGCCTCCTAGAAGACCTGATGCTCGTGGAAACTCTTCTATCCCATCTGAGGACAATGTCGATGGAGCTCTTCCTACTCTAGGAGTTCAGATCCGATCTAGGGTGCTGCTTGTGATTTTCCTGATGGATCTCCCTTGTTCCCTCTATCCCTCCCATGCACCTCAAGATGATGTGTTTATTGTTGAGTTTCGCCATTCGATTCACTTGCTTACAAGTTGGTGGCCTCCCAAACTGAGCGGGTTACTTCTGTTGCTCCATCTTCTGAGGCCACTAAAGTTGTTTAAATTATGAGGTTAATTCCTCCTACTTTTCTGGTTTTAAGATTGAGGAAGATCCTTAAAATTTCATTGATGAGATAGAAAAGATCTTCCATGTTATGCATGTTACTAGTGTGGTGGGTGTAGAGTTTGTAGCTTATTAGTTGAAAGATGTAGCATACCAAGGTATGAAGAGTGGGAGAATCTTAGGGGCGATGATGCTAAGTCTGCTTTATAGTATGATTTCTCTAGTATTTTCCTTGATCAATTCTTTCCTCAGGAGTTGAGGGAGGCAAGGGCTGAGGAATTCATAAATTTGTTCAGCAAAGTAGGATGACACAGTAGGAGTATACCTTGAAGTTTCACTAGCTGTCTTATTATGCTTCGGAGTTGCTGTCCTCTAAGAGAGCTTTAATGAGGAAATATGTTTTGGGATTATTTCGTGATTTGGTGTTGGAATGCAGAGCTACTTTATTAAACAGGGACATGGACATCTCTAATTTTTGGTGTACATGCAATAGGTTAAAGTGGAAAAGAAGAAGTAGGTTGAGATGAGTAAAAGACGAAATAAGAAGTTTTGATATTTGGATCAGGGTGAAGGTCAACAACAGAGTGGTAGAGACAGTGGAAAATGGTCTAAGAAGAAGTGGGGAAATTTTGGTTCCTATTCAATGGCTAGTGCTCCTTATCTGAAGCCTTCGGAAAATCATCATTCTTAGTATGATGGTGGGTTTAGAGAACCAGAAGCCCAATATCAAGCTAGTAGGGCTTAGTCAGCTCCGTCATATCCTCCTTGTAGATTTTATGGTTAGGACAACGTGGTGTTTGCGAAGAAGGGAGGAACAAGTGCTTTAAATATGTTCAAACTGGCCATATATAGAAGGATTTTCCTTCTAAGGTTGCTTCTTGAGAAAATAAGATTTTTGTTGCTACTTTATTAGCTCCTGCACCAAAGGGTGCTACTTCTTCTTCTGGCTCCGGCACTGGACGGAATCGTCTGTATGCTCTTGCCACCTGTCAATATTCTAAGGCATCCTATGATATTGTTATTGGTACGCTCAAACTCTTGTCTTGTGATGTATATTGTCACTTGATCCCAGGCCACCCCCTTTTATATGACCCCTTATGTGGCCATCCATTTTGGTTTGACCCTGAGTGTATTTCAGACCCCTTTTTTATGTCTACCTTGGTGGGTGACTCCATCATGGATAGAAGGGTCTATAGGGGTTGTGTGATATCGATCTATGGTAATAATACCTTGGTAGATCTGATATAGTTGGACATGTTAGACTTTGATGTAAATTTGGGGATGGATTGGTTGCATTCGTGCTATATGTCGGTTGGTTGTCGGACTCAAAGAGTCAATTCCATTTCCCAAATAAACCAATGATCGAGTGGGAAGGAAGTTCCTTAGTACCTAAGGGAAAGTTTATTTTGTATCTTAGAGCCTGAGAATTGGTTTCTAAAGGTACCTCTATCACCTAGTGCATGTTAAAGATTCTAGATTCGAAGGTTATTCTTTGCAGGTTATCCCTATGGTTTGTGAATTTCTTGAAGTGTTCCCTGATGATCTTCCTAGTATTCCTCCCGCTAGGAAAATTGATTTTGGGATTGATCTTCTTCTAGGTACTCTCTATTTCTATCCGTCCTTACAGAATGGCTACGGCTAAGTTGAAAGAACTCAAGGAGCAGTTGAAAAATCTTTTGGATAAGGGTTTTATCAGCCCAAGTGAGTCTCCGTGGGGTGCTCCTGTGCGCTTCGTGCATAATATTTTGTTGAAAATCCTAACTTTTTAAACCCATTTAAGAACATAAAATATAGTCACAAGTAAATATTCAAGTGTTCACCAAAATATATGGTATAATCTCAACAGTTGTTGAATTTTGTCACAACAGATTTCAAAAAAAAATTCAAGCTTTACTATTTTTACAACAATGTTTGAGCACAACAACAACAATAAATTTATATTTCACTGAAAATATACCACAAATTCAACAACCACCATACCAAGAGAACAAAATACCACAAACTTTCTTTTTAAGCATCTCAAAATTGTTAACTCATACTTGAAGAAAAGACAACTCAACTCTATTTTTCTTCATTAATTAAAGGAAAAGGGTCAAAAATACCCTAAACTATCTAAAATGGATAAAAAATACCCCTCATTAGTTTTTTGGTTCAAAAATACCCCTTCATTAAATATTTGGCTCAACAATGTCCTTCACGTTAATAGAATTCCACCAAGCATGCCACCTAGATAAAAAAGGCCACGTGGCCAACCACATCACCATCCACGTTATCTTTAATTTCTAAATCCAAATTATAATCCAAACCAAATCATAATTAAATAACCCAACCCAAAGTGAAATAACAAAGGTAAAAGAATCGGGGTTTTCTCTGTCCCTTGTTCTTTCTATCTCCTAAAAGAAAAATTTCATTCTATGGTGTTCACTACTACTGTTGTTTGAATTAATTCGAAAGGGAAAGATCGACTGTCATATTCTAAGGTTCCCCACGACTGCTTATGGTATAAATCACTTGTTGGATTGATTGTCACATTCAGTCCTTGATGCTCAATCGATGCATTAGGGTTCTTCTGAAAAAATCAATATAGGGTTCATTTTTGGAGTGGTGGTCACCTAAAATTGATGTCTTTACCTACCTTTTAGAAAATATATAGGATTCTGACTTATTATCATACGCCATTGGAGCTGGCTCTCTTTTTGACTTTTCTAAGGATTTCGTCTATGTTCATACAGTTCTTGCTATAAATTCATATGTGATCATATTGTTCTGATTAATTTGGATCTTTCATAATTTCTTTCCAAAGATTCATATGTTTCTTTTAATGAATTTGCATTTTCAATACTTTTCACTCAATATCCATATTCTTGTAATTGTTCTTACAGATGATTATTGTCGATTCCTACTTCTAGACCGTATCTTTTGAGTTCATTCTGTATAGGTGGGTCCATAAAGTGAACTATTGTGTCATATCACTGAAAACTAGGGAGAAATCATGTGAAACTTGAGAATCAATTCTTTATTTTGGAGTAAGGAGTAAAATAAATTAACTGGTTCATGTTATAATAGTTGGATGAAATTTCAAACAAAAAATTATGCTCACTTGGTTGTTATACTACAACCTGTCAACTTCTTTTAGATTTACTTTTTTTTTGTCAATTATTGACTCAATATTGTTGGATTTATAATATACTTCCTTTCCTTGCTTCAGCTAAATCCCTGGATGAGTATACAATCCATAAAATTAAGGAAGAAGAGTCAAATGATGAAGCCACAGAGCTGGATCACAGGTTGGATGCTATTATGGAGAGAATGCTTGATAAGTAAGTACATTTTCATCTTTTGTCATGGAAGAATAAGAATCTGAACCTAAAAGTCTCATATTATATTCTGGATGCTCCTTTTGTTTTATAATTGCCATATTTTGACTTATGTGTACCAAGAATGACAAGTGTCAACAAGCCATTGGCATGGCCATTGAATATCAATGGCTAGATAAGGTTGCCGAAGCAATTATGAGAAGTGATAATGTTGATGCTACTCTAGCATATTGCACTTTACATTTCTTATAAAAGCTTTCTTTCATCCTAAATGTTTAGCAATGTTGGAAGGTTCAATCAATTCATTTGAAACTCAGAATTCAAGAAGATGCTATTGTGGACTCAATGCTCTTAATTTTACGGCTTGGAGAAGAAATAAAGCTTATTTCAGCCCAAAAAGCTGTCAAAGTTCTCATTTTGGAGAAGAAAATCAAGAAGTTAAAAGTTTTCATTTTTGTGTCATGTGTTTTCTTCTTTGTGTATGTTTTACGAATCATAAGTGAATGGACGTTCGTGTCTATGCTAGGAGAAATTATATTGAAGTAAGTCTATTTTGTTGGTTGTAATAAAGTAGAAGTGTTTATATTATGTTGTTAATGAAGTTGAAGAGTTTCCAATGAAGTGAATGACTTATGTTGTTAATGAAGTTGAGATTGATATTTTATTTCTGCTCCATTAGTCTAATGTACATAGAAAATGATAAAAAAAATACTCCTCCATTAAATATGAGGCTCAAAGTTGAATTTTGTACTTTCATAGTGAAAAAGTCGATGATAAAAATAGAAAATGCTGGCTGTCAAAGATCCCATAAGCCTCAAGAAGCAGCAACTGGGAAACAATATGGATTGAAAGGTTTTTGTTCCGCGCAAGTGAGTAATTCGTGAGGCCCTGCATCCGCTCGACCAACACCTATCAAGTTAAGGAAACACAAGTAGTGTGAGATAATTTTGTTCATAGATTCAACATCACCTTGGTTACAAAACATTGTCACTGTAGAGGATGTTCATAGTAGTGCCAAAATTGGGAATTCATTTAGACAAGGTATCATTTTTCGTGGGCTTCCAGTTACCAATAAAAACATCATGAGCTGAAGGTTGACCATTTTTGACTGGGTTCATCCACTATCAAATTGAAGCTTAGAATGCTAAGGTTGTGTTTTGTTCAATGTATTCGGGATGATTCAAAAGATCTACCTTCAATGCTTCATCTAATTTTCTTTTGTTGTAGTTCCTAAATAGAAGCATAAAGAAAAAAAACATATTTTTAATTGGAGCATAACAAAGCAACAAAGAAAGAACTCAATTGGCTTGCATGGCCGGTTGGTAAAAAAACGCTATGTTGCTTAGTCAAAAAACATGCCACATTCATATGAGATCCTTGAAAAATGCATTACTTTAAGACTTTTGGACGATCTAACACACGGTGATGGAATTTTTGAAAAGTTCAAGCAACATAGCTGAAAAAAATCAATATACAATCTAGATGAATATGAAATAAAATATTTACCAGTAGATAGACAAAGCACCATAACCATAATATTGGACTCCAGGTGATACGATACAAACAAGGACGCATGAAACAAACACCAAAATTAGTCCACACGTTCAAAGAACCGAGGACCCTTTTGATGACCACACTCAAAATCATAAGATACAATGGTGTATATAATACCAAAACAACAAAAATAACAAGACGTAAACAACAATAAGAGGATGAACAAGATAAGCACAAGACACAAGTTTTGGATGCCACAATAACAACAAGGTCCCACGTTTACAACAACAAATAAAAAATGATTACATCAAATAAAAAGGGTAGATAGATAGACTACATGAAGGCATAATATTTAGACCCCAAGAGCTTATTCCACTCTTGGACACTTAACACTTCACACAACAATTCACCTATGTCTTACGTTGGCACAAGAAGGACCTCGACCTCCCAAGCATCCAACATTTCCAAGCTTAAATCCAACATGAGTGATTCCACACTCAAGTTGAAACCTAGTTACAATCTAAGTGTTACACTTTCATATTCATCAAAATATAACTACTAAAAACCCTAAAAGGTTCTATTTATACCATATTACAAAAGTAAGGTGAAATGATCAAAAAGGCCCTTTAATAAATGGCTTTAAGTAGGCGCCCTTGGAGTGCTATGTATGGATGATTTTTGGTGTCCATTTAGGTGCTCCTCTGTACTTCATTTGCAAACACCAAGTCTTGGGTTGAATTGTAAGACCCCGTAAAATCCTAAGCTTAATTCAGTCTATTTATGCATGTTAAGGGGTTCAAAACTTAGAAAATTCTAGCTAAGTTTCCAGACTTAGTTAATTTTTGGCCTTCAAAAGTTAGAAATCTCATTTTGCGACCATAATGTCCTTTAATGGTCGGTATTCTTGCTAATTCATGATCAGGGAGGTCAATAGGTGTTCTCGAATAAGTTTTGAAGTTTTTGGACCTTGTTTAGACCACGTTTGGTGTACTTTAGTGGACCAATGCGATCTTGGCGTGGCACGTTGCCTATCACGTTGGTTAACATTGTTGCAGTTTGCCAGAGCCAAAAGTAATGAGGCTTGGCACGATCATGGCGCAATGCATCGAGTATCGCGTCGGTTCCATTGCGCGCCGTGTCGCCAATCGCGTCGATTTTGAGTTTTCCATCATTAAATGTCCGCATCTTCAAGGGCCAAAAAGGTCTATTTTCCACCCCTATATAAACCCAATAACATGTGATTTAGCCATTTTTCACCCAAAATATAGTGTTTTTCTCAAGTTCCTCTTATGAACAATTTAGGATTTTCAATTGGGGATTCAAATTCAATACTCAAATTCAAGAATCTCTTTGTTAATCTTCGTAAATTCAAGAATTAAGGTATTCATAGTGTTT
This sequence comes from Capsicum annuum, assembly GCF_002878395.1. Taxonomy (NCBI): domain Eukaryota; kingdom Viridiplantae; phylum Streptophyta; class Magnoliopsida; order Solanales; family Solanaceae; genus Capsicum; species Capsicum annuum. The sequence goes on along the minus strand of NC_061120.1, from coordinate 103,882,061 downwards.
ATTCATGGATTGCTTTCATCTATGAAGCCCCAGAACCAAGTTTTTAAATCATGTATTATGAATGTTTTATTGTGGATTGATTATGTTCATGAGATTATAATGGTATGATTCCCAAGTTGGAATCTTTATTTGTTTTTATGAAACTACGTAAGCATGCGAATTGAAGACTATGAACTTAGTGGTTATGATGTGTTAATTTGATAATTATGTCTATGCCCTAAGAGGTGCATGTAAGGTGTTTGACAAAATGCCTAAGAGAATAGAAATTGTGTATTATGGCTCAATTATGACCCAAGTGATAAATGCATGCTTTACCCTTATGATCAAGGATGACTTCCATGATATTGTGTGTATTATGAATGTTTGATGGAATGTTCATGAGATTAGGTTGATGAAAGTATTACATGTTTATATGCATTCCTATCCATGTACAACATTATGATAACCATGTGCTTCATGTAATCCCTAAGTTATTGTGTTATGAATTGTTGATATTGGTCATGTGTTCAAGAAGTGTTATGTCTTATCATTTTCATGCTATCGAGTTCTGGGGATACTTGTACCCAATAATCTAGTTGTGTGCCTAGAGCCAGTGTCAGTTGTCAAGATACTCTCAGTGAAGCCATGATCAGTAGAATTCAGTCAGTTATATGACTCAAGAAAACTCAGTAATTTCACTATCTGCCAGTCTAGTCCTACTCGGTAACCTCAGTAAATCTCAGTAATCTTAGTGGTTTATGTAATCTCAGTCAGTTATCAGATCTCAGTAGTATTTCACCAGTCAATGGAATTTAGTGAACTCAGTTCAAATCAATTAACCAGTATGATCAGTAATACTTCAGTTCACTTTAAATCAGTTCGGTGTCTCTTCAGTTGGGAGTAGGATTCAGCACCGAGTGAACCCAAGGATGAGGGCTTACCTGCCACTCAATAGATGGTGTGATCTTTAGAAGAAATCCTTGCATTTCAAAAGTAGCCAGCCTAGGTTGAGATGTACCCTAAGAGTTTAGGGATTATACACGTCATTTGATTTTTCTTACTAGGAGGGGTTGACGAAAGAGCTCCCTGTCAGATAAGGTTTACTCGCAGCTTGTCTTTACATGTGGCATAGTACTGACACCCTTCCAACAGAAGTTACAGGTTAAACCCCACTAGTTCAATTTCAGGGCATGTCAGTTAGATGATTACCTCCCACAGTGTCTAATAGAAGAATGACCTAAAGAGATGAAGACTAAGAGAAACAAGATAACAAATAAATGCAATAAAGTAAAATAGATAGCTTGACATATGAGATTGCAAGAAAAAAGAACCAAACCGTGTATCAAATGATAAGACCCGCAATAACAACACCAAACTCTTACGGTGACCGCTAAGGGAACAACTCCGCCTTACAACCACCATTTCTAAGCAAGGATCAATAATGGCTTTTCCAAGCCCTACACTACTTGGCTTTTCAAAACCCTACACTACACTCTCAAAGGGAGAAGAAAAAGTCATTCAATGGCTCTCAAATATCCATATTCAACTAAAGTGCAAATGACCTAATAGAAGACTATTTATAGGCTAGCTTATTACATAGCAAAATAGCCAAAATACCCTTAATGAAAGGGGTGGTCATGATGTGTCTTTCCAACAAGTGTAATCCCTAAATACCCTTAATGAAGGGTACTTCTTCAATGCTTCAAAACCAAGGGGTCATGCTTCAACACTTGTGGACTCAGGTTGGCATCAAAGGTAAGGGCCCACACAATCTTCCACACTTGAGGCGCCTATGGAATGCATAAGTTCCCCTCTTTCCTTCTCTTGATCAAGGCTTGAAAATACTCCAAAAAGTCTTTAATTGATTGCCAATTCCAAAACCTCAACCCTTAGATCATACTTTGTTCTTTTGATGCTCCTTGTGCTTGTATCATCCTCTCCATATTAAAGGAATTTGTCCTCAAATTCAAATCTTGAAAAACCAAAGAGAGAGCAAAAACAAACACAAAATCCCCTTGGTAGGAGTTTTAACATTCGTACCACACTTATATCATCGACCCATGGTTGCTCACACTTAACATACATCCACATATCTTTGGTTTTTAACATAAAAAGCTTAGCATAAAGGGTACCAAAGACATGAATAGCCTCAATATCAAGAATAAGTGAGCACGACCAACAACTATAACCTTCATATCTCAAGAGTATTCTGGGGTCAAATGGGAGAAAATGATAAAGGTTTATGTCTAGATGGCCCATTCCTTTCACTAGGTTACCAAGTTCACAATCATTCAAGACATTATCCACCACTAGGACAAAACAAGATCACTATGAACAAGATTAATATAATGTATTTTATTACACAAGTTAAATGGACCATGTTCAATACAAGACCATCATTACTAACATCAACACTAACTTGGAAGTTTCCAATCACACTATTTTTATGTTCAAGTAGTGGACTAATCTTAGGTGCGCATGGTTTACTATACATATCAAGAGAGCTAACATGAGAAGAAACATACAAACCTACATCAAGGATTTCCAAAACCTCTACATAAGGAATCACATGACAACAACTTAAGATCAAGGAAACATAGGAAATAGCATCATTACCTCAGTTTGGACTAGGACAGTTCACTCCTTTGAAGCTCTCGGCCAAGGTTATTTTGAGGCCACTTTCATGTGAGATTTCTTATTAATCTTAATTTGATAATTTGTGAGATTGAACCTGAAAATAAGGAGTATCAAGGCTAGGTAAAATGCTAGACTTTGGGTTAGTGAGTATTGAGGGACCTTTGTGCGCAAGTCCCACAAACAAAGTTGTTTTCCCCTTTTCTTTCTCACAATACGAAACCTCCCCTTCCTTTTTATTCCTTCTTTTCTCATCCAACTTCTTGGTTTTATTTTGGATTCCATTCACACTAGATGGTGGAAGAGGAAGAAGAGTGAATCTTCGACCACTATGCTCAAAGGTGTACCTATTAGCTCTTCCATTATTCATAGTGTGTCTATCAAAATTGCAAAGGACTTCCTACCAAAATGGCATAGGGATTACATCACACTTCAATTCATCATGATAATTCCCTATTTTGAATCTAATCACACATTATCTTTTGACCTTCAATTCACCACACTTGTTTAAACATTGAAGCTTGTATGGGTTCGGGTGAGGGATAGTGGGTAATTTCAAGTGATCAACCAAAGTGACGCTAATGATATTCACACCACTCCCACTATCTATAATCAAGGAACTCACACTTCCTTTTATAAGGAACTTGTTATGAAAGAGGTTCTCTCTTTGATCATCCAAGACCTTACTAAACAAAGTCCTCAGAACTACATAACTAGGTGCATCACATTCCCCTTCACAAGGCAACACCTTTTCCTCACTTCTCTCTTGAGTTTCAGGTTCTATGCACTCTCTATCTTGAGAGTTGTCATTATTCCCCTCGATTTCTAATTCGGCTTCCTCACCAAGGTAGTAAAACCTACCTTCTCTTAGTATCACATTTCTTTGAGTAGCACACTCACTTGCCCGATGACCCTAACCTTGGCATTTGAAACATTGCAAGCCCTTAGATGAAGTAGGAAGGGCATTCGGCTTCACCTCCAACTTTGGAGGTTGGTATGACACTTGCTTGTTTGAGATTTGAGAAGAAGAAGAAGATTTGTTTTTGTGCCAATATGAAGTCAAAGGACTTACCTCTTTGTTTCTTGTCAAACCCGAACCTTGTTGGATTTTGAGATTGTAAACCGACCTCTCTTTGTTCCATTTTTCAATCTCCATGGCTGCTTGGAAGACTTCAACCACGGTTTCAAACTTGTGAAGAGTCAAACGGGAGGATATGTCCTTGTTCAACCTAACCTTGAAGCGAATAATATCATGTTACACTTGTTCACCTTTATGATCAAGCTTCAAAATGAGTTGCTGAAATTCGTCATAATACGCCATGACACTCTTGCTTCCTTTCCTCAAGTTATAAAGTTTTGCAAGAAGTTCATGCCTATAGTGTTCCAGCACATTCCTCTCTCTTATTACTCTTTTCAAGTCTTTCCAAGGGGTGGTTGGCCACTAATCAAGACATTCCCAAATCTCTTAGTGTAATCCCACCATGTATTTACATATCCTTCAAAGTGTGCAATGGCATAGCAACTTTTCTTCTCCTCCGTTAAGTCATTCACTTGGAATAACTTTTCATAAGAGGATTCCCAAGCTAAGTACACCTTGGGGTCACTTTCTCCCTTGAAGACCAGAATGCCAAGCTTTATAGAATTGATGCCAATGTCTCGGATTCTTGGTTGATAACCATGCCCATGCCTTGCATCCTGCCTCCGAAATCTACCATAAGGCCCTCTTTGATCATGTCTTGCCCTCGTTTCTTCTTTAAACCAATAGTCATCATTAGGAACATCATAACCTTCTTGCTCCCCTCTACCATAATCCTCAATTTGGATGGGTGGATTTTGGATTTGAGGCCTTTGGGGAAGTGAGTTTGGTCTTTGGTTATGTGGTACTTGAACTTGTGGCATTGGAGGTGGTGGATGGTAAGATCTTTGGTACATGAGATTTGGAATTTGGTAAGTGGTATTTTGTGGAGGTATTTGGTTCAGATTTGGTGGTGGAGTTTGAGTTCCAAGTCCCTCTTGTTGGACTTGGTTCATTTGGTGAGGTATTGGCCTTTGTAGGGTCTCGTTAGGAGAGGTTTGGGATTGGTTTAGTTGCTGGTTTTGTGGAGATCTTGGAGGATTAAGCATTTGGTGGAGGGTTTTGGGTATTATAGTCATGGAAGAGTTATTGGCTTGGACACTAGAGGATGCATGGTAGGGATTAGGAGTAGAAGGTCGTGATTTCCTCCTACTTTCAACACAATCAAGTCTTCCACTAAAATTGAAAATTCACCCTTCATAGTACCCATTTCACTCCTCATATCATCCACATTACTACACAAGGCATCATGATTATCTTCTATTTTTTGGCCCAAGGCATCAATCCGGGCCATCAAGGTTCCAATAACATTATTTCCCAAAGGTTGGGAAGTAGTTCCTTCGGATTCCAAAGCAAATGTACCTAAAAAGTGCAAAAAAAAAAAACAGCAAGCGACAACCTACAAGATGAGCAAACAAGTTAGTTAAAAAAAGACCCTCACTTCACTTACCCTCAACCTCACCTCACACTTGGCTTCACAAGTGTTGGAGAATCGGCAATACTTGGCAAGTTACTTGAGAGGTAAAAAGCTTTGGATCAGAATTGATCTTTGATTGAAATGACTCAAATTAAGTGATGCACACACTTGAACCAACAAAATACTATTACTTAAAAACGAGAAAAGCACACAAAAAAAATGAAGACACGAAACAAACGCACTGTAGACTAATTACCAACCTAGTAGGTACTTACTAGTTTGCTAATTAGTGATAGAATTTAGCTTAAAGAAACTAGAATCAAAGATTATAAACTAGGAAACCTAATTTTAGAGTCGAAGTTTGGTTGAGCACAAGTGATGATGTGGCACTACGTGGTTGGTCATCACTTTTCGAAATTTCAAACTTTCCAAAACCTAATTTCAGCCAAACACCACTTTGGGATGAGAGAGTTTTGAATTTTGGAGGGAGTAACTAGGCAATTTAGGATTCTTTCAAGTCTCAAATGAAAATGGAACGGAATGGTCCCCCTTAATAATTGCACTTGTACTTTGTTTGTCCCCTTGTCCCTTCCTCCTTTTGGAAGAATAGAATATTCTTTGAATATGCTTTAGGACCAACAGATTTTTCACTCTCTTTCTCCCCTTTTTGGATCAAACAAGAACTTTGAATACTCTTCTTCACTAAGTTATGAAGGTCATGGATGAACAAGATGAATATTCAAGTGTTGACCAAGTTAGACCACCAAGCAAATGTGCCCCAAATCTGAATATTTTTATAGATCTAGGTTACTTATGCCAAGACAACCCTAACCAACTAAAATTCAGCCACCAAACACGCCAAAATCACCAAGATAAAATCGGATCTAGCTCAAAAAGCTTCAAAACTCCATAGCCATGGTGGATCTAAGCTCAAACTCAACCAATCCTCAATCTAAAAGTAGATCTAGACTCTTTAAGTGTCGGAGAACAAGAATCTAACACTAGAAACTATCAAAACACAATAAAAACTTGTAGATCTAACTTGAAAATTTAGGATCTACAACAAACACACAAGACAACACACAATTTTTTTTTTTGGTATTTTCTGATTTCTGACTCTTTTTTGATGAGATTTTCTATATAAGAACACTAAAAGCAAGATTTAGGGATGTTGGAACAACCCTAACCAAGTATTTGATACCAAATGATAGACTAAAGGTTATGAAACTCACGAAATGGACTCACAAGATGCAAATTTCAGCAACTAACAAAGAGAAAACAACACATAGAATGGAGATGAAGAAGAGGAATACTTGAAATTTAAAGATAGATAGAAAGACCCTTAATCCTATTAAGTGATTAGCATGAGAAGATGTTTCAAAATATTCAACACACCTCATAAATAAGAGTTCAGACCTTCCTCTTAGGTAACCCAAAGGAAACACTCTTCCTCAAACCACCTTTCTTGCCAAATTATCCATAACAAGTAAACCCTAACTTGAAATGTTCTTGGACCTTAGTTTTGGATTCTAAATGTCATCCAAGTCTAATGAGAAAAGTGAAGAAATGGTCTATTTATACTATTACATACCAAATGACAAAACTACCCTTAATGAGGGCTTAGATAGAGGTGCCTATGGAGTGTTAATTTGAAGTGTCAAATGTCTTCCTTGCCTTTCACTTGAGGTGCCTATGGAATGCCCAAGTTTCCCTCCTTCCTTCTCTTGATCAAGGCTTGAAAATACTCCAAAAAGTATTTAATTGATTGCCAATTCTGAAGCCTTAACCCTTAGACCATACTTTGTGCTTTTGATGCTCCTTGTGATTGTATCAGAACAAGTAAAGGTTCTCAAAACAACCCCAAATAGTCAAACATGGGTGGCATGATGTATTTCTTATAGCACCAATCATTTGCACAAGGAGACATCTCGGTACCCATAAAGACATACCTTTCTGGAGTGAACACTTCTCCTAGGATCAATGTTGTAGAGTTTAGGACAACCCATGGGCATATGAGTACCCTTAACCTTGGAGATATATTCTCTCTTCTTCTCATGGGATAGCCTACACTATAACTAGTATACCCATTCACACCACTTCGACCTCGATAAGATGTACTACAAGGGGAAGAATATGAATCTTCATGCTCCACATGTACACTCTCACCATGGATCTCATAAACTTTACAAAGAAAGGGATTATACCTTACACCAATTCTAGGTTCGGTGTGGGAAGTGTAAGACTCCTCACATCTACCAACTTCATCATAAGAACCATCACAAGGCCCTACATCATCTCCATATTCACCATAAGCACTAGGAACTTCATTTACCTTATTTTCTCCCTTAAAACCATAACTCTCAACTCTACCCATGTCTTAATTATGGCTATATTCATAGCCCCCATAATCTCCAACATCATCATAGCCATAAAATCCCTCACTACAATCATAGTCTCCCATGTTGTAGTCACAATAGTCCGAGGCTACCAAGATATGTTCCCCTTCCTACAAAATGAACAAATAAAATTAGTAGTAAAATATCATCACCAACACTCGTATACACTCACCTTTGTGATCCTCACAATTAGAGCGGTGAATATTGAAAGTTGTTTATACTCAAGTAGTCAATAAGGTGTCAATCACTACTTAGAGGTTGGAATAGATTCTTGTTTGATCGACTCAAGAAACAAAATAAAAATCTACTTATGAACTTGAAACAAAAAAATTCAATGAATCAAAATGATAAAAGCACACAAAGAATAAAAACACAAAGAAAACGGACTCAAACAACTAATTCACAACTAAGTAGGTGATTACTAGTTGTTAATTAGTTCTAGAATCAAGAAATAAAACTAAAGAAATAGAGAAAAGAAACTTAGAACCTAAATTTGAGCTTTAAGGTATTTTGGAAATTGATGCATGGCACTTTGATGATGTGGCAACCTTAGTGAAAATTGGTTAACGTTTTGGAGTTGATTTATTTCCAATTTAAAATTCAATAATATTCTTCTTGATAGTGTGTGTAACACCCTGATTTTTCTGAACTGGAATGCTACACGGTGCTCATGACCCCGAAGGACCACAAGCTAACCCATGACTGATATCTGTACCTATATACTATATAATATATCATAAAATGCAGAAACATGAATATGAAAGGCCATAAGGTTCAAACTGAATAAACATTTGATAATAAAATGTCTAAAAAAGGTATAACAATACCAAAACAAGTCATAAATACTGAAAATAATAAGATTTGAATATCTAATCGACATCTAGTCTGAAAGCCTCTAACTGAACTGAGTAAGGAATTGAAGGAACATGTCTCTAACTAACTCCATCTAGCAACTGAATAGTAAATGTAGCAATAATCATATCATCCTTGAATGAGAAGGACTCACTACAAACTCTGAACACTGGAATGCTACTAATGATCTAGAGCTCGTGCCTCTGAACCTATGGTGTAACATAACAGAAAGCACCATAGCACAAATGCATCAGTACGTCTAAATGTACTGAGTGTACGAGTGAGTAACGCTAAATGAAAAGGGTTATATGCATGAAAAATGTTGACTAATATGAATGTGAAAATACATACATGCTACATAACTGTAATTAAACTCATGGAGATACTGACTACTGAGTTTGAATACTAACAACATGAGTGTACTGATACTGAGATACTGAATAGATGAATGACTATTTCTGACAGTTTGACTTATGAAGAACTGGTCTGGTTGACTATGTCTGACAGTCCTAAAGCTGAATACTGACATCATGAATTCTGATAACTGATATGACTGATACATGGGTTTAGAAAAATGATATAACTAATATAACTATGATGATTAGCCTAATCGACGTAACTAATACTGAGCGACTATATCTGACAGTCTAAGTTCTGATGGAACTATTTGAGTTCTATTTTATATGGAGTAACTAAATTTGAGATCAGTTCTATCTAGCGGGTGATATTTAAATCTGATAATTCTGATACTGTTTAACTATAGTTAAGATTAGTTTTGTCTAATGGGTAATCTTGAAGTCTATTTATAATAATAAGGATTGATTGTCTCTAATAGTACTGAATCTGTACTACTGAACTAAGTTGACTATATCTGACAGTCCTGAATCTGTAACTAAAACTGTGGGATGTATTCATCTAACCGACATGCCCCAAGCCTAGCTGACTGGGGTTCAATCTCTACCATGACTGGAAGGTTGTCAATACTGCCCCACCAGTAAGGACATCTGCTATGCAGTCAGTCCTAATCTAATGGGTGACTCGTAGGATCAATCTTATACATATAAATGTGCTAATTGGTGACACCTGAATATGTCAGTCCTATCTAATGGGTGACATCTCGTACCTACACTGGCTACGTAGTTCTGGAACTTAGGGATTGATTCTAGGGATCTCAGTCCTATTCTAGTGGGTGAGTCCCCATCCCTAGGCTCACTCAGTATTAAATCCTACTCCTATCTGAAATAAACTAAACTAAATAATAGAGATGAACTAAATAACTGAACTGAACTAATTAGCTGAACTGATACTAGTGGTATTGTTTAGCAGAGCTAAACTGAGTTTACTGAATTTCGATGACTAATAAAATATACTGAGTTTCGATTACTAAAGTTATTGAGCACTGAGATTACTGAGAATACTAAACTACTGAGATTACTGAGTTTTCCTGCTTTACATGACTATAGTTAAGATCAATCCTGTCTAATGGGTGATCATAAAGTCTATTTATAATGATAAGGATTGATTGTCTCTAACAGTACTGAATCTGTACTACTAAACTGAGTTGACAGTATCTGACAGTCCTAAATCTATAACTGAAATTGTGGGATGTATTTATCTAACCGACATGCCCATAGCTAAGCTAATTGGGGTCATATCTCTACCCTGACTGTAAGGGTATCAGTACCGATAATCTCATAATACTAGTACATGAACATCCCAATAACATTTATAAGACACAGTATCAACATAAAAATCATTGGAATACGGTTGCATATCATGAATCCTTCACTTAGTCATAATTTAGCTATAATGCATGATTTCTAATCTCTTAGGTATTTTATCAAACACCTTACTGCACAACTTAGGCATAGGTGTAAATCATACAATTACTCATCATAAATAATCAAACTTACATGTGTTTAACTCATTTGATATCATAGATTCATAATAACATATAAAGATTCTATCTTGGCATCATTCAACACATAAATATGATCAACAATTCATTCATAACATGAAAATCATAATATATAGTTTTAGAAAAGGGTTCTTGAACTTCATGGACGAAAGGAGTCCATGAATGAACACACGCATACCTTAGAAAGGAAACCTTGATGATTTGTTGGAGATTTCTTGGATTGGGAAACTTAATTCTTGATTATCTTGGAAAAAGACTTGAATCTTGCTTTTGAGAGATGAGTTTGATAGAAACCCTAATCTTGTGGTTGAGAGTGTAAGAGAAGGTTTTTAAGATGCTTAACTGAAGAAAAATGGGAAAAATTACCCCTCTTTAGGGTTATAAGTCATGGAAGGTGAAGGAAATGACCAAAATACCCTTGTAAAAATGCCCTTGAATTGCTGGAAAAATATACTTGACGCTATCCGTGATAGGCCGTTATGAATGGTCATCACAAAAGAGGTCTAAATTCTTGATTTTCTGCCCAAAGCTGATGACATCATCAAAAGTGTCATCAGAATGTAACGACGTCATCAAAAAGGTCGTCGAAAATGCGATAGCCCGTCAGAAACGTCGTCACTATTTTCCAGCTTGACATGCTGGAATAAAATGGGGATAACTCTTTGCTCCGATATCAGATTTAGGTGAAATTGGTATCGTTAGAAATATAATTAGAGATTTCATTTGATATATAGTAAACCACCCAGTTTGTCATATACAACGAGTTATGGTCGATTGAATTTGACCCAAATTTTGACGCTCACTAAAACTTGAATATAGGAAAACTTTCAACTTGTACTTGAGTTAGGGGACCTCTATGATCTAAATTCATGCTCAAATAGATTCCCACACTACATAATTTATTAACACACTAAATTTATATAGGATTTGAGGCTTTTAAAACATCCACGCATAGGAATGACGGATTTTCATTCTAGTCCAAAATGTGGGGTATTACAATATCTACCCCTTGGGAACATTCATCCTCGAATTATACTGGCTGAGATAAGAGAAAATACAACTTACAAGAATATATTGCATGAATGAATGATCATGATTTCATGGCTGACATGACTGAAAATTGAGTATATCATACTGTACATGCATATCTGATGCATGGGTAGCTGATTTATGAATGTAGGACTGAGTGTTCCGATAAACTGAGTTTCTCAAACTGAGAATGCATATCTGATGCTTAACTGATAAGTTGAATCTATACATATCTGATGCATTATTATATGAATGACATGAAACATAAATGCATGACTAAAAGTACTGATAAGATGACCACACATATCTGATGCGTGAATACATGACTGAACTGACTCACGAACATGTGACTGAACATGCAATGGTAAAGGCACTAAGATTGAACTGAAACATGAGAACATGACTGATTTTGCTATATGACATATGGACTGAACATCATGAACTGAACTGAATCTCTGAATACTTGACTTACAGCTGAGGTCTAACTTGAAGGTCAACTTATGAGTACCCTCTATTCTAGACTGAATTTGTTATGCAAGGACAAATTAAAGGATCTAAGGCATGTAAGCATTAACAAAAAGTGGGGTATCTCTCCCTTGGGATGCTATGTCCCTCTAAGAAAGCTTACCTTACGGAGATACTGGGTGATGCACAGGGAATCTACGAACTAGATTATAACTAAACTTTAGGAGTCTGAAAGTAATGCATGAGATAGACTGAACTTGCAACTACTAGGAGGTTCTACCTTGAAATAGTTACATTATCTGAGATTTTGGTTAGCATGAATAGATGTAAGGATGAGAAAACAAGCTATACAAATCTGACTGCTCACTGGCACGACATGAATACTGAAAGAAGGGAAACTATTCCTAAAACATCTCATAGCCTCCTGGACATAGGTGTGGTGCATAATACGCGCATGTATAAGACTCTACTAGATGCGTCTTTCAGACTTCGTAGGACTCTATTGAACGTTAGCCTCTGATACCAAGTTTGTAATACACCAATTTTTCTGAACTGGAATGCTACACGGTGCTCATAACCCCGAAGGACCACAAGCTAACCCATGACTGATATCTGGTCCTATATACTATATAATATATCATAAAATACAGAAACATAAACATAAAAGGCCATAAGGTTCGAACTGAATAAACGTTTGATAACAAAATGTTTGAAAAAGGTATAACAATACCAAAACAAGTCATAAATACTGAAAGTAATAAGATCTGAATATCTAATCTGACATCTAGTCTGAAAGCCTCTAACTGAACTGAATAAGGAGTTGAAGGAACATGTCTCCAGCTAACTCCATCTAGCAACTGAATAGTAAATGTAGCAATAATCATATCATCCGTGAATGAGAAGGACTCACTACAAACTCTAAACACTGGAATGCTACTGCTGATCTGGAGCTCGTGCTCTGAACCTATGGTGTAATATAAGAGTAAACACCATAGCGCAAGTGCATCGGTACGTCTGAATATACTGAGTGTACAAGTGAGGTAGGCTAAATGCTAAAGGTTATATGCATGAACAGTGCTGACTAATATGAACGTGAGAATACATACATGCATATATAATTGTAACTGAACTCGTGGAGATACTGACTACTAAGTCTGAATACTGAAAATATGAGTGTACTGATATTGAGATACTGAATAGATGAATGACTATTTTTGATAGTTCAGATTATGAAGAACTAGTCTGGTTGACCGTGTCTGATAGTCCTAAAGCTGAATACTGATATCATGAATTCTGATAATTGATATGACTAATACATGAATTTAGAAAACTGATATAACTGATATAATTGTGATGATCGGCCTAATCGATATAACTAATACTGAGTGACTGTATCTGACAATCTAAGTTCTGATGGAACTATCCAAGTTCTGTTTTATATAGAGTAACTGAATTTGAGAGAAGTCCTATCTAGCGAGTGATCTTTAAATCTGATGATTCTGATACTATTTAACTATAGTTGAGATCAGTCCTGTCTAATGGGTGATCTTGAAATCTATTTATAATGATAAGGATTGATTGTCTCTAACAATACTGAATCTGTACTATTGAACTGAGTTGACTGTATCTAACAGTTCTGAATCTATAACTGAAACTGTGGGATGTATTCATCTAACCGACATGCCCCAAGATAAACTGACTGGGGTCCAATCTCTGCCCTGACTGGAAGGGTGTCAGTACCGATAATTTCATAATTCACAAACATCCCAACAATATTTACAAGACACAATATCAACATGAAAGTCATTGGAATATGGTTGCATATCATGAATCCTTCACTTAGTCATAATTTAGCTATAATACATGATTTCTAGTCTCTTAGGTATTTTATCAAACACATAACATGAACAACTTAGGCATAGGTGTAAATCATACAGTTACTCATCATAAATAATCAAACTTACATGTTTTTAACTCATATGATGTCATAGATTCATAATAACACATAAATATTCTATCTTAGCATCATTCAACACATAAACATGATCAACAATCCATTCATAACATAAAAATCATAATATATAGTTTTAGAAAAGGATTCTTGAACTTCATGGAC